>NC_080746.1:51385590-51688620 GCF_020826845.1 Diceros bicornis minor
GATTTACCTGAGTTCTCAAGGTCTAAAACTTAACAGCAGAGCTGCCTCCCGATGGAGTATAGCATTTTGTAGATTGCATATCACATGTCCCACATAATCCCAGCTGTAAAATGGTTGGGTCTCTCAACAACTATAAAGCCATTGAGAGAAACCTTGTTACCTCCAGGGTATAGAAGAGTAAACTGAACCTCAAAGAGATTCAATGACTTACCCCAAATCATATAGCCAGTAGGGAGAAGAGTTGGGGTGAAAATCTAGACCATTTGACTGCAACTCTCAGTCCTCTCTACTGGGTCATCTTATCAAACCTATCCAGCATGGTGGACTAAACATGGAATCAATAAACATATTATGGCCAGGTTCAGAATTTGATAATCATGGCTGAGGAATATCTATGTCCACTTATTCAGCTGTCAAACTCTACCTGATATTCAGCAAAACTCTTTGTTCCTAGACTTAGTTCCAGCTGTGTAAATTTAAGCATGTCCCATGAAAGGGCCTCAGTTTAAACATCTAGAAAATGGACATAAACTAAATGAGTCCTCTGTCATTGTGGATGTCTTGGGCCACATGAATGAAAAAGCAGCAATGGCAATAGTTTAACCAATAAAGACATTTATCGTCTCACATCACATTGGTCTCGATGTAGAGTAGTTCCAAGGCTCAGCCATGTCCTCAAAGACCCTCCCATATTTCTGCTCTGCCAAACTAGGATGACACTCCTCATCATCTCACAATATCTGTCCAAGAATCACTTCAAGACAGGCCAGCCATTGGCAGAACTATCATTTCTGTAAGTCCCTTCTTAAAGAAAGGAAATTATTTCTAGATATTTCTCAGCAGATTCTCTCTCAGGCCTTATTGACCAGAATTGAATCACATACTATTCCAAAACCATTTACTGGCATAGCAAATAGTAGTTTTAGGGTGTATATACACTCGATTTCAAAAAGTTATTCAATTTTTCTTTCTAAAATGTCTGCAACTTTTTCTAGCAAATTACACTTTTCCTAGCATAACATAGAAGTCTTTTTTCTCACATTTACATCATACAATTTTTTTTTTTATAATTATATTTATTTATTTATTTTTTCCCCCAAAGCCCCAGTAGATAGTTGTATGTCATAGCTGCACATCCTTCTAGTTGCTGTATGTGGGACGCGGCCTCAGCATGGCAGGAGAAGTGGTGCGTTGATGCGCGCCCAGGATCCGAACCGGGGCCGCCAGCAGCAGAGCGTGTGCACTTAACCGCTAAGCCACGGGGCAGGCCCTACATCATACAATTTTTAAATTTTTACTCATATAATGACTATAAAGTGATGTCATAGTTGTTTTATATATATATATACACACACACACGTATTTTCTATCAGATTCACAAAACTAGTGAATTTTTTTGTTTGTAAAGCTATGTTGAAAGAACAGTCTCTTACGTTGTTGGTGGTAGTTAAGTTAGTACTAGCTATATGGAAACAGTTGGACAATACCTTTCAAAATCCCAATATTACGTATCCTTTGACCCAGACATTCTAATTGTAGCAAGTCATTCTTCAGATATACTGGTACACTGTGTATTGCTTTCAGTACCAGGACATTCACTTAAAAATATTTATTGGGAACCTACCATTGACCAGGCAATGTCTAAGTTGTTGGGGGACATATCAGGAACAAAGTAGGAACATATCCCTGCCCTTATATTTTGGTGTAGCATTATATGTGACAGTAAAGCATTGAATGGCATCAAAGAGAGAGGCCACCACTCAAATCTAATACTTGAAGCTACTTGCTAAGTAAGGGAGAGCTTCTATGAGGAAAAATCCCTTAGTCTTTTTAACAGAGTCATGGCATTTTGTTATATAAGAATATATAATTTAATTAGCCAGTTCTTCACCGAGGGAAAAAAACCCTGAGAAAGACTTGATTATTCTGTGGCCATTCCATACAAATAGCAACTAGAAACAGTTTTTAAACGCAAGATAAGGAAGCTTTATGAGTACTGGTATGGAAAGATCTTCAAGAGGTATTGTTAAATTAAAATTAGAGGAGTAATGTATTTGCTTGTACAGTACATAAAATGCTTCTAGAAGGAGATATAAGAAATTAATAACTACCATCCAAGGAGGTGGAGGCAGGGGAACTGGTAGCTGTGGGACTAGAGGGGGAGGAAGACTTTTCACTACACAGTAAATATCTTTTTATCACTTTGTGATATTTGAAAATATATATTTATTACTTAAATTTAAAATTAAAAATAAAATATGTATTGTGTGTTTGCCATTATAAAAACAATATGCATTTATTTTACTATTACTGTTATTGAAAATTTCAACTTACACTCATTAGCCATTAGTTTTCCTGATTTGTAGGAGGTGCTTTATATTTACATTCTGAGTATTATTTCTACTAAATATAGGCCATTGAAATATTTTCACCAGTCTCTTATTTGTCTATGGTTTTCTTTGTCTAATAGGAAACTTTACTTTAAATCAAATCCAGAAAAATTTTCTTTAAACTATGTTTTTGTTCTTTTAAAAATGTTTAAAGAACTTCTTCAAACCTCAATGCCGTAAATACAATCAGACATTTTCTTGAACCTATATGTATTACTTTGAATCCATTTGAAATTTATTATCATATATATATGGTTTAAGAAAGGATTCCAACTTCATTTTTCCTAACACATTTTGCTAAACAATTGATAGTTGACCCACTGATGTGTAATACCTGTTCTTGGTCCCACATGAGCCCCAGGATGGTGGTTAATCCATCATCACCACTGTTAAACTGCAGGATGGTCTAATCCTTCCTGGTGGTTCTTTCCCAGCCTTCTGTACTTTCATTACAGGCATGTTCTTATAAAACCTCAGCTGAAGACTCGGGGGGACTTTTTGCAGATCTCAGTTGCTCTCTCTGGGCAGCTCTCTCCTCTTCAGGAGTGTGTCCTGGAAACTCTAGCCACATTGGCACCCCAGGATCCTAGCTTCGGCTCCTCAGCTCAGGGAGTCCAGGAGCTCCACCTGGGCTCCCCTTCTTCGTGCTGTGGTCTGGAAGCTCTCTCTAGGCAGAATAGGAAGGCAAGCACAGGGCTCACTATGTTTCCCAACTCCCGGAGATCCTGGTCCTACAATGCCTGATGGCAAGGTCTGAAAACCCTTGTTTCATGTTTAATCTTTCTTTTTAGTTGTTTCGGATGGGAGAATAAGCTCGATCCCTGTTACTCTATCTTTGTTGGAAGCAGAAATGTCCTATAATATTTCTTAACATGATAAGATGAATCCCCAACTTTGTCCTTATTTTGCTATATTTTTAAGACATTTTTCCACAGTCCTCCAAAAAATCCACTGGAATTTTGAACAAAATTGCATTGAATTAATAAATTAAGTTGGGTGGGGGGTAGATTTACCTTTTCACAAGGTTGAGTAGTTATATCCATATATATAGTAAGAGTACTTATTTATTTAGGTCTTCTTCTAAGTCTTTTATTAGAACTATACTTTTTTTATATTCTTAAAGTGGTTCTCTATTCTTTATTAGTTTAATTCTTAGATAGTTTAGAGTATATTTGGTAATGTTGTAAAGGGTCTCATTTTATGGTTGGTTATTTGTATAGAGGGACATTCTTGACTGCATATATTCAATGTGTAGCCAGAAATTTTGTTTACATTTTCTAATTAGTTTCAACAGTTTTTCTGCTGGTTCTCTTTGATATCCTATATATATCATACTATCATCTGTATCTAGTTATACTTTTGACTCTTCCTTTCCAATCTTTAAATTTCTTATTTCTTTTGTTTCTATTACTGAATTATGCACTATTCAGTGCACACTGAACATTAATAGTATAGGGAATATGTATCATGTCTCCAATCTTAAAGGACATGTCCTACATTTTCATATTTAAGTGTAATGCTTTCTGTTTAGTAGTAGATACCTCTTAGCAATTAAAGTAATTTCCCTACTCCATTTTCCTAGAGATATTTTATATTTAATTAGATAGAGATATTGAATTTTATCAGGTTTTTTCCCTAAATCTATTGAGATGCTGATTCACTTTAATGCAGTAAATCATATCAATAAATTTTCTGACATTGAACTATACTTACTAAGCATTAATTGTGTGTGGACACTCTTCTGGTTTTTTTGTTTTGTTTCTTTGTTTTTGTAACATCTATTTTAAGAGACTAAAATTATTTTCCCTAATTTTTATTTCCACCAAAAGGGGAGGGAAGCTATCATGGCAGTGTGGGCCTAATCTTCTGTCACTCAAATTTTAGGCTCAACTCCAGCACCACAATCACATACCTGAGTGTGTGGTTTAAGGTCTTTGGACCTTAGTGTCTAAATACCCTGTTTCCATATTCCCATAGCACCTTGTTTCTTCTCCATGCCAGCACATACATTTCAGGTATCGTATTTCCTGTTCTCTTCACAGAGGGAGAGATATTTGATAGCAGAAATGCTAACCTTAATCCTAATCCTAGCTATGTCTTCCCAGATTATAGCACATAGTTCTCAGCACATGGTGGGTGCTTAGTTATTATTTTTGGAAAGAGAGGAAGGAAAGGAAAGAAAGGAAAGGAAAGGAGAGGAAAGGAAAGGAAAGGAACCGAAAGGAGAATAGACATAAGGAGAAGGAGAGGAATAAGGAAGGGAGGAAAAAAAGGAATCTAGTAAAGAACAAATGACAGTATGATAGAGAATGCTCTAAGCAATAACTGCCCAGAGAACGAGGCTGCCCTGAAGGTGATGAACACCTTATTCATGGAAGGTCCTTAATTACCAGCCAGATGACCAAGTGACCCATAGGCTATAGAAGGAATTGAAGCTCTGAAAAGGAAATGGAACTAGATGACTTTTTTGTGTGTGTGTGAGGAAGATTAGCCTTAAGCTAACACCTGTTGCCAATCCTCCTCTTTTATGCTGAGGAAGATTGGGCCTGGGCTAACATCCATGCCCATCTTCCTCTACTCTATATGGGATGCCGCCACAGCATGGCTTGATGAGCAGTGCATATGTCCGTGCCCAGGATCCGAACCTGCAAACACTGGGCCTCTAGAAGTGTAGTGCGTGAACTTAACCACTACACCACCGGGTCTGCCCCTAGATGACTTTTAATGTCCCTTTCAACCATAAAGTTCTATGTGTCCTTGATTCAAGATCCTACATGATGAAATCTTGAGGGGAGCGGCAGTGAGAGTAGATCTAAGGGAGTAATCCATTCTAGATGTAGAGGAGAGCTGTGGTTAAAGCATGTGTACTCCCGTACTTTTCTAAGCCCTCCTTGATTTGGTAAACACCTGTGAAGGAATAACCATGCTTCCTTCCAATGGTTGTCTCCAGAGTAGTTTGACTCTCACTTATTTCTATTCATCAGTGCACTAAAGATATTAGGAAACTTTTGGAATAAGATAGCCTTGTGATTTTGGGGTGTGTACCTCAAGACTTAAAAAGATAAGAGACTGTGTATGTCTAACTCAAAGTCCCTCAGACCTCCTGGAATCTTAGTTTTCAACATCATCAAACCTTCAGTTATTTGGGTTTTTTGTCATTGGCAAAACACTACATCTCTTGCTAAAGGGATGCTGGGAACTTCAGATGGCCTTTTTGAAAACAAGTAGATTTTGAAAACTAATATTTTTGGACTTAATGTAAATAAGTTAGGACTTTGCAGATTCTTTTTCATTTGAAGTAGACATGAATATAATACTTGCTAGTATAGATCTATATCAAAAGGCATTTCAGTATGTTTTAAAGGCAAAACTTTTAAAATCAAGAATACAAGTCTTTCTTCAAATGCCAAATTGCCTAGAAGTTACCATCCTTTGGCTTGCTCTGTTATACAAAAACCACATCACATATGACAGAAATGAGATATTGTCAAGTATTAAAACAAACTGTTTACCCATTGTAAAAAAGAGAATCACTACAAAATGACTGTTTGAACTTGAAAAGGTTAAGAATGAAATTCCACAAGGTTAAGAATGAAATTCCACAAGATATCGAGATACAAATTATAACTTTAACCATTTCTCTTCTTTAGATAACATCCTACTTAACATTTGTGAATACTTGGCATTTAATCAGTATTCTAAGCACGAGTATTTTAGATGTGTCCATATTTCAAACAGGGCACCAGGCAAAAATTGAGATGTGTAGATGTGAGACGGTGGCTTCGAGTGGGGATGGAGTATGGAATTTCTAACTAGAAAGGACATAGAGGGAAGCTGCATCTGGAAAGTACAACATTTTGTATTACATTGTGTGTTTCTTTGGCGTGGCTTGAAGAGTGGGTGGCAGGACTCTGACAAAGGCTAAAGCCATGGTCCCCAAATCATTTCCTGGTTGCTGTTGTCAGAAAGATTAAAAAAAATCCCCAAAGTTACTAGGTGTGTTAGTGTGTATGTGTCTGTGTGTGTATGTCTGTGTTTGTGTGTGTGTGTATGTGTAAAGGGAGAGATGATTATGTCTGGATAGCATTTTACAAAGTAATGTCATGTTTATTCTCTTATCTCATCCTGAAACTATCCTGGGGAATGAGGAGGACCTATTTTACAGATAAATATAAAGAGGTATGATGTGGCTAAAATAAATATCCAAGGTGATTCCCCAAATTTTTAGCACAGCTCAAACTGAAAACCACGTTCTCTATCCACAAACTTGTCCTGAACCTCAGGCTTTTCACGTCTATACTACCTCACAGAGTTGTTGAGGGATTCTATGTGCTCAAAAAAGTGGCTTTTAGAAAAAAATTCTTTCTAAGCTCTCTCTGATGTACCAGCTTGCATTTTCTAGAATGAATGAGTTTTACATATATCTCATTTATTGGATCCATGTAGACAGAATTTGAACATACTTTGTACCTGACATACTGGGTAACCACATCAATTAGGTCTTTGCTTAGGGTTTGTGCTGCCCTGCTGCTGCAATTGCCACTAGTATAGATCAACCATTCAGCTTATGGAGAGAAAAATATACCCATGAACACATTCTGCATATAAACCAACAAACAAGCAAAGAAGAGAAAGAAAGAGGCAACAGAAGAGGAACAGCTCCTGCACTTCTGTCCTTTTTCTCTGTCTGACAAACTAGGATCGTCCGATGGGTGACTGTGGTTAGTTCCTATAGCAGTTGATAAAGACATAGGTGGAGGGTGGGGATGTGAGTTGAATGTCTATTGCAAACTTTCATGTCTAGTTAGGTTTGCTATTTCACCTGCTGCTGAATCTAATTCTTACTAGTGTGACCAAACATCATGGTTTTCCAGTGCTGAGAGATGTCTTGGGCTGTGGCACCTTCAGTACTAAAAATAGAAAAGACCCAGGCAAACTGGGACAACTGGTCACCCTATGCCCAGCCCAGTTGGTCAAAGCCCATAACCTCAGGTCCCACTGGGAAGCTTTTCAGCTGCCTCCACTAAGTAGTCTCAGCCCAGCCTTCTAGAAGCCCAACACAGGACTCTTCTGCACAAGATGATTGTTTTCCTGAGTTACATTCTTCTCATTCACATCCCTACAAAATTTTCAGGGAGAAAAAGAGTTAATGAACAGATACTCCTGTTTACATTTTTCTCCCATATTTTTCCTTAAACTTTGGCACCTGCCACCACTTGTCTCCTAGCAGAAAACAAAAGGAATCAAAAAGAGCAAACAAATGTTAATGAGAAAACTCAGAAACAGCTGAGATGCTTAGTTTTCAATAGCTTTCCTTGTCCATAAACATGTGGACACATAAGTTTTGATTTTCTCCTGCATATTTATAACATGGTCATATCTTTTTGATAGTAAACCTATTTCTACTTCTTATGGTAGAGTGGAAAGTAAAGTCTAAAAATAATGCTAATGCATGCTAAGGTTTATTGAGTACCTACTATGCGGTAGGCACCAGACTAAGCATTTTAATCGGATTAATTTGTTTACTTTTTACATCAGCTTTATGAATTAGGTATTATATCCATTTTACACTTGAGCAAAATGAGGCACAGAGAGGTTAAGTAACTTTCCCAAGATTAACCAAACAGCTGGTTAAAAAAAAAAGAGGGAGTTATGTTTTTGAGCACAAGTGGTCTCAGTGGTCCACCTCGAGAGCCCAGGCTGAAGTTCACCTGCTAGGTGATCACTCTAAATCCTCATCTTCAGGTCCTTGGCTGCCTGCATAACCATGATGACCAATGGCCTGACAGAAAATGTCTGCGTCTAACCCTTCAGTCCTTCAATCTTTGAAAACTGTGAGCGTATTTCCCTGTGTGCCTGGAAACTTGCAGAAGAGACGTGTGTGAAGAAGACACAAGTTCTCTTTTTTTCCCCTTATTTCTTGGAAAAATGAAAGCTCTAAAGAAACCTAAAATATACAATGAGAGTCAAATTATAAAGTCTTTTCTGGGACATTGCCTATACCCCTGCTGAAGGACGCGATGAAAAGGGCATATAGTCGTCAGAATCAGACAGCCCTAGGGTTAAATCTTTGGTGTTGATTATTTTCACGCCATCTCAACCTGGGGAAGTTACATGTCCTTGCCAAGTCTCAGTTTCCTCCTTTGCAAAAAGGAGGGCACAATATGCAGCACTGCCTCTGTCCTGATGTCGAGGCCTGTTTTTCATCTCCTAGCTTTGCACCCTAATTGGTTACTGCTCTGTCCATAATCAAGATAATTGCAGAGCACTTCCTCCCGACGGAGCTTCTATCCCCAGTCCTTGTGTGTGTTTCTATCCTGGCAAGAATAAAGAAGGGAAGTAGCACTTAATGAGGGTCTGACATGGTACGTCAGATGCTGGAGAAGAACTTCATTATTTCACAAAGCCCTTGTATCACTCACCATGTGCATTTAGTTTTAGGTAATGGGTGTTCAACTACAGTGGTTTAACCAAGTGGTAACATTAATTTTCTCCTGCAACGAGAAGCACTGGAGTTGCGATACGGCTCTTCAGTCTCCATCATTGCCTCCACGTTCCAGACAAGAAGAAAGAGAAGATCAAAGAACAAAGGGTGAATGCCGGCTGAGTCTGTCTACGTTTGAAAATGTTTCTCCAAAGCTCGACAGAGTGACTTTCATTTATATCGCATCATTAAGAATTGTGTCACAAACTGCAAAGGAGCCTGGAGAATTTGTTTGCTTAAGCTGGGCATATGGCCACCCTAAACTTAATTAGAGGTTTGTTAGCAAGGAAAAAGATGAAAGTGGATGTTGAGGAAGCTACTCGAAAAGTCTATAGCAGCATGCCCCAAATTCAGTGAGCGTGCAGTGATTTTAATTATCTGTGTTTACTTGTTTCAGAGAGATTAAGAAGCTAAGCCCAGGTAACACAGTCATAGCTCCCCTCTGTCTACCTCTTTCCACTCTATTACATCTTTCTTAAGGGTCATTGCCCCTAACAAAGCTGCTCCTTCCTGAAGAAGTTGGAAGAGAGAAGCGTCTTATATTTTTCTTGCCTCATCATCATGGAGGATTTGGAAATATAATTTTTGTGTGTAAATCATATGTTCCAGTCACCATTTCAGGCAGTTGTTTTCCCTGCCGAGGGTTCTATGCTCAGAAAAGCTAAGCAGTCCTTCCATGGCCTCACAGCTAATAAGTGAAAGAGCTGGGTTCAATGGCAGGTGGGTTGAGTCCTTTATCTTTTCATCACCTAGAGTAACCAACCTAGAATATTATAAAATTGTGTAGAAGGAATCTCAAAGATGGAACCACTTTCGAGATCTATAGTGGAGGAATTTCAAACAGTGGCCTCACATGCTGGCCAGGTGTGGTTATTTTCAGTGTGGTCCTAAATCAGAGTAGGAAATGTGAGACAGAGCAAAAGCTTTCCTGCCTTTTCTAGTGTGTATTGTTATAGAAGCCCAATGATAAAAATCCTACCCATAATATAGGTCTGAATGCATTTCATGCCTATTATATCCTCTTGGTTCATCCACACAGTGAAACAGCCAGAGACTTAACTCCAGTGTTTGAATGAAGAAGTGGTCATTCAGAGTGTTTAATGCAAAGGTCATAGTTGAGATCACAGCCTGGAACCTATGCTTTCGAATATTAACTCTTGCATTCTTTCCATAAACTCATCTCCAAGGCCTTTCATACAGGAGCTTTCAGATGGAATACGAAGAGAAGCTGCATTTTGTGAAAATCATATTTTTTTTATTAAGCAGCATCTAAGTTAATATCTAATTTTCTTGCCAATCTTGTATCAGGAATTATTCAAAATACTCAGCTTTTCTCCTTTTTTCTTGAAGAAATTTAGTAATCAACTTATTTATGAAAAAACAATTACACACTAATGAATCACTTGACACTTTCTTAGACTAACTTTCTGCAGAAATTAGTGCCATTATATTAAAATGAGTAATTAATAGCTACTTGAGATTCACATCAAATAATTTTTTTTAAATGTGCAACATATTGAAAAAAAGTCTGATGACCAAATCATCATTCTTGTCACTGGCATTATTGACAGATTTGTTGAGCACCTACTATAAGCAAGACCTTGTAGCACATCTTGGAAACAAAAATGTATAGGTCTACTAGATTCTAGGTTTCTTTGAGGGCCGTGCTGACCACAGTGTGCACATTAGCACATGTTCAAATAGTTATTGAACTGACAAACAAATGAAGGAAGGAAAAAAAGAAGGATATACTCATTCTTTTGGGGAAGAAGAAAAGCCTTCCCTCCTCTGCTTGTGTGTGTTGTTATGTAGCCTGACAGAAAAGATACCTAACAAGAGGCATGAAGACTTTATCCCTCTCCTCTGCACCTGGCACAGTATACGGCACTTGGATTGTATTCAATAAATTGTTGCCAGATGAATAAATGGATGGATACATAATTCTATACCATTAAACTTCCTCATTAGTCTCCTTCCTGGCTAGGGCCCTTGCTCTCGGAAGAACCCTTCCATATTTTGTCATATGTGATTGGTTGAAAGATTTTGAGATTAGCCCTTCTGAATGTGACTTCCTTCCAAAACTCTAATCTTGCTCTCACATTCTGCTCTGAGTCCCGTCAACCCACGTGGGCAAGGGAATTGGAAAGCAGATAGCATCATAAGGAAGA
Source organism: Diceros bicornis minor (assembly GCF_020826845.1). Lineage (NCBI taxonomy): Eukaryota > Metazoa > Chordata > Mammalia > Perissodactyla > Rhinocerotidae > Diceros > Diceros bicornis. The sequence goes on from NC_080746.1 coordinate 51,396,633, forward strand.
AGTGGTGTGTTGAAAGGATGGGCATCCTGTTCTTCTGCAGACTTGCTGATTCCTTACTCTTCCTCAACGCTCTGCTCTCGCCTTCAAAACCCCTTTTGTCCTTCCCTAATTAGTTATGGATAAGAAAAGTAGATATGCCCCTTTTGTGCTCTTGAATGAATTAATCCCTCATGAAATCTCTTACTGTGGCATGAAAACAAAAGGTTGCAAGCTGATTACCACCCTCATTCTTAGAATCCAGGCATGGAAAAATGGCTTCTTCTGGGATTCTGACTTCTCTGTCCAGGACTAAATTTCAGAGCAGGAGAGTATTGACATAGTGACATATTTCAATGCTAAAGGAGATAATGAACAACATCAGGTGATTAGAATAGAAACCACAGGTGACAGAGAGGAATTTAGTAGAAACTTTGACTTCTCTTAATTCTTGAGAAAAATAAACTATTAAACTATTGTGGGACATTTCAAGTACAATCAAGGATGCCTTAATTTGAGGTTGAAACCTGATAGAACTATATCATTGTGAATAAATAAAGATACTTGGACTATCCTAGGATGAATCATTAAAAGAAAAGTAAAGAGGACCTTAGGAACCCCAAGTGTCATCCTTACAATAATCATATGAGAGAGTTACTACCATATCTCATTAATTCTAAGATACATGTCTTTTCATACTTGAACATCTTTGATTTTGGAATGGAACTTTAAATGTCTTACAATCTCCTTGGGCTGCTATTGAAGTTCTTCCAAAGATGTTTGCTTCCAGTAGCACATGGGGGCACTATCAACCTGATCTCATTTTAATTTTCTACTTGAGAGTTTATTGCTTTTTGTTGGGAATGGGGGTATACTGGCTGTGTAAATCCAGAAGGCAAGCTGGCCTGAACCCTTGTGGTTCAAGTTCTTAAGAGAGATCCCCCCACCTCCAAGACCAAGACATGAATACTTCCTGGGTGTCTCTAATTATTTCCCTTACACTGAGGGCGTGCCCATTGGCATCCCAGATCTATGTGGGGGTCTGCTATCAGACTCCTTAGCTTGGATATATTTCTTTCTTAGTGGTACATAAAGTAACTGCATGCTAGAGATTCAGGAAGAACAGCGTTATTATCCCCTTTATATCCATGAGGAAACTGAGGCTTATAGAAGTAACTTTCCCACCATCACATAAAGATGTAAAGTTGGGCCTCAGATTCATTTCTCCCTGATTCAATGTGTTTTCTGGTACACCACCCTTTACCAAAAAACAACTGTGTAACTTTGGAAAAACCCTTCTCCTCTCTGGGCACTGATTTTTCTCATGTAAGAAATGAGAATGGGTTGAGCAGAAGAATTTAAAAAGAAGGTAAAATTTGTTGCTTACATATGTCTAATACAGATACTTATACTTTTTCAATCATCTAGCAGTCATTCACCGTAATAGGTAGGTTTCACTTAATCTACTTTTATAGATGATGAAATTAAGACAGACAGGTGGAGAAGTATGTCCAAGGTCACACAGCAAGTTAGTGGTAGAACTGAGAGTTGAACCCCAATAAGTCTGACTCATCAGCCTTGCTGAGTCGTGCTTCTTCTCAGAACTCTCGGTCCAGTGCTCTTCCCTATGAGACGTAACTCCTTCCTGCAATGTTTGATTGACACAGTAATATTATTGAAGGGTACCCCCACGGTACAACATCGATGTGCCTTGTCTTTTTTGCATGCAGCTCATTAGCTATTAGCGGCTGCCTCCGGCCTCTAGCTACATTTGGCCACACAGACAGAGCCTAGGCAGAGAGACAGGAGAAATCACAGGAAGGGTGGCAGGGTTAGCTCCCAATCACCTGCCATTGTCATCAAAGGCTTTGCCTTTTCTGCTGCACCATAAATCCAGGCCACTACTGCATGGGGCTGGGATCTAAGGTCCTAAGTCTGGGAGCTGTTTGAGTTCTTGGTCTCTGCCTCTAGAGATGTCCACAACTCCAGGAGCTGCTCTCCAGATTTTCCCTTTATCGAGAGATGTCATTTTCTAAGAGTTAGAAGATTCCATCTGTGCTGACATTTCATAGCCTGCTTAAGAAATAACTTGATTCATGCAACCATTCTTATTCATGGATGTGCTCTCCATTTGGCCAGGCCAAGTCCCAGGCATGATGCCATTGGAAACGCAGAACTCAAAAGAGATGCCCAAAACTAGGGGCAGGGGAAGGAAGGTTCCAAGAGGCACCTACCTGAGTTCTTTGTCTCTGAAGGTGGCTCCTTCTCTCAGAGACGGCATCACATTAATCACACTCACAGATATTGATGTATAAATACAGAATACAAATGCATTAATCCATAATGACAGATACAACGATGAGACATTCAAATCAGAATATCTTGCAATGTCATCTTTAGCAAGTGCTTCATCCTCACTCAGCTTCAGTTTTCCCACACGTAAAACAAAAATAAGAGCATTATGTACCTCATAGAGTTGTGAGAATTAAAAGCAGTGTCATATGTGAAGGGCTTAGCATAGTTTTTGGCACACTATAGTTCCTTGATTCTTAGATGTCATTGGTTGTAAGGTATATTGTCAAAGTTAATAGCAATTCTTCAAGTACAAAAAACATAACAGAATTGTGTATGCACATTGATCATAAGATATCTGTTTTTTATTTTTCCCCAAAACAGAAAGCAGTATAATTTTTTGAATCAAGGAAATAATGGTAATAAACATTAAATATATGGAACTCTTGTTCTTCTGGTCATTGTCATTACTGTTGCTGCAAGTGGGGTGGTAATAGGCAACGTCCTTTGGCTGAGACCTCATCTTCCTGCATTGCCTGGGATGAGCACTGCCTACCCTCATTAACCGCCCCCGTCTCATAACACATCTCCTGTCTGACCATGCTATATTTGTGTTATGGACTGCTGTCTATTCTTTTAAGAGCCTACCAAAAAACTGCTTCACATATGGGAGTGGCTTCACAAGAAATGGTCTTTTCTCTGAGACATTCTAGCTTTGGGATTGTTAGTGGAGCATCCTTTTTTCAGGTAACATTTGTTTCCCCAGAGTCAACCTTTGTATGGATAATGTCCCTCCTTCTTTGCTCTACTGAGAAATCCCCACCATCCCTAGCCCATTGGGTCATCTGGTTTGGAGAATTGGGGCTGCCTGTTTGCACAGAATTGCAGATTCTGTGAGGAAGGCTACAAACTAATCAGGATTCTGCATCTCATCCAATGTTTTCCAGGGAATTCCAAATGATAAGCTGTTCAGGATAAATGCTCTTAAAAAATGTATTTTGAAATTCATGAAATAAACATAATCCATTTCAGAAAGTTCACTAAATAGAGAAGAAAAAAACTCCGATATCACAAAACCCATTGTCATTTTGATATGTTTAATTATATTACTTTTTCTAGGTATAACATAGCTAAAATTATAATGTACATACTTTAAAATTCTTTTTAATTATGAGTTAATGTATTATAAGCATTTTTATACACTGTTGTGTAGAAACCCCCTTGTACAACATGCAAAGCCCTTTATATTCAACTTCCTTCTTTAGTCTCACCTCTCTCTGCCCTGATTTTGTACTTTGCACCATCCACACCAAACAACACGTGGTTCTTGAACATTACCCCTCTTCCCAACCCACCTCTCACTCTGCCTTCATCTGGGGTATCAGCCAGCTTGCCAGCAGGAAACAGAATTCACCCCTAATTGTTAGAATGAGGAGGCTTTAGTATAGGAACCACTAACTGAATGTTAGGCAGGTTTAAGGGAAAAAGAAAAAGATAGTGAGGAAAAGAATAATGAGATGCTCAGAAACTAACAAGATGAGAAGATCTTATCCCTGTAGGGCCAAATAGTCTGGGGCCAGCTGAGAACCAGATCCTCGAACCCCAGAGGAGAGGCCTTGGGCAAGAGCTGTAGTCATGGAAAAACACAACTGATTGAGATGTGATATCCCAGCAGGGAGGAAGCAAGGTGGAAATGCTGCATTTCTTTCTCCCCTAACCCTCTTATTTCCTGTCAACATTTCCCACTGGCCAAGCCCCAACCAGAAGCCAGAGGGCAGAGAAGCACCGGCGCTGCATTCTGCAGTTGTCATCCACTGAGCACGGAGCAACAGGCTGGAGAGGGACAGAGAATGGACGGGGACAGGGAAGCCCAGCAGAGAGCAACCCTCACTCCTGCCTCATTCTGATTTACCCTCCAAGTTTCAGCTTAAATGTTACTTTATCAAGGGAGTGTGAATGGGTTAGTTTCCTCTCTTTATGCTCTCATTGCTTCCAGTATTTTCCTCAAGATAACACATTTCACACTTGATTAAAATTACTTATAAGCCAGCACCATATCTTATTGAGTATTATTTAACGAGTAACAAGCAGAATCTTGCACATAATTGGCATTCAACAAATATTTGCATAATCTCCATTTCTGAAGTCTTCCTAATATCTGTTCCAGGAGGTGGACCATAATTTACTTAGCCTTTCTCCTTCTATTGCATTTTTTAAATTTTTTAAACCATATGTTGTTCATTATTTCAGTATTCTCCTTACTTATTTCTCTAGTTTAGTTGTAAACTCTTTGAAGGCAGAGGCTATGTCAATACACCTCTCTCTGGACGTCTGTACTTCTAGCACACACACATATGCATACATGCACACACACATGACCAGTTAAGCTTTGGTAGCCGCCCCTCCTGAAAGCCCACCGTAGCAGCAGCCCCCAGCCACTGCCTAAACCCTAAACGTGTGCTGTTCCTGGGAGCTGAGTTCAAGGTGGCCTCTGAGGACTCTTCTCCAGCGCCTGGCCTCTCTGGGGCTCTGCTGCCTCCCGTCCTCCTGCCTCTGTGGGGTTGGCCCTCCCTTCATCACATCCAGCTCCACAGGTCACTACTCCAACCCCTTACACACATACCTTGGCATGGAGACCGAGCCTGCTCTTGGTGTCTGAGTTATATGCCTCAATGTTGTTGTTTTGATATCAATAAAATGTTGACATTTGTCTGGGATAAAAAAAAAAGCAGAAACCTAAAGTGCTCAGGTGTGTCCAGTTTTACAAAAATGTCTCCATGTTCTCCTAAAATCTCCTACCCCAAGACCTCTCTGTTCACACACAACAGAGGCCCTCCCTCTTCACAGAGAAAATAGAATTCGTTAGACCATAAGTCCGGAAACCTTGTACCAACAAACTGACAAAACTTAGCACAGCCCCACCTAGCACTGGCTGCCCTCTTCCAGCACCAGATAAGAATCTGTCCCCACCCTTGACCTACTCGCCCTACTAACACATTCTCTACTAGACTGCGATAATTGGTACTTAATGTGCTGCTCCAGGAGATTTGGGGAAAGAGAAACGGAAAGAACAAGGCACTGGGAGTTTGTAGGTCTGGCTTTCTGCCGCTCTTCCTCCACGGACTCACTGAGAGACCATGGACAAGCACCGCCCCTCTCTGGGTGGTTCCCCTTCCATGACGGGACACCATTTCTGTGGTCTCATTCAGTTCTTTTTAGTGGCTAAGGACTGGCTTCGAATCCTACCTTGATCGTGTGTAAACTGGGTGTTCTTCGTCATTGTATTTTCTCTCTTGACCTTCAATTTCCTCATCTTTAACTTGGGATCATTAAATCTAGTTCAGAGACTATTGTTGGGGTTCAATAAAATCAGGTGGTAAAGCAGCTGCTCAATAAAGACAGCGGTGAGGTGACCACAGATGTGGGTGAAAGGGTAAGATGGCTCTCTGGGGACATTGTGAGGATGGGCATGGGAAACAACAGGGTAAGGAGAAGGGATGTGGAAGGGAGGAAGGAATCCAGGAAAGAGAGAATGAGGGGACAAATGGACAGAGAATGAGGAGTTTAGAGAGTTTATAGACAGGTAAGAAAATACAAATTAAGTCAATGCTTTCCAATTAGAGAGGCCACACTCCAATTTAGCTTCCTAAATTTTGAGGTGGTGTGACTTCAGCACTTAGTGGAAACGTGCATTATAAATAGGCATGTAAATGGCTCAGCATGGGGGCTGAAAGTTGGAGGCAGCTTTTGGCAGAGGTAATAATGAAGTGAATCCTGTTAGTGATGCAAAGGCAATTAAGAAAAACATCAATGAAGCCCCAGATCTGAGCATTCAGCTGAAAGATTGGGATTTTGGAGGAAAAAAGGTTAGGCACCGGGAGGCTGTTTATAATGACTTTAATTAGATCGAAAATGAATTGTTTTGCGCTTTTTTTGTCTCTTCGAGTTTGCTTTTTAGGTAACAGAGCATCTGTAACAACACTGATGGGCCCTTGTCAATTGCAGGGATCATGTGTAGGAGGCGTTTAGCGAATGACAGAGATTTCATGGTTTAGTTATGCTCTCTACAAGAACATAAGGATTCCAGCCCTTCTGGTCGCCAAACCCCAGTAGATAGACTGTACAATTTGTTAATGAGGAGGATTTTGTGTTACTTAACTTTATTATCAGGGCACTTACTCCCTAGCAAGAAAAGACTGAAAATTGCCTGCAACCTCTAGAAAAATGGAACACGTCATGTATTTTGGCAAGCCAAATTATTGTTCAAGTCTGCAATTTGAGAGACAGGAAAGCCCGCATTGGATGTTGATATTTGGGAGCCTGGTAGAATGGAGGAAAGATATTGCGTAAATTATCTTTAATCTTAAAATTCTGTATCATTTTTGTTGATGGCAACAGAGATAAGAAACGTCTATTATTATTATTATTATAAATATTATATTACATGATAGTTAAAATTTACAAAGTAACATATCTTGTCTCATTCTATCTTTTTTTTTTTCTTTTGTGAGTAAGATCGGCCCTGAGCTAACATCTGCCAATCCTCCTCTTTTTGCTGAGGAAGACTTGCCCTGGGCTAACATCCACGCCCATCTTCCTCCACTTTATATGGGATGCCGCCACAGAGTGGCTTGACAAGTGATGCTTCAGTGTGCACCCGGGGTTCCGAACCGGCAAACCCCAGCCGCCGAAGCAGAGCACGTGCACTTAACCACTTGCACCACCGGGCCGGCCCCCTCATTCTAGCTTTAAAAAAAGATTTTGATTGAGGTATTAATACACCTATTGGACAGATAAGGAAACTGAATCTACCGCAGGTTAAGTGATTTGCCCAATGTCACTACAGCTAATAAATGGCAGAGACAAAACACAAACTGAAGCCTTATCAACCTATTGTCCCCATTCCCTCCACTGTACCATGACTGACTCATGAATAAATAACAGCTGGGTGCACCCTTAAAGGTGACTCTATCCAGCAAGTGAGAAGCCAATGTCTAGTGGCTTTTCTGATGTTGTTTAGCATATAGCTAGAACTAGAGCCCAACTGAAGGGAGTCCACTGAGCAGATCTTAATGAGTGGGTGTACATAGAGGAAGAATAGGTCCTATTGCAATACTTTTAATGCCACTGTGGATCATAAAAGGATTTTATTATCCCAATGATTGAAAAGTATGAGTTATTTCTAGTTTTGAAAGTAACCTGGAGGTTGGACAACCCTCACCCAGCTGGTAGATAAATTTCCTTGGCAACCGATTATTAGGCAGAGATTGATTTTAGAGGCAGACCGTCTACAGAGCACTGATTTTCAGCCCCAACTCACATTAGAATCATTGGGGTGCATTTAGAAAATATGGAGGCCTGGGTCCACCTCTGGATGTTCTGATTTAATTAGTTTGGAATATAGTCATGGTATCAAGGTTTTTTAGGTTACTCAAATGATTGTAATGTGCCGCTTGGCTGAGAATTGCTGTTATAGAACATGATTATTTTTTATTTATTTATTTTTTGGTGAGGAACATTGTCCCTGAGCTTACATCTGTGCCAATCTTCCTCTATTTTGTATGTGGGACGCCACCACAGCATGGCTTGATAAGCACTGTGTAGGTCTGTGCCTGGGATCTGAACCTGCAAACCCCAGGCCGCAGTAGCAGAGTGCATGAACTTAACCACTACACCACCGGGCCAGCCCCATAGAATGTGGCTTTTAAAGATTATATATGGTCTATGTGGTTTTGCTACTGGGGAGAATTTCAAGGGGTTTCGACTATTTCAGCTCCCTTCTCTTTCCTCCCTTCCTTCATTGCTGGCTTCCTTCCTTCGTTCCTCCCTCTCTTCCCTCCCTCCCTCCCTCCTTCTTTCCTTCCTTCAATCCTTTTATTCTTCCTTTCTTATGTCTTTCCTTCCTTTTTTCTTTGCTTTCTCTCCCTCTTCTTTCCACAAATATTTACCGAGTGCTTATTTTGATACATTGCCCAACGTCAACCCTACCACTATCATTGTAGCTTAAACCTCATCATCTCCAGCCTATACTATTTGCCAGCATTCTAACTGGCTTCGCTGCCTCCGTTTCTGCTCCCTGTAGCCTGGTCCCACACAGTTGTCAGCATATTTCTTCAAAAGTGCTTCACTGCTTAAAACTTCTCAGTAACTCTCTTTGGTAATCACACAGAATATAAATGTGCGACTTCGTAGTATGACATACAAAGCTCTTGTAATCTGGCACCTCTTTGCCTGTTCAACACCATCTTCATTTTAAGTCTCAAAATGAGGAAGAGACACACAGTTTGGGGCACAGTAGGAACAAAGGCAAAGATCTCTTACTATCTAGGTACCATTCTGCCCAGCATTTCATGAAACATTGGATTGAGTATTGAAACGGGTAGTGCTAAGAAATAAGCCAATGATTAAAAGTGCTTAGGATGGGTCTGAAACTCAATCATTAGAGGCAAGTAAGTAACAGCCATTAATCTTTCTCTTGGCAGACGCTGTTTTTTTCTGAAGGAGTGTGGAGGTGTTTGGAACACTCGATCTTTTCTTTCGTTAAAAGGTAAGAGCAATGTTGCAAGTGACAGTTCTTTGGAATCTGAATTTTTGGTCACTTTTTCTTCCTTTTAATTTATCATTATACCTTTTATTAGAAAATGCTAGAATAGGATTCTCACAAAGCACTGAAAAACTTTCGCATTCTGTCGTATTCCTGTGTTTTAGAAGAGATAATGTGAGAAGAAGAAAATGAAATCTCTTTCTTTTGGCAACAGCACTGGTCGTTGAAAATTATGCTATTTGAGCTGAATCCTGGCTGCTTCAGAGGGAAAGGTCTTGAGGGAAGGGTCCATTGCATGACTTGGTGGCCAGAGGCTGAAGGACACCAGTCTGCATTCTGAGGGATCTGGTGACTTGTGTTTGGTCTGAACAAGCTTTGACATCCAAGGGAGTCTGATCTGAGGTGTAGGCCATTTTTTTTAAATCGCATTGCTCTAAGTGGCAGTGTCCGATCTGCAGCTGTCAGTTTGAAGTTGAAGACTGGGGACTGTACGCTCCAGGGAAGGAGGCCAAGCCTAAAGGAAGGACTCTGATCCTAAAGAAAGGAATTAGAACAAAAGTAGGAGGTCAAGGAAGAAGCTCAGCCATATGTGTGATGTGAACAAAAAGGCAAGAACAGGAAGAACGCTTAGAGGACCAGTTTCCTAAACTCATCCCAGATTTCTGTGTCAATCATAGGATGGAAAACTAGTGCTAAATCCCATTGTCTTGGGAGGCCTGAAGCTACTAACACACACCACTTAGTGATTTGTAGCACTGGGCAAGTGAATTTTCTTTGCGTCTTGATGTCGTCTTCTGTAAAACAAGGTGGGTGATCACAGCACCTACCTCACAGACCTGGGTCCTGGCAAAATAAGGCTAGGCATTGCCATTGCTCCTCTCGGTGACCAACTGGCCACGCTGCACGACTTGGGCAAAATTGCTTCCATTTGGTGATTTGCATTTCGATTGTAAATTGTTGCTTGGAAATAATACTACAGTATACAGAAACAATAAACAGTGTAGATTGGTCATTCATAACATTGGTTTTCTTTCTTTTTATGCTTTCCCTTTCTGGAATGCCAAATCCAGCATCAATCCTCAATGATATTGGTATAATTATATGACTTTGTTTTCTAAGAGTTGCTTCTTATTTAAGTTACACAAGAATCAAGTTTGTGCCTTAATTTTGGTTTTCTTTAGGTAGGTTTTGGATCTTTTTACTCTCATCAGCAACTTCCATCCAGAAAAGAAATGCAGTCAAGTGAGACTAGATTTGCCACAAATGAGCTATTATATATGGTATATGAAACTAATAGCCCAGTGTGTTTGGGAGTATTAGTGATAACTAACTACACAGCCAACCTGAACAAATGTGCAGAAAACTAATGTGCTCTGACCCTTAGAAAGCAGAGAGGGATTGCCAAACCATCCTTGCAGGTGAAGAGTATGCTCCTAAAATTCATCCAGGCTGGAACTGCATTGCTTCTTAAGAAGATAGGAAAGCCTACACCCCACTAGATGATCCAGTGGGGTGGAGCTGGGCTGGCAGATTCTAGCATCTTGAAAGGTGGTGATGAATACTAAATGAGGAGGAATATATGGGCACATTGCAGAGGGTGTAGAATATACATGTAAGTTTAGGGGTTGAGGATGGGAGGACGTGAAGTTTCCCTAGGATAAGCATGTAAGAGGGGACAGCCCTGTGGCGTAGTGGATAAAGCTCAACGTGCTCCACTGCAGCAGCCTGAGTTTGTGGGTTCGGATCTCGAGCTTGGACCTCCATCACTCATCAGCCATGCTGATGAGGCAACCCACATACAAAATAGAGGAAGATTGGCATGGACGTTAGCTCAGGGCCAGTCTTCCTCAAACAGAAAAAGAGGAAGATTGGCAGTAGATGTTAGGTCAAGGCCAGTCTTCCTCAACAACAACAAAAAAAATAAAGCATGTAAGAATCTCCAGGTGAGCATGAGTAGTCAGAAACCAAAGCAGTGTTGTGGGCTATTGCATTGATTTGCTTTATGGCACAATTTAATGCATATTTATAAAACATGAAAGGTGGGCATAATATTCTTTGATTCATAATGAGGGAGCCTTAGATGATAAACACTGGATAAACTCCCTCCAGTGTCTGCCTACAACCCTCTATTCTAGGCTTTAGGCATGAGGCCAAGGGAGTAGGCAAGAAAACCAAACTCGGAGAAAGCACAAACTATCTTCATCTCACTCTGCTTCTAGGACCATGGTTCTCACGCTTTAGTGTGCCTCAGAATTGCATGGAGGGCTTGATAGAATCCAGGTGTGGATCTCCACCCCCCAGAAGTCACAATTGAGTAGGTCTGGGTGGGGCCTGAGGATTTGTATTTCTAACAGGATCCCAGAAGATGCTGATGCTGGACCACTGATCTGGGATACACATTTTTTAATACTGTCTCCTGCCCTTTCTTTATCCAAAACAGGTAGATATGGGGTAGGTTAAGAAACTTTTCTGCTAATCAACTTAATGAAGCAAACTCCTAGCAGACCAATAACTGTAGTCTTTCACTTACATACAAACATCTGAATTATAGCTGAAACTCCCAAATTATTATAGATATGACAACCAAGGCTTGTAGAGATGAAGTGAATCACCCAAGTTCACACTAGGTGGCAGAGGCGGGATTTAAATTCACATGTCTTGACACCGGATCCAGGACTGTTTCTGAAACATTACTTACGATTGGGAGTCCTGGGCTAGGAGACTCCTTATGACAAAGGTCATAATGAAAACAGAAATTTACACTGTAACTCCATTCTGGTATAAACAGAAGGAAGTGAAATTAAGTTAGGGACAGCGTACAGCCCTTACTGTCAGTGAGAACACTGACAAATCTATTTCAGAGGCACTCCATCCAAGCCTGGACAGACTCATCTCTTCTTTTTGTCTTCATTTTACCTGGACCCTCTGGCTGCATTCTGCTTTTCCAGGGGCCTCTGTGTGTTTTGAGTTGTTTTTCTTTACGCAAAATAAAACATAAATCAGATTTCATTGATGAGGGAAGAGACATTTTCAAAATCATCGAAATCAGTCAGATTCAGGTTTACATCTCTATAGCCATCAGTCTGCTTGTGACGATATAAAATACGTTTCCTTTTCCATGTACAGCTGCTAAAATAAGCAAATGACAAAAACCATGAGAAATGAGTGGAAGCAAGTATCTTTCTTATTGGCTTTCTTAAACCTCACCTTGGTTCATGGTTCCCCACAGACCCTCACCTTCTCCAAGTTTTATTTTATTTTTTTGAGGAAGATCATCCCTGAGCTAACATCGGATGCCAATCCTCCTCTTTTTTGCTGAGGAAGATCGACCCTGGGCTAACATCGTGACCATCTTCCTCTACTTTATACGGGACACCGCCACAGCATGGCCTGACAAGCGGTGCATTGGTGTGTGCCCGGGATCTGAACCTGAGAACCCTGGGCCGCCTAAGCGGAGCTCGCGCTCTTAACTGCTGCATCACCGGGCCAGTCCCGACCAAGTTACTTTTTTTAATCAGGATATTTTTTCCCAAGATAATTTAATCCTAAAGGTAATTGTAGTGCCAGATGTTCTAATAATAACATTTATCTCCCCTTTACCATCTTGTATTTGGGATGGCAGTGAAGTGTAGTAAAAGGGACCCTAAGACTAAGACCTGAAGATTTTGGTGTTAAGTTGAGGTCTTTTGCTAACTAGTTTCTGCTAATATGTCATTCCTTGGATTTTCAGTCTCTTCATCTTAAGTTACCATAATTATGTTGACCCTGACCAGGGCTGGAAAGAAGGGTTTGCACCCATATAAAATGATTTGTAAACTGTAAGTGCTATAAAAATGTAAGACATTAATGTTAGTTCTCAATAACGGATGAAAAAAATACATTTCATCTCATTTATTCTTCCCTGTCTCCCATGGGGACAACTTTGCTTATTGTCTTCTCTTTCAAAGGAATCAGAAATCCATTGCTGATTTATTCCCCAGGAGTGGTTATCATTTCCCAGTGCAGGGAGCCGCTTAACATACAAGAACAGGTGTTAGCATGGAGTTCGGCACAGACCTCCCACACTGAGGTCCAGCCAGAAGGTTATGACTCATCTTATTCTTCTGCAGAATTCTCATGGAGAAAAACATTAAGTCTTTTCTGCTGACTTGAACTGAAGGAAAATGGGGTGGATTTTAGAAACTCTATGAGAGTATCGACTTGGTGCTGCATTACTTTAATGGGCCGTATGTTAACAAGGCAAGTGTAAACCTAACCAATAGGTCAGCGTCTCTATTACTGCCATGCAACCCACCTGGGAAAGGGATGGAAGCTTCATGTCTGTTATTGATTTGAGTTATTGCAGCAACCCTGCAAATCACATACTGTTATTTTTACATCACCAATGCAAAAACTAGATTTTGGTAAGCGTAAATAGCCTGTCCCCAGTCACACAAGCAGCGAAAAGCCAAGCCAGGCTTTGCACACCTGTTTGGGGCTCCACTGGGTAGAAGGCTGTGTAGTAGAACGGCTTGTGTTATTTGATTTATCTGTGACTCAGTTCCCTTTCTTGTAAAAAGGGATGGTGATATTTCATAGGGGTAATGGAAAGACTAAATGAATTGAAACCTGCAAAATGCCCAGTACATATAAAACCCTGATTCTAATGAGCTATTATTTAGCATATATAGTAGTTTTGTCTCTAAATTTGAGTTCCTATGAAATTAGTCATTCATTCAACAAAGCTTTGCAGAGCATCTTCTGTTTGCTAGGTGCTCTGCTGGGAACTAGAGTTCCTTCTCCTTAGATGGTGATGTGACGATGACTTAGGCGATGATGTGATTTCACCCTCGGTTAGTTCAGTGATTTGGGAGGGGTCAGGTTCTATTACCATAAGTTAAATTCTCCAACTAGAGGCATGATCATGGAGCAGTGAGGATAAGGAGGAAGAGATTAAATAGACTTGGAGGGAATCTGGTGAATCCCCACAGAATTGGTACCTTTTAAGTTGAAATGTGAAGTATTCATTCAGTGCAGCCTAAAGATTGAGAATGGATATTACAGTGAGACTAACCACATCAAAGAAACCATAAAGGCAAACAGCCACATGACATGTTTAGAGAATTTACAAAAGAAGAAAAGCAGTGAACACAAGGAGAAATAGAGACGAAGGTAGAACGTTGGTTGAGGCACATTGCAAGTCATGCTAAGGAATTTGGGATTAATCATAAGAGCCGAGGGAAAACTTTGAATTGCTTTAAGCAGAGATTTTTGTTTAACCATCAGATTTCCATTTTCCTTATTAATTTTTCTTGCTCTTTCACTCTCTACCACATCTATTCCCCCCTTTCCTTTACAAATAAGATTTAAGGCAGCTGCTTCATTTCTTAGACAATGACACTGGTAACAATACAAAGAATAGATGTTGTCAAAGTGTTAAGGGGCAGTTGAAGGTGAGGAAACCACAAGGGGGGCTCTTAGCAAGTGAGAGATTGAGTCAATAAATATTTATTTAGTCCTTCTATGTACCAAGTATTATTCTAGAAGGTAGGAAAATACTAGTTTGACAAAAACTCCTGCCCCTTGTGAACCTTACATTCTGATGTAAGGAGACAGAAAATAAATCAATAAGTGTAAAACAATGCGCCTGTGTGTACATATATATAATAAAATGTCAAATGATGACAACTATAGATAAAAATACATCAGGGAGAGGGGAGGAGTAGGGTTGCAATGCTAAATGGTGAGGTTAGGGAGAAGTAGTCCGTGCAGGTCTCACTAAGAAGGTGCAGGTGTGATTTAAGCAAGGCATTGAGGCTGTGAGGATTGAGCCATGCTGATACTTGGGGGAATAATCTTCCAGGCATGGGGACCTGCAGGTCCTGAGGTGGGAACGTGAACTACAAGAAGAACAGGGTAACAAGTGTAATCAGCAAAGGGGAGAATAGGAGGAGAAGGTCAAAGAGGTAAATGGGCTGTAGAGTGAATGGGATCAGACTGTAGAATCCTATAAACTGCTGTGAGGACTTTGGTTTTGCTTTAAACGGAAGTGGGAGGTTATTGAAAGATGGTTCATGCGAATTAAAAAAAAATTACCATACACATAGAAAATGACTGATTATTTTGTAAACACTGTAGTCACCAGAAACAACTTGAAACCTGCTTAATCAACAAATGGCAGTTTTGTAGCCTTGGATTTACCAGAACTCGTTCTAAGTCAGTTTAACCAATCAAAGACAATGCACCTCAGTGAAGATTCTTTGCAAGTCCCTGACTTCTGAAAATTAACCAGTTGGGAAAGGACTCAGTCCAGCAAACACACTCTGGAGTGCCAGCAAACCAACAGTCTCACCCAGGCAGGGATACTTCCCCAGTTTGCATCAACCCTTTCAGGCTTCTGAAAAGTTGACCAGTCTTCAAAATCCATACTTCTCCCAGTCTGTTCAGAAAGACCGTGCCTGCCCAGCAAACTCCATCTTACTTAAGACAGCAATAATTTCAACTTTGTGGCATTGCTTGTTAATTAATTTGTTTGTTTGAGAGAGTAAATGATGATCTTGTTCTTAAAATTCATGAGGGCAGGAAATGCTACAAATCTGACATGCAGACACTCTTCGGTGCGTCCCTCCACTCGCAGGGGAGCAGGTGCTCCTCAGAGCTTGAGAAAATCATGTCAATGTGGCAGACATGGCTGGGGTCAAGAAGTGCAACTAGAGAAGTGGTGTTTGAAATGAGTTTATAAAATATTTAGATGGTAGAGTCAGCAGAATTTTAAAATTAATTGTATGAAGACTGGGAAAGAAAATGAAAAATGAAAAACAAATAACTCCAAGGTTTTTACATTGTTACAAATGGATAGGTAGACGGAGTGTCAGTAACTGAAATAAAGAGCCAAGGAAAGGAGGTGAGTTTGAAATGTAAAGATAGTGTTTTGGACATACTGCATTTAATATACATTCAGGATATCTAATAAACTCTTGGAAATATGGTGTAAATCATTTCGCTTCAGACAAACTTGTACATCTAGGTCAGTGTTTTGTACATTTCCAAGTCACTGAGCAAACATTATGAATGGAAGAATGAGTTAAGACTTGAATGGATAAATGTCTGAATAAGTGCAAGATTGAGTGTTTGAAAGAATGTGTGAATGAACAAATAAACGGTTGAAAGAATTAATGGGCATGCAATTGCTATTTCCACTAAAAACTCTGAATCAGATTTGAGAGTTGGTTTGCATATTTGCAAAAACCCATATATCAGCAGGGCAGCCTCAGCCTAACCAGAAATGAAAAAAACTGTAAATCTAGTTGTTTGTTAGACTTGACTGAACTTCGTTGAACATGCCTTCATATACTAATCAGCAGCAATTCTGTAGCATGTCAGTCGGAATAGACTTGGACAGAGGACTCCAGAGAGATCCAGAACAGTTTTCATCTCCTTCAGTCAAAACCAGCAAGGAAAATATCAAAAATGTACCAGAACATTCAAGGCTGGCCTCTGCAGCTCTCTGATGGCTTCTTTTGTGAAGCAGCACCTCCCACTATCTTCCCCTTCTGTAAGCCGATAAATGTGTACATGGACCTAAATATTCTCAATTAGGGGTCGGAGGACTGCAGTTTTTGCTAAGCTCTGACATTTTCATGAGCAAATCAAATAACCCCTATAGTCCTCAGAGTTCTCACCTTTGAGAAAAGGCAGGTTAAGTTGCTGTGTTGTGATCAACCCAAGGTTTTGCAAAAATCTTAAAGGAATATTTATTCATTCCTTCTTTAATTCATTCCTTCAGTAAGTTTGCATTGAGGACTACCAGTACTAGGTATAGGGAATACAGAGGTAAGTAAAACCAAGCATGGTTCTTGTCCTCAAACGGTTTATAGTTTCATGATAGGTCCAAGATATTTGGCAGTATTTAAAATAGCTAGATGAATGCCATACATTTATCTATGACATTCTCATTGACAACTTATTTCCTTTATTGCTTTTTGGCTAAAATTTTATTCACTCAGATTTTACTCAGTTAATCTCATGGTATTTGTAGTTTAAAAACTCAGATTACCTGCATGTATGCATGTGTGTGGGTGAGAGGATAGCAAAAGTGTCCCTGGTCTACATTGTATTTGGAGCCCCTGGATTATATATGTAATTGCGAAGGCCATGAAGTATGCCTAGTGTTTAGGGACTTGGACTCTAGTATCAGGAAAACATGGGTTTGAACCCCGGCTCCTCTACTTACTAGTTATTTGGCTCTCAGTAATTAATTTGTCCTCAGCAAATAAACTAATTTTTTATGTGCCATTTAGTGGAAACATCATACACAAGTCTTTCTTCCTTAGTTCTCTCAACTCTGGGGGTAGGCGTTATTATTCCTCTGGACAGGTAATGAAACTGAGATTCAGAGAGGTGAATACAAAAGACTCAGAGCTTATAAGTGGTGGAGGTAGGATGTAAACACAGGATTTTGATTTCAGTCCAGCTTTCTACTGATTATCACACCATCTTTGTAACCTTGGTAATCTCATCTTTGTATCCCCTGTCATGCCCAGCACAGTGCCAAACACTAGGTGGCGTTAGTCCTCCCAACACTGAGGAGGAAGCAGCTCCTCCCTGGCGAGGACAAATCTGACCCTCCCTCTAGCTCTGTGCACGCCAGTTTCTCTATCACAGGTGTACTGCAACACCAATTAATCTTTCCCTTCTCTGAATTCTGAAACTGCCAAAGCCTCTCCTCATTGTTAGCGGATATCTTGGAAACCTCATTTTCAGCATGTTCTGCAATAACAGCAGCAATTATTCTTAATCATTATTTATACTAATTTGATGCTTCAGTGAGATTATGTGTTATACTTGTCCTTCATAATTTTTTTCCTTTTTTTTTTCAAACTGTAAGTGAGAATCAATGTAAGGGATTGATGTCAAGCTTTAGGTAGCTATTAACATGACTAGGGTTATCTAACCTTATTAGCTGATTGCAGTTTCTCTTCTGTATCTTCCAGCAAACCCTCAAATTGATTTTAAAATGCTGCTATTGACCTAAAGATTCTTAACAACAGGAGGTTTAAATGCCTTTCATTGTTATGCTTCCTGCCTATAATGCCAATTACTGTTCAAAATTTGCAGCAGGAAACCGACTCTCATTGTCGATATCAGTAGAGAGTCAGGGGCTCAGTGTCTCTTAGAGACATAGATTGGGAAGAGGGGCTACCTGTCATCAGTTCCAACTCTGACGCCCAGAATAAATGCCCTCACCCACACTCCTGCCAGAGAGCCATTCAATTTCTGCTTAAATGAGCTGGGAGCTGCTGACTCAAAGAGGATCAGGAGACAACTTGGCCCGAGGGCTCCAAGGACCTGAGTTTAAGCTCTTGCTCTGCCACCAACAATTTTGTGACTTTGGGTATAATGCTGTGGGAGATCAAGATTTGGCCACCCTGAAATATATCTCTTTACCTTGATTGTTTTCTCTGAAGGACATTTGACCTCCCCCACTAACTGCCTAAAGAATTTGACATGGTGGCTCCTTCCTGGAACAGATCTTCTATCATGATGGCTGTAAAGATAATGTAGGATAGAGGTTATAATAGGAAAGGCACCAAGCCCCTTTTATCAAAAACTCTGTCTCTCCCTGACCACATTATCTATAGATGACCCCGAAAAGAATTGTCCTGCTGCCCTCTGAAGTCCCAGGCCACTACCCACCCCCAACACGCTCCTCGCCTTTAGCTGCAATACTTAAGCAAGCAGCTTAGACAGAGGGACGAGTTGCTCACTTCTGAGTTTCTCCCATGTATACACGTTATTAAACTTTGTATTATTTTCTCCTGCTAACCTGTCTTGTTGATTATTTGGCCAGCCATAAGAACCTTAAGGGAAAGGGCAGAGGGAGATTCTCCCTCTTCCCTCGACAATGCCTAATCTATGGAAGCCTCAGTCTCTCTATCTGGAAAATCAGGATATTAGACTCCATCTCAGGGAAAGTAGTATCTAGCTCTATTTCAAATAAGAGTCAATGCTTGAAAAGGATCAAAATTAAATACATAATTCACAATTACATGTATGATCGTATGCTTATGTTTGTGTGCATGGTATATGGAGGTACATATCAAGGACCCTGATCTCATACTTCAGCTTTATGGGGTGTTTTCTCCAAGACCTCTAATAAGTCATGTATCTTCAATCTTCAGGCCATCAAGCCTTGCCTGGCGTATAGCAGGGACCAAATACAGGAATTGTGGCTCCTCCTTCTGCCCCCTCCTCTTCCTTCTTTTTCTTCTTCTTCCTTTAATTTCATAATAGGAGTGTTCACTTCAAGTAACGAGAACTCTTTGTTTGACAGAGGAAGAAGCCCAACTCAATCCAGCTTGAACAAAGAAGGGAATTGTTAGACGGTGCAGACTCTCACGGAGCCACCGCACTGCAGGAGCTGGGGCAGGGGCTCAGTCAGCATCACCGTTTTCTCATTTCAGGTTTTTTTTTTTCCCCCCTGATAATTGCTTCCATCATTTTCTTATGCTGCAGATTTAATTTCTTTACGTGTTAGAAAAGATATGTTCCTAAGTTTTACACTTTCAGGCTCAATAACCAAGGCCGTTCTGCGACCATTTAGACTCTCAGTTAAAAGCACTGGTTGTCCCAAAAAGGATCAAGTACTCAGCCAGCCACTGCATCAAATGATGGCTGCTCCTGCGGTCACCATGTTTATGCAGTGGTGGGAGGGGGACAGTTTTCGGGAGAAAGGTGATAGGCAAAACACCCTATAGAGGGACACTGTGTAACAAAATGACTATAAAAGATTTTATACTGCATTTCAATTTACCTTCCTTTAAAAACTCCCTCTTTCCCAGATTGGATTTTGTTTTGTTTTTCAATTACGTTACACATGATGTAAGTCTAATCCCTCTTCAACACGATGAGCCTCTTAAAATCTGTTTCTTTTTAGACTCTATTTTCCAAGCTCAAATACTACATGCACTGTAATCAAGCTACAGATTGAACTTATTAGGTGGTGAAATTCCACTTTGGCCTTTTGAAAAATGATTCTGGCACGGGGCCCTCCTGCCTACATTTGCTGTCCTCTGCTCAAGTGCCCTCACTGGAGAGTGTGTGGAGCCCTGCACTGCTCAAAGTTACTCAGGCCAACCTGTCTGCCTGCCTACTTTCAAAAATCTGCTAAGTCATCCCGGGAGATTCTATTCTACCATCCTTCATACTTGGTGTGGTCACGGAAAGGGTCAGAAGGCACAGCCCACAAATAGCTGTGTGACTCCGTGCAAGTTAAGTAACCTCTCTGTGGCTAGTTCTCTTATCTTCAAAATGAAAGGGGAGAAAGAGTAGACATATACTTAACTTGTCTCATTTTTGCCTGGCATGTTAAGCGCTAACCTCACTCTAACCCTTCAAAATGGATACTATGTGTTTCAAAATTACTGAACTCTAGAAATGAAAGAATCACCATCTTCAGAGTAGAAAGAATTCTAGACTTCAATCAGAAGGTCTGGATTCAAATTTCAGTTCTACTTTTATTTATTTATTTATTTTGTCAGGAAGACCAGCCCTGAGCTAACATCTGATGCCAATCCTCCTCTTTTTTGCTGAGGAAGACTGGCCTGGGCTGACATCCATGCCCATCTTCCTCCACTTTACATAGGATGCCACCATAGCATGGCCTAACAAGCGGTGCGTCAATGTGTGCCTGGGATCCTAACCAGCTAACCCCGGGCCGCTGCAGCAGAGCGCGCTCACCCAACCGCCTGCGCCAGCGGGCCGGCCCCTCAGTTCTACTTTTTATTAGCTCATCAGTGTAAACTGGAAGAATTACTTTATCTCTCTGATTTAAATTTCTTTTCTGTAAAATTAATATAAGCATACCTTCCTTGAAAGACTTGTGGGATTAAAAGATAACATGTTAGCACCTGACGCAGTATCTGTCATATAGTGGATGCTTAACAAATAGCTGTGGTGTTAGTTTGTGTGTGTGTGTGTGTGTGTGTGTACTCATTAAGTCAAAAGACTAATAGATATTAAGGAAATAAACCTGGCTCCTACTGACTCCAGGACAGCTCTACAGAATTGCCTAAGTGAGGAGGATTCAACGGCAAACCAAGTATGCAGTAATTCCTAATATTTGACTTTGTAACTTCTTTTATGCAGCTCTTATTTGAATTGATTTTTGTTTTTCTCTCTCCATAAATGCATAATATGCATGACATGTCTGTCCAGATCAGTAGTAACACCATCTGTCACTCTAGCTCAGTTTCAGTTGTGGAATATGAGTGCTGTTTATGGGCAGTTCCTCGTACATCCTTTTATGAGGAGTGCCTTTTATAAGGAGTCCTCATTTTTGAGAAACCAAAAGTGAACTTCAGGTAATCTTATAGCTGTCCTATAAGCCATACCAAACCAAAAGTATGCCCTAAATCTGGTGAAAATGTATCTAGAAATGTTCTCTTGATGCAAAGACAGATGGTTGCTATTCTCAATGTAGATAGACTCATGTAATGCATTTAATTATTAAGTAATTTAATAATTAATTTAACTTTCAAATGCTGAAGTAAAAATTGGAAAAATGATACATTTCAAATTATTCAATTGAATAATATTAATTGAGCAGTCAATAATTATAACATGTCACGAGTCCTTCCATGATACTTTACATATATTTTGTCTTTAATCACCACAATAGCATCTATACTATAGATGGTGGTTCTACTGACAAAGAAAAGTTGGAAAGATTAAGTTTAGAATGTTTAGAAAGATTACGGAACTTGCCCAAGGTTAGAAAGATAGTAAGTGGCAGAGCCACTTTCTCTGGTCTGTCTAAATCCAGAGCTCTTAACCGCCATGTGAAACAATGCCTCCTTCTATTGCGATAATCCTGTGATAAATTGTATTTGGTTCTGAGGCTGTAACACCCGAAAAAAGAGAATTCTTGTCCCCAAGGAACTTAGGATCTAGAACTGTGATGTCCGATGTGGCAGCAAATTGAGCAAACGAAATGTTGCTGGTGCAAATTGAGATGTGCTGTGTGTGTAAAATACACAAAAATTTCAAGGACTTTGTACAAAAAACAAAATAAATGTAACATATCTCATTAATAGTTTTACATTGATTATATGTTGAGATGGCAATACTGGTTAAATAAGGTATTTTACTAAAATTAATGCCATCTGTTTCTTTTTCCTTTTTTAATGTGGCTATTGAAAATTTTAAATTACATACGTGCCTTGCATTATCTTTGCATTTGACAGGGCTGGTGAAGGAGACACAGTAAACGGGCAATTTTAATGCAGTTTGATTAGAATTTTTAAAGACATGGACACATGAGAAAGGCCTGAAGAATCATGAGAGTTTCCTAAGAGATGTGTGAACTACAAATGAATAGTTATTACAGAGAAAAAAAAAGAAGCAAAGGGTATTTCAGGAAGAAAAAATAAAATGTTTTACCCCAGAAGTGAGAAATAACCCAGCACATTTAGGGAACATCAAGACATTCAGTAAAGTGCAAAGAGTAGGAAGATAGAAGTAGCAAATGCCTCTAGCATTATGAAAGACTGGGAGCTACTCAGTACTGGGGATCTTGAATATAACAAATTCCACAGATATCTGCACGAGGAGCTTTATCCGTTAAGCAAATATGGGCCCTTTGGTCACAGCCAACCCTGACTTTAATAAAGAACATTGAGCAAATCTACTAGTGGTGTTATTGACTGGAATTTTTGAATTGTGTAAATCATATCCTCTTTTGTCTTTTGTCGAAGACATTTCTTGGGTCTAGTTTTCTTAAAATTCTCTACAAGTGACCCAAGCAAAAGTACCTTCTTAAATCAGGTCCCCCTCCCCCAAGAAACCTATTAAAATTGAGACATATAAATGTTGGAGTGGATATTGTATATCTTTCTGAATGCTTCCAAATTGCTCATGGTCTGAGCATACCCATTTTACTCCAGTGGGAGGCAGGCCCAAACTCTTCTAAACCTGGGATAGGATAGGACAGGGAAGCCCATTATTTTTCACAAGAAATCAGGAAAGATTCTGCTCCTGGAGTGTCCTCCAGGAGGTTGGGCCTAATTGGAGAACCAGAAGGCTTTATGGAGAGAAGTCTCACTAGGAAGAAAAAGGTTAGAGAAAATGAAAGGTCAAAGTTCAGAAAAAACAGTCAGTACCAAAGCATGTATTTTCTAAAGTCTCCTAAAAGAGTAAGTTGTTCCCCTCTGGGTGTCCCCACAGCATTTAATTCCTGTTTCTAGCTTATTCACTCCTGTCATTGTACAGTAATTCTTTACATATCTCTGCTCTCTCCATCACTGGACTGTGGACTTCTGGAGAGCTAGGACCTTGCTGTAGCCTCCATGTCCCCAGAATTAGTAAAACACCTGGGACATGCCCAGCGGTCCATAGATGTTTACATGAGTGCAAGAAAATATAAATGGATGAATGAATCAAGCAATCAATAAACATACATTAAAATCCTAGCTCTCTCACGAACTTGTTAAGTGTCCTTGAGCAAGTAACTTAATTTTTCTGGAACTTTTTTACTTTTTAATGAGCTATATGGCCTTGGAATTTCCTTCTAGGCTTAATATTCTGTGGTCCTATGCATTCAGGAATATAAACCTTCAAGAATCTCTCTCTTCTCTTCTGCAGCATAATACTTAGGAAAAAAGCCAAAAGAATAGCAGTAGCAGCAATACGTCTACATGTCAAATTTGAAATCTATTTGATAATACAAATAAGCCAAGGATTTTTCTTCTTTTATTTTATTCAGAAGCCCATCCTTTCAGGAGCAAGTAAACAGTTTATCCACTTGGTTTTGAGTTTGTAAGAATATGTTTTAAGTATCTGTCCTTGAAGATATTTGGGTATTTAAAAAAAATAGAGGGAGAATGGAACTATAAGGTCACAAAAAATGATCAAGTTGTTCTATCATATTTTATTTCAAAGACTCTCAAGAATCTTCACAAACCATATAGGCATATGCCACCTCTCTTCTTGTTTCAAATAATGCCTGGAACACAGACCCTCAATGCACACTGTCTCATAACATGTGAAAGGAAACAGTTAGAGTTGAAATTATGGAGAGAGATTTCCCTAGGCTGTGTGCTGCTTTCTAAATCAGTGTGTATTTGTGGAGTCCCTGAGTGAGAGTATTTTCTATTTTCATTCATCCTTCGCCCAACTTCCTTGGGATAATTCTAACTAGCATTTATCCCAGATCAATTTTAGAAGAAATAAGTTACTTTCTTTAAGACACAGACCTGTGAAAAATATCTTGTCATTCTTTTTATATTGACTGCTTCCAAATTCAGAGCTAAAATTATTTTATACACTGCAATTAAGTTGAAATGGTGATATAGTGGTTTAATACCTTTTATGAAATTGCCATACTTCTGACATATCACATATTTTCATGCTCTGAAAAACTCTATCACAGTAAATTACTCTGAGAATCACATGGCACCTATTTTTTTGTACAGTGGAAATTTTCATCAAATGTATTTATCCATTCGACACACAGTTACTGATCAACTAGGATGTGTCTAGATGCTTTAAAATGAAGATGAATGCCAGAGCTCCTGCCTTTAAGATTGCACAGTCTCATTGGGAATATATATATATATATGCACACATACATATACACACAGAAAGAAGACTAAAATACAGTTGTAGGAAAATTGAGAGAAATCGGGAGAGAGGTGGGTCACTGCATTAGTTAGAGTCCTCAGAAAAGCAGAGTATCAAGACAGTGTTAGACATGGAAGAGATTTATTGTGGAAGGAGGCAGGAGAAGACTGGGATAAGCCTTTAGATCAGGATGGAGGTCCGATACCTATGGAAGGAGAGGGAAGGAAGGAGACTTGAGGTAGGAAGCATCTCACACTGCATCATAATTCCAAAAATGTTTAGACAGGGCCATTGGGAATCCTCAAGGCAAAGTTATTCAGTGGAGGAGTCCTGCTTCTGCTTAAAATGGACCTGCCTTGGTAACCCTAGATGTGCTCTGTCATTGGCTGGGAGCAACTTAGACAAAGCATGACCTTGACAGGAATGCACCAGCGAATCCAAAGGGGCAGAAGCTGGGAGCATCAGCCAAGCAAGCTACCCAGAGCAGGATATGTGAGTGGCTCATTTTCCTGGTTGCCCCAGATACTTAGACTGTTATAGAGGTTTAGGAATGTCTGCCTAAAAGAGATGTAATATCTGATCTAAGACTTAAGAGATGGTCAGATGAAAGCTGATAAGGGGCAAGTTATTCCAACAAAGAAGTATAGCTTGAGTTAAATCATAGACGGGTGCAAGAGCTGGTTATGGAGGCAATTATTAGCAGTTTGATATTGGTGGAGCATAAAAAGCAAATAGAGCAAGAAGTAGTAAAAGATGAGGCTGGTGAGGTCAAGCAGAGACCAAATAAAGAATGAATTTATGTTGCAATATAGTTATCCAGTGGGCAATGGGGAGCCATTGAAAGGATTTAATCAAAGACTATCATAATAACATATGAATTTTACTAAATCACTATGGTAGCTGCTGAGAAGGATAAACAAGAATAGGAAAGCTAGATCAGTTTGGAAACTGTATTAGTAAGATAAGGACCTATGTTAGAACAACAGTTAAAGGAATGAAGAAGAGGAGAGGGTACATGATATATTTAAGATGTAAAGTAAGTGAGATGTGATTTTGGGATATGAAAGAATTAGAAAGATTCAAGGATGACTCGCAGTGTCTTGGTTGTCTGGGTGGATGATGGTATTATTAACCAAACTGAAATAGGAATATAGAAATGGCATCAAAGAGTGTGTACAATGTGAGAAGATCAGTTGACTGAGTGCAGAAGTTTTAGTAACACCAATTTTCTTAGATGAGAGAAGAGAAAGCTCACAGAGAACAGAAAAGACATCATTAGATAGATATGAGGAGACTTCAGACAAGGTAGAATTACAGAATGTATAGAAGCATCAGATTTCAAGAAGAGCAGAGTGCTCAATGGTGCACTAGAGCTGCTAGTACTGGCTTGTGAGAACGCATTATTACATTTTTAGAATTTTACAAGGTGGTTGTTGTGTAGCCATTATTAAAAATTAAATTATATAAACTTGAAAGAAATCATTTAAAAATAGAGGTAGTAAATACTCGAATCTTACCACTTTCTAATTATTTTACTACATCTTACTATTATCTATGATCTTGAAGTTATTTACATCTCCTATATCTGTACAGTGGAAATACTGTAATCCTGTACGATTACATATCTCTTCCCGGCTCCAAGTTCACGATGTTATACTGTGAGCTCAAAATCAGGCATGATGGGAGTATTTTTATCATGAGAATTGGCAAATGCTACAAATAAAGGCTTTTTTCTTGGAGAGTCATCTATTGATGAGGTTTTGGTCATGAGTAACCTAGGAAGCACAGTTTCAATCTAGGTACATAGGAGCAAAATTAGGTCATTAGATACAATCGATGCCGTAGGGCATTGGGCTTTAATCTCTCAGGAATGGATTGAGACCAGCTACAAGTAACTTGACTTTGTTATAGGCTCAAGCAAATGAGTCAATAGGAACAGAGAGGCTAAAACTACCCTAAAGCTGGGGACTAATTGAAATACTGTGGTCCACCCCTAGGGAGTAAGAAAGAGCCCAGATGAATGAGCTATCCTTGTGTAGAAGAAGAATTACTTTCTCTCTGGGCTTGGAAGAGATATCGCAAAGTTTGGATATAGATAGTGTTGTAGGAGTGAAAGATTAGTAGGGAATGGAAGTAAATAGACTATGAGGTCCTCAGATATTCCCGATGAAGGGAATTCCCTTTTTCTGGGACTGAGTTAAACTGGATTAGAATGAAAATAGGTGTTGATAACCACAAGGAAAAGGACCAATGGGCATTGCCAAGGACTCAGCTGAGATTGGAGACCTTAAGTGTGTATTGATGCTCATCTGAAAGCTGGACTCAGCTGCTGAGGGGTCAGCATGGAGAAGGTGGATGATGGCACTGTCTGAGGTTAGGATGTTATGGGTGAGGAGTGGCAGAATGACAGGGATGAAAGAACTTTGAAGGTGCTAGACTGAAATTAGTTTTAATTTAGATGATCAACACACAGGACCCAGACTAGCTGAGGAAGAAAGGCCTGGAGAGATTAAAAGCCCCACAGGGAAGAGATAGTATTTGACCAAAGATTTGCTAAGAGGACATGAAGGCCCTAGTCTGAGCAAGGACAACGGCCTGGACTGCAGACTCTCAGGGCAGACTTGGTTGTTCAGACAGTGAGACCTCCATTTAGGATAGAGGCTCCTACTATTTCTGTGGAGGGCAGTTCAGGGCCTGTTTCAGTTTGGGGCCTGTGTCACAGATGGTTAAAATACAGACAAAAGAAGCCCTGGTGAGTGGAGACAGAGATGAAGACTCTCCTGGGTCAGCTCATCATGAAGCTGGGTTCCTAATAGATCAGATATTGGCCCAAGAGTTAAAGAGAACACTTACAGGTGGATAAATGGTCTTTGTACTCTAAGCCTTGAGGTGGCCTATGATTAAAAGCAATAATATTTAATCCATAGAAATAGTGTGTAAATGCCAAACTCTAAAATAAAATAAGCAAAAATATAGACAGACACATTTTTTTTTTTCCAAGAACTGGGTGACTGAGCATCAGTTCAGAATCTTAGACTATGGTGGTCTGGACCTGGAATGGGGAATCAGGAGAAATGACATCAGCGAACTCTTTCGAAACTGGTTGTTCCTTTACTCAGAAATCCAGCCAGGAGCATAGGAAATTCAGGTCTGGCCTGACTCTCTCACTAATTGGAATTTAAATAAATCATTTTTCTTTTCTGGGACTGTTTCCCTTCTGAAAATAAGGGATTTGAATGACAGGACTGTCTTAGCTAGGGATTCTATAAGATGAAAAAAATGAAAACTCACTCAAATAACCTCAAGCAAAAGAGATTTATTTGAAAAGTATGGGGGAAGCTTGAAGATCCCAAAATCGGACAGCATAGCTGGATCTCACATCGTGAACTTCCTTATGTGCGTGTCTGGGACCACTTATCTCTCCTCTCTGCCACTCTCTTTGTCTCTGCTTCATTTGTACCTTCCCTCTGCAGACTGGTTTTCTCCACTTAGTTGTCAGTGATAGACATTGGCCATCACTTCTGGATCCGCTGTCGCCTTATGGCTCCAGTTCCTGGAATCTTTTGTTCACAGTGTTTGTCATTTGATTCCAATACTGAGGAGGGAAAGAATCTAACTGGCTTAGCTTGGATCAGGTGCTCATGAGATGTGGTGTGGTGGCCAAAAATCACTGGACACAAACATGCCATGAGTGGAATCATGGAGGCCCTTCCCGAGAGGGAGGCATGGGCTGGGCATACTTCTTAAGCATTTCATACAATAACATTTAAGGCTACTTCATTTTCTGAACATATATAATTCTTTGACTCTTAAAGCCTCTTCATGGTTTTATACTAAGTTTCTTTTTTTTTTTTTGTGAGGAAGATCAGCCCTGAGCTAACATCCATGCCAATCCTCCTCTTTTTGCTGAGGAAGACCGGCCCTGAGCTAACATCTGTTGCCAGTCCTCCTCCTTTTTCTCCCCAAAGCCCCAGTAGATAGGTGTATGTCACAGTTGCACATCCTTCTAGTTGCTGTATGTGGGACGCGGCCTCAGCATGGCCAGACGAGCAGTGCTTTGGTGCACGCCCGGGATCCGAACCAGGGCCGCCAGTAGCGGAGCGCGTGCACTTAACCGCTAAACCACGGGGCCGGCCCCTATACTAAGTTTGTACTACATTTGTAGGTTCTTTATTCTATAAAGCTCTTTAATTTCTTGATTTTCCCTGTCACAGTTTCTGTCTCAATAGCTTCTGGATTTCCTTTGTTGATGTCCTGTGTCTAGCGCAGGGCGTGCCTGGCACATAGTTTGTGTAATGTGACTATTGATTGCTGGCTTCGTGTGTCCCCCCTTCATATGCCATCTCTAGAGAGCCCTGAGCCTCAACAAAGACTTCACTGCCCCAAAATCCTTGATTTCAAAATACTCCATTAGGTAACTGTATTCACTATAAGCACATATAAATTGTACGTGAAGACTGGACATGTGTCAAGAAACAGCCGAGACAACAGAGCATAAGCACAGAGAAACCTGGTGAGAAAGCCACAGAGAAAAAGCACATGGAAGAGTTAGAGGCTTTGAATTCTATTCCAGCCTCTACTTCTGACCTTAGAGAACATCATCTTTTTCTCCTTCTTTCTCTTTTATCCCATCTGACTGGCTGCACACCAAGAATGTAAACAGTACTATTACAGAAGGAATCAGAGGGTGATCTGAAAAGGCAGGAGAAGGACCCCTAAACCAGTTTCAGTTGGATAAATGGTCAAGGAAAGTAACCCAGAGGAAGGGGCCAAAACTCTCTGTATTCATCATAACACAAAACGAGCCTTCACTGCTGAAGCTGGAGACAGAAATCACGGAATCTGGGCATATTGTTTTAGACACGTTTTCCCTGTACCAGATTTTATAGCACATGGAGTCACCCTCTCCCCATCTTCCCACCTGCCTGCACACCCATAGACTTCCCTCACCCCCTGCTGGCTGCTTACATCAAATTCTGGTCTAGAGGAAGAGGGCAGTCTCCCAATTACCCAGACTCCCCACGGGCAACGCCGGTGCCAGTTCAAGCTTGCTTCTTGTTCCTTACGTGATAAATTCTGACAGCATGTCAGCCCTGTCCTCTCTTCAATAGCCATCAAATATTGATGGGTGGAGCAGGTGTGCTTCCTGGGGTGCAAATAACATGATGGTCTGAACGCCAAGTCGCTTTCAAGAGCATAATTCCACTATTGTCTGGATGGAAACGTGGAGCTGTCTCTCTCATGTCATGTTACGGTTCTGGTGTGACAGAGTGATGTGCTGGTTCCTGACAGAGCCCCTGGCAAACCAAGCTGGAGCCAAAAATGGTGGCAAAATCTTTCTTTAAGACCTCTACACTTCATCTGCTAAAACAGGAATGGAAAGTCTTCCTCTAGTGAGTCTCAGCCAGGGCACGGATTTCCTTCTAAGGCACTGCTTGGAAATGCATAGGCACTTTGGGGTGTCTCAAGGAAAAGGGATGGCTACTGGCGTTTAGTGCCTGGAGGCCAGGGATGCATAGTGCTGTTCCTCACAGTGAAGAATTGCACTGGAGAAAATGCCAACATGGCTTTGTAACTAAACTAGGCTTGATCTCCTGGGGTGTGCTCAGCAATGCCCAAGACTCCCTCTCCTCCACCCCGGATCCCGAATAGGTCACCAAGCCTTCTGTAACTCTATCATCTAAATCAGTGGTCTTCAAACCATTTGCTTCACACACCCTATGGGAGAATTAAAAGAAACAACTATATATCCCCTCACACATTT
Organism: Diceros bicornis minor; assembly: GCF_020826845.1. Lineage (NCBI taxonomy): Eukaryota > Metazoa > Chordata > Mammalia > Perissodactyla > Rhinocerotidae > Diceros > Diceros bicornis. Next base: position 51,426,806 of record NC_080746.1, read on the forward strand.
TTTTAGTTGACATCTACAATGTTTCATCATAAATGTAAATAGTTGCAGAGGATGTAATTTACAGCACATTGTAAAAACTAACATTTAAACGAAAAACTGTTGCATAATTCTTCTAAATGTGTTCAATGGAATCTAAAGACTAGGGTGATTTTAATACCCACCATCATCCATTTTAAAAATACATGAACAAGCTCTTCTTTAACAATGAGAAATTTTGCTTTGTTACTTTTATTCCTTGGATTTGTATTTCTAATCTACTTCCTCCACAGAATTTTATCCTAATGTAATATATTTGTTATGCTTGAAAGTCTTTTATTGATCAACCTATCAAACGTCTCTGAAATAAAAATACGTATGTAAATTAGATTATTCCCATTTCCTGGGACATAAAATTCTAAGTGTTAATTTTTTCTTCTAGATTGAGTTATTATTACAATTATTATTCAGATATTGATTAAAACCGTATACATATTTTTTAACATTAGCAAATAATTATGAGATAAAAGCTAAATTTTATTGAAAATGCATCTCAATCAGAGAAATGATTTTTTTTCGCTTACTGCATGTATCCATGGATGAATATTAATTAAAGATTGAGTGAAACAGGATTCAACATCAATTTTATTCTTATTTTTCTACATGTTTTTTAAGTGTAAGCACTGAGAAAACTTTTTCACCTATATAAGTCAATGGGAACGGACAGATTTTGTCATAGCAACTTTCCTGGCCTTTTGTCTCCTTCTGAATAATATCCCAAAAGTCATAGTGTGATCTTTCCTCAAAAATTATTTTTGAGCCAGCCCTCATGGCCTAGCGGTTCAAGTTTGGTGTACTCTGCTTTGGCAGCCTGGATTCAGTTCCCGGGTGTGCAACTGCACCGCTCGTCTGTCAGTAGCCCTGCTGTGGCAGTGGCTCATATGGAAGAACCAGAAGAGCTTACAACTATACACAACTATGTGATGGGGCTCTGGGAGGGAAAAAGAAGGAAAAAACAAGGAGAAAGATTAGCAACAGATGTTAGCATAGGACGAAGCTTCCCCTGCAAAAAAAATATATATATATATATTTTTAATGATATATCACTTGTTACTTTTATCAGGTCTCCTTCAATGTCATTGAAAGCAAAAAATAGGCAACCCCAATGTCCAAGGATTTATTACCTGGGCTCTGGCCTTCACCTCTGCAACTCTTCACCAATCTTTTGTGTTGTTCTTTGTTTGGTGGCCCTGAGGTTTTTCCTGCTGGAGCAATTCACCCTGGGGAGGCTGGGGTGGATGAAAGGTCCTTGTTTCTTTAGTGGAAACAGGTGTTTTCTCAAGGAAAGATAAAATAAGAGAACTTATCTGATGTTTCCCTTAACCCCAGGACTTTGCTTAGGTAGTTGGGGTTTAGGAAAGATCTACAGGAAAGTTGTGACAAAAACATCTGTGTACCTCAGTGCCTCTTAAAGATTCTTTTTTTGTCACCCAAGAACATAAGAATCCTAGTTTAAAGTTCACTATTGTAAATAAACAAAATAATCTGCCCTCTCTACTTCAGCCTCATATCTTTTGCTCTCTCTAGACCTCTGTCATTTCTCAACTAGATCACGAGTTTTTGAAAGATATCATGAGGAATATAATGTGGGCCTCATGTGTAATTTTAAACTTTCTAGTACCCAGATAAAAAAAGTGAAGAAAAAAAAAAAAACCACCGGGTGCTGTTAATAATATATCATTTATTTCACCCACTACATGCAAAATATATATATTGCACTATATGCAATATATATAATCTTAACAGTGATATATTTTATATTCTTTTCTATATTCCTTTGTATTTAAATCTTTGAAATCCAACGTATATTTTACATTTACAACACATCTCAATTTGGACTAGCCACATTTTATGAGCTTAATAAGGCACATGTGGCTGCTGGCTATCATATTCCATAGGACAGCTCTCCAGTGCTATTAATCGTTTAAAAACACTTAGCTTTCACTTCAACTTTGCATGACCCCATTTTATTCAATACAAAGTCCAAACTCCTTAACATGACCTGCATTCCTCGATGATCAGCTCCCAGCTTAGGTCTCTAGTCTCATTGCTCACCGCTTCTCCTCCAAGCTCCAGAACACCAGAATAATTCTACCCTCTGTGTACCCATTTCTCTTTCTTACTTGTCGCTCTCTTCACAGATCGTTCCCACTCTGCTCCCTCCACCTGCACCTCCATTCTTAGAGGTTTAATGCTTAGTACAAGGGCTGGCACACAAGCTGGATTGACTAAATAAATTATTTAGTGAATAAGTTGCTTATTAAATGTATTTAATGAATAAATCTACCCTACAAAGGGAGGAGGAGCCAGTAATTCCTTTTGCAGAAAGGACGTGGGAGAGCTTATGGGAGGACACATATGATGTCTTGTTTTGCTTAAATACAAAGATTAAATGCTTCTCCGGGATATGGGAAAAAGGAACCTGGCTGAGCAATCATATCTGCTTCCCCTGTCAGATCAGAAAGGGGCCTGTGAAATGAAAATGAGAGGGAACAGGAAGATGGCACCTCCATCTATATGAGCAAAACACCTTGCCAAGCCCAGCTCTCACAACAAGCTGTTCAAAGCAGGTTGCAGACTATCTTTAAAGCTAGTAGTTATCCCAAAGGGATAAGTCAAAAAATGCAAGTTATTTTGACTAGGCTGATATTTGTGTAGATAAGCCATACTTCTCAACCTCAAGGCTTTTAAATGTAAGACATAATCAATAGCTCCAATATTGGAAATGGATAATGAAGGTTGTGTGGTGATCTCCCCCAGTCTGGCTATTGATATCACAGAGAGCTTTGTCCAAAATTAAGAGATGTTATCATACTGCAGAACCAGCCATATTAGGGCCCCAGCTCCTTGGATAATTAAAATGCCCATTCCATGGCTTTGAACCTTTGCAGGAGCCCTAAGATTTCAGAAAGCTGTTTTGTTGCCTGCACTTTTTCTTAGAGTCTTTCATAGCAGTGTAGCTTGAGGTCAATGTAATAGTTAAATTCATCTTTATTTCCTATCTCACAGCACAGAGAAGGGGGTAATGGACAACATATATTTGTTGCATTAAATTAAATTAAATTGTTGAAATTACCTGATGATTACCTAATATGCAAGTGCTTAAAAAATACATATTCCAAGAATAGTAATAGATAGGTATTCATTTATTTAAACAAATATTGAATCCTTAATATGTGCGCAGCAGTGTGCTAGGATTTAGGGATATAATGATACATCAGGCCATTCCTTACTCTGAGGATTCTAAAATCTAGTGAGGGAGACATACCTGACAGCAGTGAAACTGATGTAGTATTTGTTAAATAGTAATGTAATTCTGGGATTTAAGAACTGTAGTCCAAGATTATTCTATTCCCAACAGCCAATAAATGATCAGCACAAAGCAGGTGCCCGATGAATGCTGGATGAATGGATGATTGGGGCTCTGATTATTTTCCCTTCTTTCCATATTATCAATCACAGTTCTCTCTTCTCAAAAGGTTCAAGAAAAGGGAGGGAGAGAAAAAAGGAGAGTTTCTGCTTACTTTATCAGGCCAGCAATCCAGCAAACCTCCTCCCTCTGGACTTTTCCATTGCAAGGTTTGACTTAAATTCACCCTAGCAACACGCCAAATACGTCCCACTAGAATTATTCTTTAGGATCCTTTTTGGTTCTAAAACATTTGTTGGGGAAACTGAAAAAGTCTGTTGCAGGAGAACGCTTCAGTAGAACCTCTACTACCCAAGGGGCCTAACTGGGTCACTGCACCCAGCTGACTAGCTGGGAGGAGCTCAGGCGTTGGGAGACCACGACTGTTATTTTAGGAACTCTGCGCATACGTGATTTGCATGTAACTTTGTGTTTGCCTAGAAGACCACATCCACATCTGAAAAACGGGGAAAATACAGTATTTTGCTAAATTCGCTATTAAATGGCAGAATATTTGTTTCCCGTCATTATTAATTGCCCTGATATTTGTGAGCAAACAGAAGTTTCGTCTCTCTTATTTAATTGAAATTTCATTATAAGCAAACAGAAGTGTTAGAAATGACCACATATGTATGCACATACACAGCTGCAGGCTCTTAAATCATTTATTCATCTAAGAACAGTGACTGAATTCTTTCTAAGTGGAACACACTGATTGGTGCTGAGGAAAAGGAGTCTGATCAAGCTCTCGTTGAGGCCCTACTGTGTGTTTGGCTTTTTGCATACATATACAATCCTATTAAATCCTCATGATTATTAGGGGTGTTTGTATTGTTATCCCCGTTTAAAAGTGAGAAATTAAAGACTCAGAGAGGTTGAATAATTTACCCAAGGTCACGTAGGAAGTGGCAGAGCTAGAATTTAAACTTGTTTGCCCAACTTTAAAATGTGGTTTTTAACTAAGGACCTTGCTATGCCAAAATGGTACACAAAACTAAGTAATATTTCTTGTCCACTTGCAGCTTCCTCAATCTAAACCAGTGATTCTCAATAGGAGACAATTGTGTCCCCACCAAGGGACATTTGTCACTGTCTGGAGACATTTTTGATTGTCGTTGGCATCTAGTGGGTAGAGGACAGGGATGCTACTAAATCTCCTTCAATGTGCAGGGCAGCCCCCACAACAAAGTATGGTCCAAAGTGTCGGCAGTTGTGGGAGAAACCCTGGTGTACGTGAGAATAGATGAGACCATATTAGCTATTTAGTTGCTGGAAATAAAAACAATACCCACTTTAGATTTTTTAAAAGAATTTATTGGAAGGCTATTGAAATATCTTGAGTCATTAAAAGAGGAGTTGAGCAACCCAAGTCTCAGGAGTGGAAGGTTGTGCAAGAGTTTCAGTGACAGGAATTCCTGGACTGGCCTCTCTAAAACACTGCAATAAACATGCCTCACTCAGCTTCTAGAGTGTTCAGTCTCTTCCTTTAGGAAAAAAGAACTCAAATTCACTCAGTTTGGGTCAGGTGACTATCTCTGTATACTCTGGCACAGTGTGACCCCCTCATTCGTGCTAGAGACCATTTCTAGAAAAGGTAGCCTCCCCAAGATGGGTCCAGCACCAACCTGTGTTCATTTCCTTCTGACTTGAGTCAGTAAGCAATGCCACTTGAGGACATAGATATGTGTCATGTGAGTTCAAGGTGAGAGAGCATATGTAACTTCTTTAGCTTCTCAGTGCCAATGGTTAAGTATGTAATTGTTATGAGTTTTCAAAACTCTTGTTTTGGATTTTGACTAGACGATCACTCAAGGCTTCATTGCAGTTGAAGCTTGACTAGTTCTTTACATCTGAAACCATTATTTAGCTGCTAACAAGCATAAATCAATTTGGAAACTAGACCTTTGCTCATGGTCCTCACTTTGCTGCAGAGTTGTCAACCCAATTCTCCCATCTCACTGCCGTAGGCATGATCATTTTAATTCGGGTTTATATTTGGCAAATGTTTATAGAACATCCATTATGTTCTAATCACTTAATGTTAATGTTAAATCCTTCTATTATTTCACAGTAACCCAATGTAGAGAGTAAGATTCAGATAGGTGAAGTAATTTTCCTAATTTCACATGGTGAGTGAGGAGCAGAGATTCAAATGGGGGTATAGTGGTTATTTTCTCTCACCACCTTCCTCCCCCATCAAATTTCAGTCCTATCCTGTTCTGTAACCTGCAGGCTGGCCCTCCCGACATCTTCAGTGGTTCTTTGCTCTCTGGTGTCTGTTTAGGTTTTGGCTGATGGGAGGCAACCACAGGAGATGGGCTAGTAAAGGAAGAGAGAGGTTAAAGTATCTCTCTCCCCTTCCTCCTGGACTCTGAGACCTGGTTTTTGGCAGTAGCTTCACCATCTGTGATTACAGCTGCTGGTGGGTGAACCCCCCTCCAGGGCTCCAGCTCTCACAGGGCCCAGAGACTTCCTCTCCTCCCCTTGACCTCTCAGACACAGTTGTGGGGAAATATCCTGACTGTCACTTGACCTTCCCTGGACACTTCAACACTCTTTATTGTCCCATTTTACCTCTACTATTTCTGGGAAAATTGCCTCCTAATTCAATTCTCTTGACTTAAGCCCCTCTGAGTGGAATTCTAGACGTTATATTCTAGTGCTTTGTCTGGTATATTCTAGTTCCTCCAAAGCTGAGGGTGAGCTGTTCCCCTGCATGTTCTGCCTCTCACTAGGGGCTGTGAATGGGAGCCTACCCAAGTGTCTTTTTAAAGTTATACTGGGACCACAGCTTGGGAAATACAACTTACTATTAATAGGTTCCTGGAATATCATTTCTCGAATTTTATCTGATGTCTTTTATGAACATCAGTGGTTCCTAAATGACTTAAATATATATATATATATATATTTATTTTTACTTAAATTTACTTAATTAACTATGTAATTTACTTACCTAAATATATAAATTTACTTAAATTTATATTTTACTTAAAACAAATATTTATAAATTTACTTAAATCCAAATTGTGTTTATCTTGGCTGCTAGGAAGCTTAGAGCAAAATTTAATAATCAATTACAGTAATTCTATTTGTTTATTTTTAGAACATTTTATTACCTTATTCACTATTTTTTATAGCTATTTTAGTGTGTATTCTATATATTTAATACATTTCATGTGCTTTTTGAGGAAAGATGGCTAATATGCTATTTATAATAGGAAGACAACTTGGGGCAAGGGAAAAAATACCGGAATTGAACTAGAGACTTTGTTTCAACATGAAATTGTGAGCCTCTTTAAAGTTAAGTGCTCTCATCTCTAAAATGGGATTAATGTCTGCCTCACCCTAATTTGTGTAACATCACTTAAATTTGAAATAGATTCAGTTTATGCTTTTTTAATTGTAATTTTTATTATATTTTGAATGATGCCAATGAGGACAATGTTGTTGATAATATTCTTACTTCTAATTAGGTAGTGGACAAAGTATGTTTTGGGAGACAGAGGTCAAAACTTTCCAACATTCCTTGTAGGATTGAAGACTAATTAAGGGGAACAAGACAAAGAGGGTTACCCAGGAATATCCGCTGGGGCAGTACAAAGATGGAAGTAGAATATTGTGTTATTTGTACAGTGTAGGATATTGTAGGTGCTCCATAAATGTGTACTGAATTAATGAATGACTAAATGAATGGTAGGTATTGGGAATTCTTCCAAAAATAGTAGAGAGCCTTCTGTATTGGCATCTAATAGAGGTTCCTGCTAGTTATTACCATCATATCCAATGATTTTCATGCAACCAGAACTCAGAATTCAGAAGTATTGGTAGGCTCTGGGACTGAAAGGATCTAACTGTGCTTCCTGGATGGCTGGGTTGGGGGGAAGGAAGGGGAAGTGGAGAGAAGTAAAGAGGGATAGGAGAAAGCCCAGCTATTAGCTTGGAATTCAAGCTGGGAATTCCTTCCATACTTATGGAGATTGGCAAGAGCAATGGATATCAGGCCAGGAAATCAGGATGCAGACCAGATAGATGTGTGTGTTGTGTGTGTGTGTGTGTGTGTGTGTGTGTGTGTGTATTTCTTACTAGCTTTTCTACTTACTAGCCTGCTACCTTGGGAAGTTACAAACCTTTCTAAGTGACAGCTTTTGTTTTTGTTTTGATGTCTAATCTGAACATGGAGACGATGATAACATTTACAGAGTTGCTGTGAGGATTACACATGAAAATGCTCGCAATGTGCTTAGTGATCTAAAAGCTGCAGTAGTTGTGGTTCTCCTTAGTAATAAGAATATAGTTCCAGGCCAGAGTTATACAAGATACAAGTTTGACCTAAGGCTAAGTCCCCAGAGTTGCCTCTGACTTAAGGACTTCTGATAAAAGAAACAGGGGACAGAGTGGTTGTGGTAGAACTGAGGCAGCCATGATGCAGCTTGTGCTGGAACCTGAAGGAATGCTGGCAAGTTGAGACGGAAGCTGATACTGAAGACATTGTACATTGTAAAAAGAACAACCAGAAGCCACTGGAACCAAAGCCACCAGAAGGAGCCTGTTTATGTTGATGGGAATAGCTGCTTCACAGAGAAGAGTGAGGGAACAGGGCAGGAGGCTGCCTGTGGAAGAAAGGTTTAAGAATCCATAAGAAAGCAAGGTAACTATTTCTGTGGAGTCTATTAAGAAAAAGTAATTTAAAACTTTTTGTTTATATTAAAGTAAACATGGCTATATTATGGAATACAATGCAAATTTTTGAATACATGTCTAGACAATTCCTTGAGACTAAAGGTATTTTGAAGTGGGAGTTTGCCTCTTTGGGCTGTAGCCCCAGACTCTCAGTGTAGACCTGTGTGCCCCTCAAACATGGGAATGCTTTCAAGAACACATTTGAGAAGCTTTGGTTCAAGGATATAAGTTCTTTTGACTTTAGAACTGAGTATATTTACAAAGTTAATGGTCTTGAACACATCACTTAACCACTGTGAACGTACCTGTTAAATGGGAATAAAAATGTCCAACACGAGTGTTGTGAGGATTAAAAGATATAACTCTGGGGGCTGGCCCCGTGGAATAGTAGTTTGTGCGCTCTGCTTTGGTGGTGGCCAGGAGTTCACAGGTTCAGATCCCAGGATTGGACCTACACACTGCTCGTCAGGTCATGATGTGGCAGCATCCCATATACAAAATAGAGGAAGATTGGCACAGATGTTAGCTCAGGGACAATCTTCCTCATCAAAAAAAAAAAACCCGAAAAAACATATAACTTTGGAAAGCTTCTTCATGTACCTGGTCCACAGTAGGTGCCAAATTAATGTCAGTTCTTTCGCCCTTCTTCCCACCTCTTTGTATATTGTTATATAACCAACTGGAAACCAGTGATACCTCCCCTGTGTGTTTCTTTTTTAGCAGCAAATCCTTGGTTTGACTTTACTGTGTTCCAGGTAGGCAAGCACTGGGTGCAACAAAAAATTATGAAATGCAATCTGTCTCTTTAATAAAAACAGGGAAATTACAAACATAAAATTCATTCATAAAATACAGAAATAATTAGTTCACTGCACTGTTCACAATATCCTGTTTCTAAAGCGCCCTAAACCAGGACATTCCACTAAAACTCATGACATTTATTGATCTAATTTATAGCTTTTTGTTGTTTGTTAGAACCATAGATTATCAAAACTAAACAATATTAGCCCAGGAAATCAGGATTCATCTAATAAAAATACAAATTCCATTTATTCTCCAAATATGGTAAGCACGCAGTTTTCTTTCAGGATCAAATCAAGGTACTGCAGAAATTTACAGGCTGGTATTTATAAATGCATGAAGAAAATAGATGGAGTGAATACTACCTTGTTACTTCAAAAAAAATTTTAAATGAAGCTGGAAAGAGATGAATTGAGAGTAGTTAAATGAATGTGCTGCTTCACCTAGTAGGTAATAAAGTTAAAGAGCTCATTAATCCCAGCAGTGTTAGCAGTTAAAAATATAAGAAAGAAGAGACAGTGCAATGTTCTGGAAAGAATCAGGCACACTGGATTTCAATCCCAGCTCCACCATGTAAATATTGCTTAAGTGTGCAGTTCATAGTTTTCTTTTTCACAAAGATGGGCATAATAGTACTTACCTTACAGGATTGTTGTTAAGACAAAACAATAGATGTCTGCAAAGTACCAAGCACAGTACTTGCACATGGAATGTGTTCCATAAATGCTGCTTTCTTCTGAGTAGATTTTAATAAAATAAGGGATAGTAGATCATCTATATCATTGCTTTCCAACTTTTTTTTAAAGCCATAAGATTCTCCTCTCCCCCATTTTTTTTCAAATGAAACCAGACACAGTAGCTTATTACATAAAGACTTCTGCTAGACAAAAGTTTATATATGTATATGTATTTGTACACAAACCCACATATATTTGTTTCAGGACTGTTGAATGATGAAGAGGGAGAATGAGGAAGCTGAAAATATTAGTAATATTAAAAGAAATAACTTCTCAAGATGGGAAAATGCAATTGAGCCTACCACAGCAGCATGATTGGCTCTGGCTGCTCTGGGAGCAGAATGATGGGGTACAGTCAGGTGGGAGAGGTATGGGGTGGGGAAGAGTACAAATCCTGTTCCCTCACTAAGTATGTGCTTAACTGCTCTGGGTCTCAGTTTAATCACCTGAGAACCAGATACACTGAGATTCCCACTCACCTATGCTATTATATAAAGTATACTTTCATTAACTATCAAAGCCTCAGATTTTTAGTATGTAAAAGACTTTCTTAAACTGCTTCTCTCCCCCTTTTTTTCCTAGACTAGTAAAATTTCTAAATGTGGTCTTCCATTAAGGATCTGATATCACATACAAGTACCCAGTCTTCAATAAAATCATTGTCAAAGAAATTGTATTTGCTTGATTCCATTAGTATTTTATATAATGATCTTTATCAGGAATGTCAGAGTTCAGCCTTTTAATATCTTACCAGCCTATGAAATATATTATACTATTTTCACCCCCAGAAATATTCAACATTGAGATTTGAGGATAGTCTGCTGCCGTGTCACATGTCACCAAGGGTGAGGCAAACCACAGAGATGAATTGATAAGATTCAGGGGAAAGGTCAGAGCACTTTGAAATAAGCCTCTGTCTTTTTGTTATTTCTTTCATTCTCCTTCATTCTTTCTCCTTTAAAACTATTTTTGTATAGAAGAAGAGAAAAATGCATTGATATAGCATGTCACAGAGTCAGACTTTTAGAAAAAACGAGGTTTCGTATAACACATTCTCTCTTCCTTCTCTCTAAATAAAATGAGTGTTGTATAAGGGGAAAAGTGTTGGTGAAGAATATTAAAAAGTATGACTGAGAACTGGGGCTTTCAGAAAATAAATTTATAGAGTAAAGGAAACAGTATAAACCTACTTAACATTCTAATGAAGATGATCTGGCTTTGAATGTTGGTCTACCCAAAGCTGAAGACTAGAGGAGTCAAGGCAGGAACCTAGCTGCTCTTGGTATTTATTAGCATCTCACATATGTAGCACCAGAAGTGCCATTTGAATTGCAAATTAAATGTTCTCTATAGTTTTGCTGATTCTCTAAACTATCAGTGTCTTGAATTATCTGCCTTTTCCTTTTCCAAGGGGTTTATAGCAAACCTGCTTTAAATGACTAAAAAAGAAAGTCTTCCTAAGACAAAATGGAAAAAGCCAAGGTTGGTGGTATAATAATAATCATAACAATAACAACAGCGCTGCTAATTTTAAAAACAACGGAGCTCTTCAAGAAGCAGCTTGATAGATTCTGGAGTTTGGAGTTATACAGATCTGGATTTGAATCCTGTGTGAGCTTGGGCAAGTTATTCAACATTAGCATCTTTTTACATAAAATAGGAATAGAAATCGTAATTGTAATTTAATAGGGTTGTTCTTATAATTAAATATGATAATAGGTATGTTATCCCACAAAATTGGGGTTCTCTTTCCTGATGCTCATAAAAAAGTCAATTATTATGGCATCAGCCATTGGGAAAAGAAATCAGCTTTATTGCTAGATCGATCTGCAAGGAGACAGGAGCATATGCCCTCAGATCTGTCTCCCCAATCCAGGGCTTGGGGTGCAATTTATGGGATGAAGCGCAGGGAAGTCTGACGTGTGGAGATATATGATTGGAGGTAAGGAGAAGTGAGGTAATTGGTGATCTGTGCAAGCACAGTCAAGCTTCATGGCTCTTCATAGGACGCATGTTCACAAAATGGTAGTGTTAGTATGATCTGAGGGTGGAGTGTTTAGCTCCTTGAGGTCAAAAAGTTCACTTATCCAGCATTTGTGCAGGCCCAGTTGGTGGGTTGGTGGTCTCAACCAGCCTGAACTGGACAAGGAGGGAATCTCAGTTCCTGAAAGACAACTCTTAATTACTATGTTGATAAGATGAGGTCAGTTGAACAGGTCCTGGAGGGCCTGCGGTTGCAGGTATGCATGGCTTGGTACCAGATAAGATGATAACTATAAGCAATCTTTGCCTTATTTTTACATTTTATGAAGATCTAAACTGTAGATGAGGAAACTGAGACACAGACCTTGAGTTACAAAGTTAATAACAGGTAGAATCAGAATGATAATTCCAGATTTTTTGCTTCATATCATTCTCATTCTTTATATACCATCACAAATTGATTCACTAAGATATCATTTCTCTACCCAAAGTTCATCAATAATCACTTTTAGTCACTCTTTTATAAGAAGGCAAATTTGACTACACTTCTTGGGAACTCTTACTACATTCAAAAAGATATTTCAAACATAGTAAAACGTAGCCATAGTGTTATAACTTGGATCCAAAAACTTTAATTCCATAAAATATAGGGTTACACTACTGTGAGGTTATTGGAATCACCGGCACTAGCCAGCTGCTGAGAATGTGAGTGAATAGACAATTGACTTCTATCTGGATTTTCATTACGGGTGACACATTATTGCAAGATTTTACTATAGTTAATCACTTCTTTTGGTTAAAAAATAAAAGATAATATTGATGTGGTATAACTCTAGGAACAATGATAATAATAACTATGCAGGGAAAATGATGCCATGAAGACTGATAAGCACTGGTTTACCATATGAACTCATGCCAGGGACGCACGCAAGAAGACTACATTTCCCAGCATCCCTTGCATATGGAGCACACACAGGAAGACTACATTTCCCAGCTTCCCTTGCATGTGGCTATATAACTTCTGGCAGATAGGACGTGGATAAAAAAGATTCAAATAACTTCCAGACCAGGTCTTAGAAAATTCCCATACAATTCTTTATCCCTCTTTTTACTTTCTGTGGTGACTCTGGAAGGCACAATACAGATGATATACTGATAGGATGGGAGTAGCCAGGGTCCCTGAGTTACTACTCAGAGAATTGCTGAAAAGAAGAGCCTTCAAACCCCCTTCAGTTGTGCTGTGACTGAGAAACAACCCTTTGCTGGGCTAAGCCTCTGAAATTACACAGGTAATATGTCCCCACAGCCTAGCCTAGCCTACCCAGGCTGACACAGCAACTAGCATTGAGCACTGACTTTGTACCAGGCACTATACTGAGCATTCTTTATATCTAATTTAATCTTCAAAATAGAGATGTAAAATAGGTAGTACAGTTATAGCCATTTTTCAGATGAGAAACATGAAATTTAGAGCAGTTAAGTAATTTGCCTATGATCAAATAAGCTGGAAATGGCCGAACTGGATTTGAATTCATATCTGTGTGTCTCCAGAGGCTGCCGGCTTGATAAATAGGTGATCTCTCCATGTATAAGGTAAATAAACCATTAGTTTGTAACTAAGAAATCTCAGTAGGCCAGTCTACTAATCTGCTGATCCTGAGGCCTGGGCTGTGAGGTACCTCTGAGGAGAGGGACACGGGTCACGGAGCAGAGCGCAGCAGTAGGCTGCTCAGAGGCCTCCAGGATATAAATGCAGGAGGCTGTTTTCAGAGTAAACATCATCTCTAACGATGTTGCAGAAAAATTGCTGTTTGATTAGTCTTATGAAACATTTGTTGGCGGGGGTGGGGCAGGGAATCTCTTGAACGAGGTAATTAGAGGAGGTAAGAATCGAGTTTGTGAAATAATGCCCTGAGTGTCTTCTTTAATATTTTCAATTAATATGAAAGTTTACGTTTGTTAGGCAGAAATTATAGAAGACATTCATTCCCTTGTCATCACCGTGTCACAGCAGGTGACTGCTGCCAATTTAATGGCAATAATTCCTTGTGGCTGTGCGAGTGTTCTGGTGATTCTCGACCAGGATAACCAAGGAAACATGAAAGTGTAAATTATGGCTTTAAGTTTTTAGAACTTTTGTTTATTTTTTTAGTTTTGTGTAATGATCTCTTATTAGTGTATATGTTAGAAGGGAGGTGATGCATAGAGAACGAGCCATGCTTTTGTTTTAAAAGAACTTATGTATAAGTAATGCATCATATATGTGTATATACGTACACATACCCATACACACATACACATATATACATACATAAATATATGTGTGTGTTTGTTTGTGCGTAGTAACTAACATAACCTTGAAATATACATTATCTCTGATGTGAGGAGAGAATTTAAAAAGCTTTCAGGGACAGATGTTTCTTACAAACTACAAACATAGATGCATCGCTTAACACACTGATGAAAAGCTCTAAGAGGCAACTATGACATCAGATGCTGTTTGAGTGAATAATTTTACTAATTTCACAATAAATAGTTTTTTGAGCACTTACTAATTACTAACAGCTTGATACACGATTAGAACAAGGTTTAGAAAATATTAACACTCAAATACATGGGTTATCTTTTCTTGTAACGCTAAACTTCAATTCCCATTCAATTGTGTTAAAAATAAACAAACATATATTGAATGCCCTCCATGTGTCTGAGCATTCTGCCACGAAGGTAATTCAAAATGAATTATATAGCACTCTTGCCCAAAAGAAATTTACAAGCTGGTAGGAAGACTACCTAACATTCTCATTTGATCTGCTTCTGTTTTCCCTCATTCTGTTTAGCAGAGAAATGTTAGTGTCCCACCATGGAGCCGTGTGTGATCCCGTGCACCGGGCATCTCGAAATTTACCATCACTGACCTCTCCATATCAGACCTCCAAGCCTCTGAAGAATGAGGACTTACATGTGTCTGGCTTTTAACACCTCAGAAAGAAGGTGTTAATTCACTTTCTTAAGATTGCTAATTAGATGAGGAATACTCTACTCCATCCTTTCATTGCAGGGGAGGGCTGGCTCACTGCATGTTTCAAGAAAGATTTTAAGCAGTTTTTCTGCGTAGTCATTGTTGCTGCATTTTTTATCTTCCAGATCTGAATTGTAAAGTTTGAAGAAGGCATCATATGTGTGACTTTCCTGTGTTTCAGGGTTAGGCTTTGAGTCAGGGAGACCAGTGGATTTTGGCTCATAGCTTCCTCACTCTGGACAGAGTGCAGATGACTCACGCAAGCTCTCTTGCCTGGGGTTAAGTCACAAGGACGTTGCAGGATTCAACTGCATAATATATAGAAAGCAATAAATAATTACTATGAACCTTCTTAAAATCATTTATATGTCACAAAAACTAATTCCTTCAACTCCCAGAAACACTTAATCTTGTCTCAATGTTTTTTGAACTATTTAAAATTATCTATCAGACATGAATTCCATATTGATCCATTTAAAGTATAGTTTTGTTTAGAGATTAAAAAGGGAAGCAACTTAAATTATAAATGTGCTATCTTGTAGGATATCATAACTAAAGTCTCTTTTACTTTAAATCTTTGAAGTATTTTTTCTCATAAAATTTGCTTTTAATCAATGTTTTAAAGATTACATATATAATACGTTAGTTGCCTTCTGATTCATATTTTTGTCATTTAATGATCCTTTAAAAAATCATTGATTGGTTTCTTTTCTTTTAAGGTTTTTAAAACATTTTTAAACAAACAGTTGTAAACAGAAATATACAAGATGTGTTGTGCTTTACACTAAGGCAAAACATATCAACGTGTGGTCCGCAGACCCGTGGATGTCCTGTGACCGTCAAGGATTTGATGTGGTCAAGACTATTTTCATAATAGTACTAAGTACTAAGAAATAATGCTAGTACTAAGAAATCATTTTCCTTTTAATCTGTGTTGACATTTGTACTGATGGTACAAAATCAATGGTGCTTGAAATTGATGACCTTGAGCATGAAGCAAGGCACCAAACTGTACAAGTGTCATTGCATTATTCAGCACCACTTTCAGTTGTTTTTTTATTTGTAAGGCCAATTTTACTTAAGAATATCCTCGATGAAATAGTAAAAATTATCAATTTTATTAAATCCTGAACCTAGAGAATACATCTTTTTTGTCATTCTGTGTGATGAAATGGATGCTCACATCAAGCAGTCCCTTTGCATATTGAGTATGATGGTGGTCTCAGTAATGAAAACACTGGTTTGATTATTTGAGTTATGAACTGAACTAGCCACTTTTTCAAGGAATATCGTTTTTACTTGAAAGAACAATTGGCAAGAAAAATTATGGTTATTTAGACTTGGTTATTTCATAGACATTTTCTTGAAAATAAAGAAAGTGAACTTGTCACTTCAATGAAAACAACTGACAACATTTATTGTCAATGATAAAATTCAAGCTTCCAGGTAAAAGTGAGAATTTGGGAAACTTGTATTCACTACCACAGACTTGACAGCTTCCAACGCTGAAAGACTTTTCTGTTAAGCTCAGGGTGGTACTAGAAAATGCAATTTTTTGATACTGTATAATGAAATGTGTCGACATTTGGAAGATCTGCATAACTCAATGAATCAATATTTTTCTACATCCTTAATGCATAATATAAAATCGTGCTTGGGTCAAAGATCCATCACAGTGCAAAACAGAAAATCTGTAATGCAAAAAGTTCCTCGACATGCTGTCAGATGCCACACTGCAAATAACCTTTAAAAAAACTCCACTTGTCAAGTTTTGGTGCAATATCAATTATCTGAAAAAGCTATTAAGATATTCTTCCATTTCCCAACTACATATATTTGTGAGGCTGTATTTTCTTCGTATAGTTCAATGAAAACAACATATCAAAACAGATTGAATGCAGAAGCAGGTGTGAGAACGCAGCTGCTTTACATTGTCAGATATTTAAAAAAAAGATACAAAAACATTAAACAAGGCCGCTCTATTGAGTTTTTTGTTTTGTTTTATAAAACATAACTATTTTTCATAAAATGCAATTATTCATGTTGACATAATAAGCTTATTATTATTTTAAAATATGTTAACAAAGAAATTATTTTAAAATTCTCCATTTTAATTTTTACCATAGTTGGTATCGATACGTGTAGCCCACATAAATAAAAGCTTTATGGAGTCCTCCATAAATTTCAAGAATTGAAAAGCATCCTGAAACCACAAACTTTGAGAACTGCTGCTCTAGAGAACTTGGAAAAAATGCAGGCAAGGGATGAAGACTATATATGATAGCTCTACTATCTACTGATTGAATGACTCTGGCTGAGTTTGTATGTCTCAGTGTCCTTATCAATAAAATGGGTATAACTACACTAAATACCCATAAGGTCATTTTGCCACCTAAAAAATTTATTGGCATTTAATAAATGTAGCTATTATTGTTATGGACAAAGCCAGGAATAACAAAAGCATAGACCTAGATTAATTGCACTGAAAGAAATTGCTAATACTGTCTGTTTAAATCATTCCAACCACAGTGAAGGTTGCCTCCAAACCTGGGCATGTTATAATTATTTAGTTTATGTTTTCCATAATCTTTTTACTCCTTCTTTCATTTCCAAAGTCTCGAGGATTAACTTCGTTCTAGAGCCTTTACCTTAATGGCCAACAGTGAATCTCTTCTCTCCTATAGACATTCTCTACTTGTATTTCTACCTATTAATCCAGAGATAAGCAGTGGATGTTCCTTATGGGCAAGTGCAACGTATCCCACGTTCTCTGCATTCCAATGCTTTTTATCACAGTTCTTAGTCTGTTCAGGCTACTGTAGCAAAAATACTATACACTGAGTGACTTGAACAACAGCAATTTAATTCTCACGGTTCTAGAGGGGAAGTCCAAGATCAAGACAACAGCAGATTAGGTATCTGATGAGAGCCCACTTCCTGGTTCATAGATGGCACCTTCTGGTTGTGTCCTCACATGGCGGAAAGGGCAGGGAGCTCTCTAAATTCTCTTTTACAAGGGCACTAATCCCATTCATGGATGATGGGGGCTCCACTCTCAAGAGCTCATCAGCTCCCAAAGGCCCCACTGCCAAATACCATTACTTTGAGGATTAGATTTCAACTAATCTAAAATTCTAAACCAAAATCCAAGATGAATTTTGAGGACACACAAACATTCAATCTATAGAACACAGGGTAGATAATCAATGTCTGTGGGATTTGATTGAAATAGCTGATGATACGAACTATTTCAATAGAGCTATGATTGATTAAAGAGGCCTGAACCAAACTATAGGGACAAAGGAGGAGGTTTGCACTATTCCCTCTTTTCCTCCCTCCCATCTACCCATTCATCAACTTCCCCATTCATTTCACATGTATGTAACATTAATATGGAAAACTTCATTTATTTAATTCTAAGATGCCAGTGATTATAAAATGCACCCTCAATTTAACCACAGCTTAGAGGAGAGGGATAGGGAAAAATATTGAATATAAAATAAACATCATTCTTATAAAATGAACCAGTAGTAGTATACATTTATTTACATGATTACAAACAATACTATTATTTAGTATGACAATCAAAACTTTAGTCTAAACCTTCTCTGCATCGGGCCTAAAAAGTTTTACGCATGAATCACTTTAAGCCACCAACTAGTGTGCATAATATGACAGTAACAACATTCTTCTTCCTGTAACTTCTGCTTGTCATCCAGACCGTTTTGTCATATTTCAGACTGATACAATAATTTTGAGCCAAATAAAAAAAAAATCTGGGTTATCCACATTTGTATGAACTTGGCATTTTGAGATTTCTGTAACTGGATTACATATTATTAGAAATGAGAAGGTCCGTTTGCAAGTCAGCCAAAGGCTTTTGACAGATGGATGTTATGTTCCTGAGTGGTAGCCCTTCATGATGAGTAAATTGGTCACATTAACCTCTCCTAGGGTTGAAAATACCATTATCTATTCCCAGAAATTTGACAGTTTCTACTGACTCTAATCGCAATGCCTGCTGTATGATAGACAATCTTTGACATACACAATAACTTTTCATTTCAATGGAACTTTCTAGTACTATATAATCTTTTTGAAGACATTTTAAATGACAATTAGATATCCAAATTTAAGTCAAAATTTAACTCTGTGTAATGTTAACAATCAAAGTAATCCAATTCAGGTAACAATAATATGAACATAGCTAAGTGGTATGTGCACAGACAAAGAAAAGAATGTTGCCACACGCTGCTCTGCCTAATGGCTGCATTTTCCTTTTTCACAAAAATTATAAGTATATTCCTACTTCAGATACCTTAAAATGTGAAAAATAGGTATCTTTAAATGAAGAAAATATGGTATATATATGATGTATATATGCTATTATCTGTGTGTATATACAAATATGTGTATGTATGCACACAATACACAGCACATATGTAGTCTATACAGTCTATAAAGCTTTTGCCATATATAGCATATATTGAAATTGATCATAGGAGTTTGTTTGGAGTTATATATCATTAATATCACTGTAGACTGTGAGTACAGTATCGTTCCCTAAAAAGTAGCACAATTGTAGTAACATTCTGAGTGGGTAAGGACAATGGATTTTTTCCTAAAATATATATATCTGTTGCTTTTCTGAAAAAACCCTGATAGGCTGTTTTGGGGATAAACAGCACTTAAGCACATGGCCTTGTTAAAGAAAAAATTATTCTGACATGTTAAAATGGTAAGGCAGACTTTATTCAGGACTATTGCAATGGATATAGAGACCCGCAATGGCATTTTTCAACATGGTAGAAAGATTGGCTCAATTCCGATACAAAAAAGAAAAGCGGTGATGTATTGACAAGGAGTAGGGTGAGGAGGTTGGAGGATGGAAAATTAATAAGAGGCAACATTCAGAGTAAAGAAGGATTTCTGGCTAAACCGACCTGACAGGATTCTTGCTGAAGGAAGTCTGAGTTATGAGACATTACCTGTGAGATGAGGAACCTGATCAGATATCAAGAATGATCAGATTGAGGATAGGGGATTCTGGCTAAATCGACTTAGCAGGATTCTTGCTAAAATTAGGTGACATAAAGATGGACACGGAAGTCCAAAAGTTGAGGTCTAAGTGGGAAGATTGTTCAGAAGAGCCTGACTACAGTTTGGTCCAAGAGAGACTCTTTGTCAGCGTATTAGGGGAAAACAAAGATGGTTAAATTACATTGCAGGGTAAAGACTAGTTTTCAGTTCTGCCTTCAGGCGGCACAGAGGTGAGGGAATCTAGGAAATGGAAAGAAAAGTGAGATATAGATGGAAAGAGTGAGG
The DNA here is from genome assembly GCF_020826845.1 of Diceros bicornis minor. Taxonomy (NCBI): domain Eukaryota; kingdom Metazoa; phylum Chordata; class Mammalia; order Perissodactyla; family Rhinocerotidae; genus Diceros; species Diceros bicornis. The sequence continues at coordinate 51,446,799 of NC_080746.1, forward strand.
CAAAGTGATAAGAGATTGAAGCCCAAGGAAGAAACCAGTAAGAATTGCCCAGGGACAGGTGTGCACAAGGGACTTTACAAACAGGAACATCTAGTACAGAAGGTCCCCAACCTACGATGGTTCAACTTAGGATTTTTCGACTATACGATGGTGTGAAAGCGATATGCATTCAGTAGAAACCGTACTTCGAATTTTGAATTTTGATCTTTTCCCAGGCTAGGGATATGCGCTATGATGCTCTCTCACGATGCTGGGCAGCAGTGAGCCACAGCTCCCAGTCAGCCACGTGATCGTGAGGGTGAACAACCCATACACTTGCAACCTTTCTGTACCTTACAACCACTGTTTCTCACTTTCAGTACAGTATTCAATAAATAACATGAGATCTTCAACACTTTATTATAAAATAGGCTTTGTGTTAGATGATTTTGCCCAACTGTAGGCTAATGTAAGTGTTCTGACCACATTTAAGGTGGCTAGGCTAAGCTGTGGTGTTCAGTAGGTTAAGTGTTTTAAATGCATTTTTGACTTAAAAGATTTTCAACTTACAGTGAGTATATTGGCACATAACCCCATCGTAGGTTTAGGAAGAGTTGTATGTTGTAATGGATTATAATCATCATAATTCTCTGCTGTTAGCCTCTATCATTTGTGAGGGCTGCTTTCGGAAAATAAGGAAATGTTATTTCTCCTTATTGAGTCAATAAAAACATTGAGTGGAGAGATATGGATACTGTCTAGAAGGGACAGTTGAGTGAGTCAGGGATGTCAACAGAAGTGTAAATATGTTAGAGGTCACCAGGGAAACATGAGTTTCCTGAGAATTACCAGGCTAGTGGAGTGCAGAAGCTTGCATTTCCCACTGTAGAGATGGAGCTTCAAGGAATTTTAATTTTCTTTTTCTTGATGTATAACATATGCACAGTCAAATGCACACTTCTTAAGTATAGAATTTAATGAGTTTTTATATACGTATATATTCATACAACCATCATCCAGATTAGGATATAGAACATTTTCCGCAACTGAGAGGCTGTCTTTTGCCATTTCCTAATCGGTAACCCATAAGAGGTATCCACTCTTATGACTTCGATCACTAAAGTTAAGTTTTGAAAGGCAATTTACTTATTATTAAAGTAATTTTATTTTAAATATAATGGAACAAGTTGACCCAGCAAGATGGAGGATTTGAGGACATCTATGCTGTGGTCATCTGTGATACACTATAATAGCTACGTATGTATGGAGTACTTACTCTTGGCTCACCATTTTCCCAGGCACTTTAGCTAGTAAGATGTAGGTAGGTAGATAGATAGATAGATAGATAGGGGATGGAGAGATAGAGATATATATATTTATAGATTTATAGTTATAGTTGAGGAAATTCAGGCACAGATATGCTACATGAAAGGCCTAAGGCCACAGAACTGATAAGAGATAGAGTCAAGATTCAAATCTAGGCAATCTGATTCAAGCCAGAGTTAAACCAGTACTGTCTCCCATAAATTCTCTGGTCCAATTCTTACAGTTTTCAGATTTTACTTACTAGCAGTATGGTCTACTAAGAACATTGAACTAGTAGTTTACAGACCAGGATTTCAGCCATGGCTCTAGTATTCACAGAACAGCACCCCATTCTCAGCGCAATCTTTACATCTCTATCTTTGGTGGAGAAGTCAGGATTTGTATACAGTTCCCTCTGAAACAAAAGCTCATGAGTTTCTACAGAGGAGATGAGGCTGTATTTGGTGAGAGGTTCTCACACAAGACAGAATATTCTATCACTGTTGAATAATCTATCACTACCACATTTCACCAACTGGTTCACTTACGTGGAGTTCTGCTACACAATACTCACAGCAAATTAAATCAAGGAAAATACTCGTGTACTACAAAGGTATTCATAAAGTTATCCTGGCTTCAGAGATGATTTCCAGAACCTGTAAAGATGCGAGATTACAAACATTGCTTACCCGCATGTCATTTTTACACTCTTGAAGACCAAATGGTATAACAGTGGAGTGGAGTCAACTTTTGTGTCTGAAGGTGATATTATTATGCAAGGTTATGTTTAGGAAACTGCATTGGTGCCATCCCGGGCTGTGTTGCCCTCCACCCAAGGCTCATATTCTGTGGGTTATCCTGGTCTGACAATCATGATTAAGTGTTGTCACCACCCACTCTATCCTTTTGCTTCTGTTATCCCAAGCATAGCTCTTCAGAGTAAGAATCTCCTTGCTGCTTCTAAAGAGAGTCAGTAAATTCTTCATATTTTAACCTGTCTCCTACAGATTACGGCATGGAAACAAATACAAGTTATAAACTTGGGGAAATACCAAAGGTACCGATTCCTTACAAAGTTACCCCTCACCATTGTTTCTTTCTCGCTTTTGGTTTAGTCTCTGTTCTCACTAATAGTCAAAGTCTAATGAAATAGAATTTGACCCTTCTCTAGTTCAAGATGATTCTGTCCTCCAGGAAGGTCATTCTTTTATGCTTCAGCTTTTAAAAAAAAAAAGTGATAGAACAGAAATGGATGGGAGCATGAACCTAGAGACCTATTTCCCTCAAATGGGAGTACTGCATGTGGAAACCTCCAGGCTCACTCAATAAGGAGCTGTCTCCTTGGCCCTGTATCAATTAAGAGAAGTTGATGTGAATAATCATTAAAGTGGTGGGTAGACAGAACCCTGAATCAAGAGTCAGGAGGCCAGTGACATAGCCTGAGCTCTGTTTTCTAAAAATTGTCTTTGGCTTACTACCCACTATGTGACAGATTCTAGAAGATAAGTATTTGTGCCACATTATAGATAGGAAAATGAGGTACAGAAAGAGTACTCAAGGCACTTGCTCAGGATCATACCACTGGTAATAGTCTTACCTAGTTTTACATTCATGTCTGTCAAACACCAAAAGGCTGTGCTATTTTCCTACACCATTCCATACTGTTTTCAATGTACTACACAGTTTCACTTCTTTTAGTTCCTTAATTCAGCAAAATATTTATTGAGTACTTACTATGTAACAGGAACTATGCTAGGTTCTGGGTATAAAATAATGAACAACATAGACATGATCATTGATGTGAAGTCAAGGAGGAAGACAGACATTAGCCAAATAATCACCTACACAAGTCACTCATCAGTGGTAAGCAGAGGTCCATTCAGCTATGGAAATATGTAACAGAGGAATATGAACCAGACTGGTAAGGCCAGGAAAGGCTTTCTTGAAGAAGTAACAACTGGACTGATAGCTGAAGGATCAATAGGAAAGCAAGGGAGCAGGAAAACATTCCACGGCAAGGAGATAGTGTGTGCAAAGGCACTGTGGCAGCAGTGAGCATTGATGTTAGAAGATTCCAAAGACTAAGCATCTGCCAACAAAGGTCAAGGATGAACATGGGGCAAAATAAGGTTTGAGAAGTCAGTGAGATCAGTACAAGCAGGGGTTTATAGGCTCTTGTAAGAATTTCAGCCTCTACCCAAAGTGCAGTGGATAATCATTGAAATGTTTAATCACATTTAGTGTGATCAACTCTGTGTTTCAGAAAGATCAAAGAATAGCCGGAAAAAACTCGAAGGAAAACAAAGCTTAAGGACTTAGACTAGTAGATATGAGGACTTACTGTAAAGCTAGAGTAATTAACAGAGTGTGATATTATTGCAAGGATAGACAAAATAGATCAATAAAACAGAACAGCAAGCTCAGAATGAGCTCCACCCATTTAAAATCACTCGATTTATGACAAAAATGACATTGCAGTGCAGTGGCATAAGAATGGTATTTTCAGTAGTGTTAAATAGTGTTGTCAATTTGTTATACGTATGGAAAAAAGAATCATGACTCCCTGCCTCTCACCACATAAATTGTATGTCTTGATGGATTGTAGATCCAAATGTGAGTGATAAACCTGTAACAACAACAAAAAGCAGCTAGAAAAGAAAAATACGAGAGAAGCTTCATCGCATTGGAGTAGCCAAAACCGTTTTGAACAGAGTGTAAAAAATGTTAGCCATAAGGAAAACGTTGATAACTTGGACTGCATTTGGATTAAGAGCTTTGACTCTTAAGAGAATGAGGAGCTGCAGAGTGTGAGAAGTTATTTGCAATGCGGAGATCTAGAAAGACACACATTTCTCATACGTCACTAAGAGAAATATAAATAATTCAATAGACAATGGAAGGAATAGTTACTTTAGAAAAGATGCTTAACGTTATCAGTCATTAGAGAAGTGAAAATTAAAGCCAGAATGCACTATCATTATTAACTACCAGAATGGCTAAAATGAATAAGACAAATAATACTGGGTGTTAACAAAGATACAGAACAACTGAAAATATTATACAGTGCTGACAGGAGTGTATTTTGCTAAACCACTTTGTAAAACTATTTGTCAGTATCTACCAAAGCTAGATATTTGCATACCCTATGATTCAGCCATTCTACTCCTAGGTATACACCCAACAAAAAGACAGACATATATTCATCAAAAGACATGTGCAAAAATATTTCTGATAACAGTATTTTTAATAGCTTCAAACTAGAAATTACCATGTGGTAAATTGCATTATGGGCCTCAATTCTTTTCCCCTTCCTGTGCCCACATCCTTTGCCATGTGACTTAGTTGTTTTGACCAACTCCACAGGCACAGTGCACTTCTCTGCTCCTCAACGTTGGACTCTTTCCTGTGACATACTTTGGCCAATGGGGTTGTTAGCAGATATGAATTAATCAAAGGCTTGAAACACACTTGTGTGATTGTACTTGTCCTCTTATACCTCTGCCATTGCTGTGACAAGAAAATGTTCCAGATTAGCTCATTAGTCATAAAAAGATGAGAGACACAAGGGAAAAGTCACCCAAAAACTCACAAATACATGGCTCGAGGCAGAATGACCCATCTGTGCTAATGATGGGGCTGATGTGCTCTTCCCTGAGGTACCATTTTCATTAATTCTATTGAGTAAGTTGAGCATCCCTTTCTTCCCTGGCTTTAGCTCAGTCCTACTACCCTAGGCTTAGAGGAGGCACTACCAAGAGGAAAGAAGTAGTGCATGCCTGGAAAATATGCATCAAATCTTCACCTGAGTAGCCAGGTCACCCCAAACCAGCCGTTCTTCCCATGTTCCCACAGGATTGAGCCCAGGATATTATACAGAAAAGATCATAGTATTGGAGTCATGCTCTTATGTGGAAAACTCTCCAGAGTATCACTTAGCAAATGACTGTGGGCAGATCTCATCACCATTCTGAATCTCAGGTCCCCTACATTTAAAATGGACACAATACCATCAGAGTTGGAGGATATTAGTTGTCTACAGGGTCCATGCATTCCTTGCCTTTATTCAAATAATGAGTAAAATGCTGTTCACTTTTACATCCATAATCTGATTATTTTCCTACAACAACCTTGAGAGATAGATACTATTATCTCCATTTTATGTTCTGAGTTAAGAAACTCAGAACAAAATGTTTAGAATTTATCTGTAAGGCATTTGGAAATTGCAACATGGTTGGAAGTAGGGAACCAGTTGGAAGATAGCTGTATTAGTCCAAGTAAGAGAAAATTAGGATGTGAACTAGAGAAGGAGGGAGGTGAAGAGGTTCTAAAGACATTTGGAATATAAAGTTGACTGAATCTGATGGTAGATTGGACATTAAAGTGGTGGGAAGCATAAGGAGGAGATTGTGACTTAGTTCTCTTAGTCTTGGGAGGTACCATTCACTGAAACTGGGCACCCAAGAGGAGGAACAGGTTTAGGGAGTGATAACAAGTTCATTTTAGGACAGATTGAATGGGAAATAATTGTGACATGTCCAGTTGGAGATGTGTGAAAGACAATTGAAAGGATTTCAATCTCAGGAGAGACATCTGAGCTATAGAATTGGAAGTTATTCTTCTTTAGTTGGTAAAGCTACTTCAGAAAATACACCATGAACTCCTTTTTAGTTGTATATGCTTCAGTAAAGCACTTAACCCTTCTGAATACCAATTTCTTCATCTTTTAAATGAGAAAAATAACATGACTTACCTTGCCAAATAAATTCTGATAAGAATCCAATTACATAATGAGTGTGTAAATAATTCGTAAACTTTAAATTGCTACTTAAATGAAAGAATTATTAGTATCATTGTCATTAGCTGCTGACTGAGATAACCTTCTAAGTGCCTGCTAACATCTCAGTATCCCACTGAGAATTGCTGGAAATTTTAAAAAAATAATATTACTCTGGGTTACTCTAGCATTTTGTGTGTGTGTGTGTGTGTGTGAGGAAGATTAACCCTGAGCTAACATCTGTTGCCAATCCTCCTCTTTTTGCTGAGGAAGATTGGGCTTGGGCTAACATCTGTGCCCATCTTCCTCTACTTTGTATGGGACGCTGCCACGGCATGGCTTGATAAGTGGTGCGTAGGTCTGTGCCTGGGATTCAAACCTGCAAACTCTGGGCCACCAAATCAGAGCACGCAAACTTAACCACTACGCCACCAGGCTGAACCATACTGTCGCATTTTTTTTGTGTGTGTGTGAGGAAGATCAGCCCTGAGCTAACATCCGTGCTAATCCTCCTCTTTTTGCTGAGGAAGACTGGCCCTGAGCTAACATCTATTGCCAATCCTCCTCCTTTTTTTCCCCAAAGCCCCAGTAGATAGTTGTATGTCATAGTTGTACATCCTTCTAGTTGCTGTATGTGAGACGTGGCCTCAGCATGGCCGGAGAAGCAGTGCGTCGGTGCGCGCCCGGGCCACCAGTAGTGGAGCGCGTGCACTCAACCACTAAGCCATGGGGCCGGCCCTACTGTAGCGTTTTTAGCAGCCAAGTCAGGGCAAAGTAGATAAAGGTTAAAGAGACTGAATGAATAAACTGTACTGTTATCTAAGTAAAAATAAATATTGCAGGCACATTCAAGCAGGGTTATTTTTAAAAAGACTACAGTTTCATGTTCATGTGATAAGAGAACTGGCATTTGCCTTCTCTCCATCCATAACGGGGCTGGTGATTGAACAGAAAATATTCTCTTTCTTGGACATCTTCGTTGTGAAATATGCTCCTCGGTAACTAAGGGAGTTGATTTGCTATTAGGATTATTAGTCAAGGCTATTAAATGTTGGAAGATATCTACCCAGATTGAAGCCTTTCATTGTACAGTGGTTAGTCTAAAGCCTTCTTTTTGACACTAATGAGAGGGTGTGATCAGTTGTCTATTATGGCCATTCCTATTTTGTAACAATAAATACATATCTTCAACGTGAAAAATGATATTTCTGGGTTCTCTATGACTGAGGACATGTGTTCCACTCATTCAGAAGTGTGGTATCAGGTCATTATGACATAATTTCAAAAGAAAGTATTGACTAAACACACATCTGTCTTACATGGCTTTTGTTTATCATTTGCTCTTTCAGAATATCATTCTATAAGTCCTAGACTTCACTGGCACCTTAAGAGGCAGATTCTGCCTCCGTAACCTGACTCTGTGCAGCTTGGACCACAATCCATTCATGCATGTACAGAGTCAAAGGGCTTGGAAAGTCAATCTCTTCCCTGAATTTAATTGAATTCTGCCTACATGCATCAATACCCTTTTTGTGCCAGGCCCTAAACTACTAAAAAAAAAAAGCTATTCTTGTAAAAATCTCAGCTAACAGGAATGCTTGATAGGCAGAAATGGAAAAGCACAAAGGATACTTGGAGCCTGGTGGTCATGCAGAAGCTCTAATTGGAGAGTCCTCGGAAGTGACTGGACGGGTGAGTGGAAGGAAGGCTGCAGAGCATCAAGAATGTAAGAAAGGCCTAGATTTAAATGCTGGATAAACCCTTGCTAGCTACATGATCTTGACCACAGTTATTTATTCCTTGTAAGCTCTAATTTCCTAATTTATAAAATGCCCATCATCACCGTCACCATCACTATAACCATCACCACCATCACCATTACTGTCACTGGTGTGGCCACTGTAATTATCATAATTGGTACCTCACAGGACTTTAACAAATTCAGTGAGAGAATGTAAGCATGACATAAGCCTGATGCCTGCAAGACAGAAGCCTGGATGGCTCTGCTTCCTTCATCTTGGGGGCCAGAAAGAGAGATTTTTATCTGTAACGTGCTTGCAGATCTTTGGGCATGCTTTGAAAGGAAGCTTCCTAGTTGTTTGGCAAGAGGGAAAGGGAAGTGTGCAGAAATAGGGGCAAACCATAAAACCCATTTATCTCCGAATTTATTTTTAGACAACTCCACGTGATGATCCAAGTACTACGTAAGAAATTGGTTAATCAGGCCAGCAGCATTAAGACATAGCCGAGGGGCCGACCCTGTGGCTTAGCGGTTAAGTGCGCTTGCTCCGCTGCTGGCGGCCCAGGTTCGGATCCCGGGCACGCACCGACGCACCGCTTCTCTGGCCATGCTGAGGCCGCGTCCCACATACAGCAACTAGAATGATGTGCAGCTATGACATACAACTATCTACTGGGGCTTTGGGGCAAAAAAAGAAGGAGGATTAGGCAATAGATGTTAGCTCAGAGCCGGTCTTCCTCAGCAAAAAGAGGAGGATTAGCACGGATGTTAGCTCAGGGCTGATCTTCCCCACAAAAAAAAAAAAGACATAGCCGAGCGTAGCAAAAAATGGAACCAATCTTGAACAATGTGCTGGGAAGCTTGAGGTGCTCCTCAGGATGGGGAGAAGTATTTGAATATTGTTGTTGTTTGCTTTCTTTTATGAAAATAAATGAAAAAAAATGTGTTTTTTTTTTAAAAAGAAACAACACATAAAACATATTCGGGTTATCTCATGTAAGACCCGGTGATCAGATTGAAAGCCGCTCCTGGCTTCGGGCACCTTGGATAGCACACTGTCTTTGCGGATCTGTCAGTAAGTGTCACAGGAGCTGGTGTCATCCGAAGTAGGGACAGATCCGAGTTCCGCCTGCTGTGGGTTGAAACCTCCTTTATTATCTGAGCAGTCCGTCTGGTGAGTGTATTATGTATTTGTGTGTCTGTTTTCCTTTCCATCTTCCCCAGTCCATTTCCAATACTGAAGGTGATGTAGGAACTGATAATGGAATGACCTTGAGGCCAAAAAAATGCGGGGTGAGTAACATTCAATAAAATGGACTATGACAGGTATTTCATAAAAGAGGTTTGCGAACAGATGACTTTTTACAAAGAAAATAAACTAACATTGCTTTGTTGTTCAGGTGCCAAAGTGATTTGCTTTTCTCTGCTCTAACAGATTCTGATTGACTTTTTTCTCCTGTGAAAAATGAAGAAAAGGAAATAATAAGATTGCTCTATGTGATCCATTCAATAAGAGGGCAGACCATTAATGGTTATATTTTTTTTTCTCATTTTGCTATTTCTATTAATGCTAATGGAAGAGAAATTCAATTTGCTTAAACTTTAGAAATAATAGCCATCATCCTAAGAGTTAATATTTATTGAACACTTACCGTGTGCCAGTCACATCACTAACTACTTCACAGGCGTTATCTAACCCACGCACTAACTCTGGGAGGAAACTAAGACAAAGGAGTTTTAAGCAATCTGCCCAACATTTAGGAATAAATCTGAAGCTCAAACTCAAGTATCTCTGAAACTAAAATCTGTGCTTTTAAATGTTGCTGCTTTTTTGAATTCCTCACTATTCTCTGCTGGAGAGACTGAGCCAGGAACTGGTGAAGAATATAAAATGGAACAAGAGAGAGATCCGGAAAATAAACTCTTATGGGACACTGCAACAAATGTACAGGCATTAAAATGGCACAGCATGGGGTGGGGAGAGTGGGGACCACAGCAAATTGAAGGACATTCACTCATATAAGGAAAGTTATCAATACGTAGATTAAGCCCACTGGTGTCATGGGGGAATGCAGACCCAAAGTGTCTATATTTTCTGATTTTTTTCAAGAGAAGCTAAAAATCCAGATTTTTATGTGATCTTTTCCAAGTTGAGAAGTAATTATATCTATCTATACCTGTCTGTCTGCCTTTCTATCTATCTATCTATCTATCTACATCTATCTATCTATCCATACAGGTCAAAATAAATATATCTGAGACAGATTAAGCTATTGGTCCTCTAGTAAATACATGTGGACTACAGAAGGGATTATATACTTGAAATTAGATTGGCCTGGATTTTATTCCCACACGACCGCCTATTAACATTAGCAAATTGGGCAAACTCTGTGTCTCTGAGGGCCAATTGCCTCATCCGTAGAAGGTGGAAAGAGTATTACTAAACCTGTTAAGTTTATGGAGAAGATTAAATAAGATAAAATATGTAAAGCTGATAATACACATTTAGCACACAGTTGACAATAATATTTTTTTCTCTTTTACCATCCAACCCAGAGGAAGATTGATCCATAAAAGCAAAGTATTATTTGGTTGAAAGTATCTGAAACGACTTACAGAGAAAGTCGCATTTGAGATGGACCTCAAAGGAGTGGTATTATTTGAATAGGTGAAGATAGGGGAAAAATAACCATTATGGAGATAGTACTATGAGCGAAAACCAAGTGTTAGGATTATTCAGGGAGTGTACAACTTTTGTTTGAGTGATATCTAGTTTAATGTAAGCTCTTGGCTGAAGATTAGACTTGGAGCATATACTATGGCCGCATTATAGAAGACTATATATGCCAGGGTACAGAGTATAATAATAACTGAGAAAGAAACAAAGAACCATTTGTTTTTTAATTATCATTTAGGGAGTGACATGATCAAGTTGACTTATGAAGATTAATCTTGCTGCACCACAAATAGTGAATGTTAGGGAAAGATCAGCAGTGGGAAAAACAGTCAAGAGATGACTCAACTGGTTCAGGATATGGACAGTGAGCTACTGTTAGTGGGAATGGAGAAGAAAATCTAGATAAACCAATCCTGAGAGGTCAGTGGGAGGGACCTTAAGATCGTCAACTCTCTTGGTTGTTAGAGCTGCTGACTGGAGAGGGGGAACAAGAAACAGAGAAGGATCAAATGTCACTTTAGAGCTGGGAGGACATAGTAGTGAAGAAGCACTGTAATCCTGATGTGCTTAAGCCCTTATTCTGCCCCTTGCAGCCCGTGTGACCTAGGGTAAGTGACTCTACAGTCTGAGTGCCAGCTTCTTCCTGTGTCAAATAAAAATAAAAATACCTAGCTCCAGTGCTGTTTTGGGAATTGGATGAGATGGAATGTTTAACTAGGATAGCCCTGACATACAAGCGGTCACTCAATAAGTGTAAATTCCCTATTTCCTGCTTCATACCGAACAGGGTGCTCCTTGGAGCAGGATATAGTGTTCTTTTCCTACCCCGTTTGTCTCCACAGGCAATGCTGGACCCTTATATCACCCAGCTGTAATCCACTTGCCACTTTCCAAATCAATAGAGGGCAGCAGGGAGCTGAGGCTGGACTTAACTAGCCTATCCCTTCAAGGAATTTCTCAAGGAGAAACTTTGCTTTTTGGAATAGCTAAGTTCAGCGTTCTTTGCAAAGCACCCAGGACTGTGGATATACTTAATAAATAACAAATTGATTTTAAAAAATGGTTTCATGTTTTCTAAGAGGCTTTGCACAATGCCTCAGGAAAGTATACAGAACTTTAAGAAGCTAGGAACCAAAGGAAAAATTAGATGTCAGAAGATTCCTGTAACCTGTGTACCACCCAAACAAGAAATAAGCTCTATGTAAAAGCTTGTCGTACAAGGTCTTACACTCTGGGCATAAGAATCCTGATTCTAAATTGCCCTTTGGGTAGAACTGGTTCAAGAGCCTTATTATGGAATCTGGAAGGAATTATTTTATGTTACAATTATATAGAGTCTCCAAAGTCCTGGTAAAAATGTCTGGATAATGTCACCAGAAGGCTAGATGCATTTTACAGCAAAATCAGCATGTGTGCGTGCACACACATGAAAAGAAAAAACCCACCACCAAACACTGTGTGATCTGTGTCTCCACTCTCTCTTTACAAAGGAATTGGTGAATTGCATAGCCTGGAGTATCTAAGGGAAATGTTCCTGTCTTGTTCCAGTTCAGAAACTCTTCTTTTATTGCGCTGATTCTAAAAAAAAATCACTGGTCATTTTCTATATCTTACATTGCCTTTCACTGGAGTTTCTTTACCAATGTTGATAATTAATTGCAAAAAAAAATTCTCAATTTCTCTATCTACAATTGCCCAAGCTTCAGACTTCAAATATAAGATCCTTGGTGCTTGTATTTCTGTGGTGCTTGCTGCTGCTGTAGCTTACTTGTTTCTATGTTGGTGCAATGCTGGGACTCAGGGAGGACCCATCTCTAGTATTTGCTCCACAAATGTGTCTGCTGCCTCTTCCTGGAATAGACCTATTTCTTTGCAGTAGTTCGGTTGATGGGAGAGATGTTGGCATGAAAAAAACGAGCTCTATGCTGAATGCTGCCTGCAAAAGGCTTTCCCATTGCAAATAAATGAATGGCTCTTGTATAAGTTCTTAGGTTGGTCAACAAGACATTCTTCCCGAGTACCCACTCAGGGATCTATTTCATGCCCACTTAGGCATGACTTCTACTATGATTCTGTATAGACGTTGGAACAACTTCTGGCTTAAAAGAAGCAAGCAAACACAAAGTAACATTGTGGTGCATTTGTAATTGCTGAGGATCTGCCATGGGTTCTGGCATGTGGCTGCTGTCTCTCATCCATTCTCCTGCTTGCCAGTGAGGCCTGACATGAAAGGAGTGGTTCCAGGAAAAGGTTCGCATCTAATCAGACTCCTCTCATGAGGGGCTGCCCTTCACATCTCTTCCTCTGGCCAGAGTCATCGGCGGTGACCAAAGGATGGAAAATCCACTCGTCCACCTCAGAGCCAGGAGGACAGGGAGAAAGCAGCCTTCCAAACAGAGCATCGGGCCAACTGGCAGGAGGTCCCACCTCTCCCCTTCAGACTATGCCTCTGCTCTTCGCCTCTCCTCTTCTGGCAGGTGAACTATTCTCAGGGCACTGCGAAAGTTAACAGCATTTTTTTTTCTTTTAAAATACTCTTGAACTTTTGAACAGTGCTGTATAGGAAGCTGCTTGGATAAAATTTCCCAGATAAACTCGCGATTGTGTTATTTATAATAAAAAATAATAAAAGTGAAAATTGTTAGGCATTTACCATGCAGCAGCACTGTGCTGAGTGTTTCAGTTATGGTAGCCTCTTTAATCTCCACAACACTGAAGGAGCTGGTCATATCATACCCGTTTTTTTAGACGAGAAAAGACACTTAAGTTAAACGACTAGCCTAAGTATTTACTCTTAGACAATGCATATATTTTAAAATCTTTCCAGCATTCTAGTAGATGCTGAGAGAGCTGTGGAGTGATCCAGGAACCCTGTGCAGTAGTCAAGGCAGATGCTAATGTGTCCATTTTACTGATAAGGAAACTGAAGTTAAGAATACGTGAGTGACTTTCCCCAGACTCTATCGCTAGGAAGTCTTGGAGCTGACTTTACACCAGGTCTTCTGATTTCAAGTGCACTTTTCTCCCAGTATAGCTGGTGGAACCTTCAAAGCCTTTCTAAGGTGAAAGGTGAAGGAAAAGGTCCATGATGAGAGACCATGTGTTAGAAAGGAAATGTATGACTTGGGAGTCAGCCATACTTACCTCTCTGAACCTGGGTTTCTTCATCTGAAAAAACAAATAAAGAAGACAGTGAAAATACTCATCTTATGAAGTCCTTATGAGGATTGGCAACAGTTTATCAAAATTTCTCTCCCTGTTTCTGGTGTATAATAGAACTCAAAAAGCAGGAGCTTCTTTCATGTTTGATTAAAGGGAAAAAGAGTGCTGAGGAAGCCAGAAATAATGTAAATGCACTGTCGGTGAAGGAGCTTTTGTTCGTTCATTTACTCATTGAGTAATTTGTGCAATGGTAGTGGGATTTGTACCATAGATCTGCCCCCATCTCTCCAGAGTTCACGTTTATGTTGTGGGGGATTGGAGTGAGATTTTGGTAACACCTCCCTCTGTCATTGCAAGAGAATTGCAAGAAGAGTTCTCAGGCAAACATGTTTTAACAAATAGAGACCATTACTCAATGTATCACTCAAGATTAAGTACAAAAAACAGATGCCACTCTAGATATTTTGAGCAAGAATGGATTTAATATAGGGACTCAGGGGCTTACCAATTCATTATGTAGGTTGAAGGAATGGAGTCTGACCTGGGTCTCTGGAAAAGACTCCCAAACAATGCAACTAATGCATAGGGAAGCTACCACCCCTGGGCTACCTCTGGAGCTGTCCCACACCCCAAACCTGCCACCACTGCTGCCCCCATTGCAGACACCCAAAGTACGGACAAAGTAAACCCATATCTGCATGCCAGGGAATGAGAAATCAGGCCAAGGTACATCTGCCACCACTGCTGTCATTGCTTCTCCGAGGAAGCTGGACCTGGGATGCTGCTGCAGAGAAACTACGTGTTCCCACAATGTGGCTGCACAGATACAGACAGAATAGAGAAGAAAAACGCCTCTGTCTCAATTCTGCCTTAAGATCCCAGGCAAATACATCTAACACCACTTTACACCTAGAACGCTACAGATAAAGATGTCAAAGAAATGTAGTTTTTGGCTTAGCTTTTAAAACTCTCCCAAGAGAAAGAATTTAGGATGGAGGTCGAGTGAACATCCAGCACACTCAGTGACTAACTGTACGTGAATGACCTTTTTCTGGACCAAAGACTGACTTACTATGTTCATGTGGAGGAATCACTAGATGATCTTGGGAAAGCGATTTCACAAATTGAAGAGTTTGAATCTAGAGTTGTTATTGTGAGGGTGGCATGAGATTGTGTATAAATTGCCTAACATAGTACTTGACATATCATATTTTCTCAATAAATGATAACTGTGTTTGTACAAAACATAAAGTATATCCAGAACTTACCACAGTGTATTATACATGGTAAATGCTCAGTAAAAATATGTGTTGAAAGTGTGAATTGCATTATTTTGGGAAAAATTATGTTCCATGATTTATTCCAAATGCTTTACTTATCTTATTTTATTTAATCTTCTATGAGTTAGGTCCTATTGTAATTTGGTTTAAGGAAGAGAACTAATCTTATGGGAAGATACAGGAGTCCCACCCACTTCCTGAATATTGAACATTCCTCATAGCATTTTTGGGTGACTCACATTGTAAATGAGCATGTGATTGAAAATATAGAACATTCAAGTTGAATTCTGACTGCTGCTGCTGCATCCATAAACAGCCCTAAGGAGAGAAGATGCCCCGGCTTTGTTAAAAGCAGTTGTTCAGGGTCTGGGGTTCAAACATGCCTAATCTAGTTGAGGGTTCACTTGGAGCCTATCAAATAATTGAAAGGACTTAGAGAAAATGGGCAGTTCTCAAATGTCCAGTAGATCTGAATGACAGCAAAAATTTCCAACACGTCTGTTGGTGGGAATTTCCAGCAGCCGGCCCATCTACATACACTTTGCTGAATTTGTAAATTAGAACATTAATAAAGGCATTACTAGGTTCATCTACTAAGTCCCAAAACTTTGATGGGTTAGGGTCAATGGGAAAGACTGCATCTGTATGCTCACTGTGGGGATTGGAGTAGCTGGCCTCTAGTATATCTTTTTAACACAGGAATATGGAGCTAAATTTATAACTCCAACCCAAGACCTCATGACTCCATACCAGATATCTAGTTAATACATTACCCAGCCATGACTTTGTCTAATGTAGTGGCATGCTCTGCTCTGTCAGCTCAGTGTGGAATAGGAAACAGTATAGAGAGAGCAATAATTTTGGTGCTATATGGACCTGAGTTCGTTTCTCACCTTGGTAATTTCTTATCTCTGTGATCTAACATCTCAAATCCTCATTATCCTCCTATGCAAATGCGGATACATATCTCCTAGATTGTTATGAGGATTGGAGTTTTTAACGTCTATAAAATGAATATGATGGTAATGAGCATGTAGTTAATAATAATGTTGTTATTGTTACTTTTATCAATAAAATACTGCAGTAAGTTTATTGAAATTCTCCTTACCTATTTCAGTTAGAATTATATTTATTCAACATTTAGTTAGATTCCCAGGTAAATGTCAGAAAAGTCTCCTTCCAAGAGAGTCTGAGTACATTTTTGTTTGAGAATGTTTAGCCTGGCAACGGTGGAGAAAGAATGCTCAAATCAATTGGTAGGTACTATCCAGAATATAGTAGCTTAAATGAAAAGCTTAATTTGCATTCTCCAGAAGTAGTGTTTATCTGGAAACAGCTTGCTATTTCATAGTGGAAAAATATCCTACTTTAGTGACATTTTAAAATATGGTGGGTGGTCCTATTTGAGATATATCACCTCCCTAATGAAGTCCCTCACCTCCACCTCTACACCAGTCAAATCAGAATAAATGTTTTCTTCCAGCTTTCTGAAAGATGCAAAAGAGGTGTACAGATGAGTATATTCTAGTGGAAATAAGGTGGGGCTTGGAATCAAAGGACTTTGAGTCTACCTTGGGCTTGAGAGTAACCTTGAAAAACCCCTGAACCCCTTTGAGTGAGTTTCTTTGCCTAAGAAATGGTGATTTTAAAGAAATCTGGTTCATAGACTTTCTATGAGAATTAAAAATAAGCCAATGTCTCTCAAAATGATGTGAGTGGTTGAAAGCACAGCCTCTGAAATCAAACTGCCAGCACTGGACTCTCAGCTTCACCACTGACACACTGATTGACCTTGAGCAAGCAACCGAACGTCTGTAGTCAGTTTCCTCATGTGAAAAAAATTAAGGGGAGGGGCAAGTTTTATGACCCATAGGATCTTAAGAGAATTGTCAGGAGGATTAAATGAGACCATGCACATTAGGCATTTACAACACTTACGCAGTAAGTGAACAGTAAATATAAAGTGTTGCTATAATTATTTTGATAAACTGTGTTGGTTTCATTAGGATCTTTCTGGAATTGTGCTAAATGATGACTCAACTCCATGTCTGTCATCCAAGCTAAGATGCAAGTTTCTTGAGGATGGATACCATGTCATAGTCATCTTTTTCATGCCAGTACTCAGCATGGTGTCTTGCACAAAATAGTGGCTCTAAAATACTTTATGGGGGCCAGCCCAGTGATGTAGCAGTTAAGTTCAGAGTCCTCCGCTTCAGCGGCCCAGGGTTTGCTGGTTCGGATCCTGGGTGTGGACCAACGCACCACTCATCAAGCCATGCTGAGGCGGCATCCCACATAGAACAACTAGAAGGGTGTACAACTATGGCATACAACTATCTACCAGGGCTTTGGGGAGAAAAAAAAAAAAGAGGAAGATTGGCAACAGATGTTAGCTCAGGGCAAATCTTCCTCAAAAAATAAATAAAAAAAAAAAAAAAAGGCAGGGAAGAGTATAACATCGTCCCCACAAAATGATTAAATTAAAAAAACACTTTATAAATAAATGAATGATTTTTGGATCATTTTAGGAAAAATTTAGAGCAAATGAACCACACATTCAATGCAATTTGACCTTCATTGTTGATGTTCTGTGATAACCAGTCTCTGAGGCACATGCTATATGATATAGAAAGAATGAGTGCAACTATGTACTTGCCTTGAAAATGCTTATATTCTAGTTGGAAACTAGCAGAGAAACAGATCTTTAAAACTGAGATAGCTCAGTGCTATCTCAAAGTACTTTTCATATCTGTGATGGCCGTTTGTATGAGCCAATTATATATGAGCCAATTATATATGAGCTCATATATACGGTCTCAAGTAACACATGTATGTCTTCATCTATAACAAAGTAAACCACACGTGGCTTCTCATCTCCACTAGCTATATATTTGCTGTATAATTTTTGGTAAAATAATCAGCCTCCCTTGGATTAAATTATCTATCTGTAAAATAATCTGTGACTTTATATTTCTAGTCTTTGTGAACATCATTTATTTCAAATGCATTCACTTAGACATCTCAGAATAGTTTTCCAATGTACTTTGTTATGATGCATATTCAAGAAATAAATATTAGGTCCTATCTTGACCTTCTCTACTTAAAACCCTCCAATTGCTTTCTGCGCACTCAATAAAATCCAAGTCCATATCTTAGCTTACAAATTGCTGCATGACCTAACCCTAACTTCTACCACTCTCCCCTCTGTTCAGGGCTCTCCAGTTATACCAGCGTTCCTGTTGTTCTCTCAAACCTCAGAAGCTCTGGCTAATCCCCTCTGCCGGGAAGACTATCCCCAGATATCAACATGACTCACTTTTCCCGTCTTTGAGGGCTTTGCACAAAGGACACCTCCTTACCATTTTCTTCCCTGACCACTTTATCTGAACTTGCTCCTCACTGTACCCCTTTAAACAGGTTTATTTTTATTCATGAATCCTTTCTGTTCTGAATTTATTCATTCGTGCATCCATGCATTTAACAAGTCTGTGTGGAGCTTCTAATCTGTGCTTTGTTTTGAGAGGGGTTCTGTGCATGCAATAATAAATAAATGAGGCAAGAACCTGTCCTCAAAGAACTATGTCTAGTAGGGAATACAGAAAAGAAAGGGAACTATGGTTCAATGAGTCAGGTGCTATGATGGGATGGACAAAGTGTGCTCTGGAGGCAAGAAGGGAGCCACAAAATCTGGCTGAAGGTTTGAGGAAGGCTTCCTGAAGCGTGATGGCTCCACCAACACTTTAGGGTTGGGTAGGAATTACCAAAGTGAAGAGAGATGAGGAGAATACTGCCCCAGGCAGAATGAAGACCAAGTTCAAACATTCAGATGAGGAAAGGGAACATTGGCGTTTTTGAAGAATTGAAGGACACTCATTTGCAGGCTAGAATTTTAAGGGGGAAGGAAGTGAGGAAAAGAAAGAGGTTTGAAATAGTTTGAGATTCAGGCAAGGGGCAGATTATGGACCATATCAGCGAGTTTGACGTTATTGTAGAGACAGTAGTATCACTGAAGAGTTTTAAGGGGAATGACTTGGTAAGATTGACTTTTTTTTTTAAAGATCCCTTTAGTCATAGGATGTTAAGTGGAGTGGAAGGGTAATGTTCAATTAAGATGCTGCTGCAACAGTACAGATGAGAAACAATGAAGGCCAAGACAAGGAACATAGTGGTGAGAATGGAGAGACATAAATGTGCCTGCAAGGGGCCGGCCCTGTGGCGCAAGCGGTTAAGTGTGCGCGCTCCGCTGCAGAGGCCCGGAGTTCGCCGGTTCGGATCCCAGGCGCGCACCGACACACTGCTTGGCAAGCCATGCTGTGGCGGCGTCCCATATAAAGTAGAGGAAGATGGGCATGGATGTTAGCCCAGGGCCAATCTTCCTTAGCAGAAAAAGATCAGGATGGGCAGATGTTAGCACAGGGCTGATCTACTCACACACACACACAAAAAAAAGTGTCTGAGAGAAGAAGGCACGTGGTGACTGCTTAGAAATGTGGCATAAGAGAGAAGTAGGAATCAAATACGGTGCCAACACTTCTGGTTGTGTCCATGGGAATCATTTATTGACGTACAAAACACAGAAAGATAGGTGAGTTTGGGGAGAAAGATGATGAGTTCTGTTTTAAGACTCATGCAAGACCTCCAAAAGGAGCTAGATTAAATATCTCTAGTTTCTCCCTCTAGTTAAAAATTATTACATTGCTTTTTTATGTTGAAGATGTAGCTACTTTGTGTCTTGAATAACTCCCCTGTGTATAAACTTGTATCATCAGTGCCTTGAGAATTTGCTTATTTCTTTATTTGTGGGCATTTCTAGTAAATATTTAAGCTGTCTTGGAATTTAGAGCCCTATACTTTAAATAGATTCACACATATTACACTAACAGAACACTTAACCTTGCTAAGCTTCAGGGATCTAATGGCAAATAAAATAAAGCACAGCTGCCTGGACTTGGGGCTAGAAGAACTAAATGCAAGATGCGTTTTAGTCGTTTAGCAGCGCTGTAGTTAAGGATAGTAGGATATGTACACAAAAACTGCCCTGCATTGAAATAGCCTCAACATCATTCAAGTAATTTAAGGAGCTATCACCATTTCAAATATTCCACTCTTCTTTCTTAATGAATGCATTCATCCTTGCCATTATTCTACATCATTATAACTATATAATGTTATGTTATATATTTATATAAGTTATAATCATTGTAACTATCTATATAACTACATAATATAGCACCATTATAACAATTACTGAGCAAATACACCAGGCATTATGCATTATCTCCGTAAATCCTCAAAATAGTCCTGTGAGTAAGTACTATATCATGGCCATTTTACAGATGAGAAATCTGAGACTTGGAAAGTTTAAGTATGTTGTATAAGGTCAAAAGATAATAAGTGGTGGCACCTGAACTTAAACCACATCTGTCTGTATGATTTTGTATAAAAATTGTCATAGCCCTGTAAATGATGTTACAAAGAAGCTGTTATACCTAATAATGTAAAGCACCTCACTGACTGCATAGCCTTCTCCATATACACTTAATCATTTATTTCTACTGTGAGGCAGACATCTGCAAATTGGAGAGGAAATAGTATTACTTCAGAGGGTTGGTGTAAATATTAAATAAGTTCCTATATAAAAGGGCTTGGAGCATGCCTGGCATAGTAAGAACCATGGGTGTGCTAGTTGATATTTATCATCATCATCACTATTCCAAATTTTCTTATGAACAAAGAAAGACAAGCTAAGTAACCTGCTCAAGATCACACAATCAATGTTGGTGGTAGAGCCAGGATTTGATCCTGAATCTAGCTAATCATAGTGTTAAGAGATCTTTACACAGAGCTTCATCTCAAAGAATTGGCTTCCTTGGTAATAAATAGCTTACATTTGGAGGTCATCACCAAATGGCAAAATCCAAGCTTTATTATTATTCTTTGCTTCTTTGTTCAATGATCACCACATTAAGGAGTTATAAAACTGTGTCAAATATATTTGAATATGTGTCTATTTTGCTATTTACTCCAAATCAGAAGTCTAAGTGGTACGTAACTTGCTGAATGATTCAAACACACACACACACACAGCACACACACACTCTTAGTAAAAATGTCTACTTATGAATCTGAAATGCAATTTACAGTGAAAGTTCACAAAGCTGTGAGCTTTATGGGAAAGGGCAGGCATCTGTCTTACACATAATTGGGATTCATACCGCAGTATAGTACAGTTGTCATGCATCTGTTAAAGGCCAAAAATTTATTAGATCAAATTAGAAATTATAGACATTCCCTTTGGATAAAGGCATCCCTCAGTAATATGCAACATCACTAGAAGAAAACTTTTAGAGAAAGAACAATGATAGCAGATCGTAGGCAGTGACAGATCTCTGTGCTCATGTAATGGAGAATATTGTTAGAGAATAATTTTGCTACTTTGTTCTTTTATTCAATAAGTATTTCTTAGTGCTTACTACATGCTAGGTGGTGTTCTATGTAACGGATATACAAAAACATTCAAAGTCCCTGTCTTCATGGAGTTTACATTCCAGTGGTCACTAACTAGCCTTGTCACTTCACCTGTTATCGACATCCTTAAAATGGAAATAATACAATTGACCACATGGAGCTTTTGGATAGTAACTAAAAACAAACATGTGTAAAGCCTCCATATATACTTGTAAAGTGTCATACAAGTGTAATATATGTGTTTTCTTATCTGTAATATGGAGAGAGACTTATTTTCTCAAGCTACCTCATAGGTTAAAAGTTAGAATAAAATGTATACATGACAATATTGCTACTAACTTCTTTTTATGTTTAATAGTTAATAAGTTGCAGATGTTATGCTAAATGCTTTAGAATCTGTCATTTAAGTCTTACAACCTACCCATTAGTAAGTGCTGTCATCCTTCCCACTGATTTGATGAGGAAACTGTAATTCAGAGGTTAAGTACCCAAGGCCAGTGAGAGAGCTTGTCTTTGAACTCAGAGCTTTGTAATTTCATCCTGTACTCTTGATCACTACATTACACTGGCTTGTGAAAAAACAAACCCACTTTAGAAGAAATTATATTAACATTACTACACAAAAGTGACATCATAATATTCTTTCTTTGTGGTGGGACTTCTTTAAGCTGAGTGTGTATAAGGGATTGAGAACAAGATGAAATAGTCTGCTTAATGAGAACACACTGCAAAATCAAAGGCTGTAGGGCATCAGGAACCCTAGTTTCTAGTTATGTAGTTATGGTTACAACTAGCTCCTTGGGTGATCTTTGGTATGTCCTTTGTGGAATAAGATACCTACCCCTAACCCCATCAACCTTAGTTTTCTCTTCATAAAATGAAAGGAGTTTACTTCCAGCACTGACAGTCTATGATTCTGTTAAAAAACCAACAATAATAAATAGTTTGAAATGGATAGTATAAAGATCTTTACTGCAATGAGCTTGGCTCTGCAGTTCCCTGGGCCTCCATCTGCAGGAGTTTTGGAGCAAGAGGATGAGGGAGGATGAAGTGGAGTACAAGCTGAGGCACTCATGGGGAAGTATGGTGGGGCCAGCAGACCAAAGGCTTGTGTGCAAAGAGTTTATCAAACAGGGGTTTGAGCTAGGCCAACACTCTCATCCCCAAGGAAGCCCCCATCTTGATTTTCAACATGGTAGAGTCAATGGGAGATTCTGGGTAACCTGTCTGGCTTAGAGCCAGAACACAGGCAGTTATGGGAGATCCAGTTGCCAGTTTTTAGTCCATGGAGAATAAAGACTGTCAAAGGTGAGCTAGTTATCAGGAGTTTCTGTGGAATGCCATTCCTAACAGAAGAACTGAAAAATCAACCAGAATCTGAGATGTAAGGCCAATATCTAGAAGAGCCAGCACAGAGTTAGTGGAAGAATAGGGCCCTGGACAACCCTGGATAGCTTATAAACACCAACAAGCAAGCAATTCCAGCGCTTGCAATTCCAGTGCTAGGGGGGCTGATAATCAACCTACACTCCTGTTCAGATCAGTACTTAGTTAGAGTCTTAATGGGGATGGGACTGTTGGCTTCACCTACGCATTCAACTGAATTTAGAATCCAGGCTTTGGTACCAGATGGCCTGAGTTCAAATCTTGATTCTGACACTGAATAAGTATCTGACCATGGACAAGATATTTTACCTCTCTATACCTCAGTTTCCTCATCTGTAAAATGATATTAATAATAACAAAAACAACTATAATAACACCTACCTCAGGGGAACTTCTGCTTCTGGGAAGATGGAATAGACATAATTCACCTGAGTCTTCCTGCTAAGTACAACTAAAAGCCCTGGACGTTATATGTAACACAAACATAAGAAAACTCTGAAAGGGGGACAGAAGAAGATAGACTTCCTATGCACCTTGACCCAAGAAACAATATGATGGTAATTTTTGTCTTATATGTCAAGAGTTGGAACTGAAGAAGCTGGCAACCTGAAAATGATAACAAATATACACAAGAAAAGGCAACAAAAGCCTGCACTCTCTTGGCAAAGGACCAGGAAAGGGGCAGCCTTGAAAGAGAGAACACTTTTAGACAATAACTTTTCTACTACAGCCAAATGCCACAGAAAAAATAGTGGCCCCCTATACGCACCCATGCCAGCAAAGGCCAAGTGGGGAGTCTAGACTTTTATCCTTGTGAGGCTGTAATGAGGTGCACCAAGACCCCTGCTAGACTGGTATTAGAGAAAGCTGAATAGGGAGCTGGGACTTTCATCCCCACTAGCCAATAAAAAACTCTCCTAACTGCCACATTGTATTAGTTGAGGCCATGAGGGGACCCTGGACTTCCAGACCCACCAGGAAGTAACAAGATACCCCCCGCTTCCTGCTGGTGTGTGTGTGTGTGTGTGTGTGTGTGTGTGTGTGTGTGTGACAGAGAGGAAGACTTGTGAAGAGTCAGGACTTTCACCATTTCCCAGTGGTTACAAGGCCACCCACAACCCACCATGGTGTCCGTGAAGACCACGTGGTAAGGTAGAATCTCATTCCTGACTCAAGCAACAATTGAGGCTGAGTAGGGAATCTGGCTTCTTCCTCTACCTAGCAGTAACAAGGGGTCGTCTCCCCCTTCACCTGCTGGAGCAGTGTCAGAAAGAGCCAGATATAGCAGAAGGTTTAAATAAGATCCAGAGTCACAACGTGATACAAAAATATCAAGATTTCAATCAAAAATCACTTATCATATCTTAAGCCAAGAAGATGTCAAAACTGAATGAAAAATGGCAATCAATAGATGCTAACACCAAGATAACAGATATGTTCAAATTATCTGACAAATATTTTAAAGTAGCCATAATAAAAATACTTCAAAGAGCAATTAGGAGGACACTTAAAACAAATGAAAAAAATAGAGAGCTTCAGCAAAGAAATAGAAGACATGAAGAAGAACCAAGTGAAAGTTTTAGGAACTGAAAAATACAATAAATAAAATAAAAAGCTCAGTGAATGGGCTCAACAGCAGAATAGAGTAGACAGAGGAAAGAATCAGTGAACAAGAAGATAGGACAGAAATTATACAAAAGAAGGCAGACAGATTGGAGAAAATTGAACAGAGCTCCAGAACATGTGAGCCTATAAGAAAAGACCTACCATTCATGTCATGAGAGTCCTGGAAAGAGAGGAGAAAGGAGGCAGGCATGAAAAAGCACTTGAAAAAATAACAGCTGAAAAATTCTCAAATTTGGCAACAGACATAAACCTACAGACTCAAGAAACTGAATGAAACTCAAACAAGAGAAACTTGAAGAAATTTATGCCAAGACATGTCATAATTAAATATCTGAAAACTAAAGACATAAAAAATCTTGAAAGCAGCCAGAGAAAAATGATATCTTAAAAATAGAAAAAAAAAAATTCAGATGACAAAGGGTTTCTCCTCAAAAACCAAAGAAGCCAGAAAGAAGTGGCATAATATCTTTCAAAAGTTAAAAGAAAAGAATTGTCAATCCACAATCCTATACTCTTCAAAAATATCCTTCAGAAATGAACGGGTAATCAAGACATCCTCAGATAAAGGAAAACAAAGAGAATTTATCAGTTTTTAAATTTGATCTCGGTATCAAATGTTAGATAGATGTAGATAGATGATAGTGTTAAAACAAACAAAACTCAACTGAGTAAATTTGAAGCTCTAATTGGCTTTATTAAGGAATTCATGAGTCGGGCAGTGTCTCACCTAGCAAGCAGAGAGAGACTCTGAAGAGTTGTACAAAATGGAATGTTTTTATAGGAATGAGGGTGGGGCAAGGAAGTTATTAGCAAAAGAAAAGAAAGGATTGTTTCAAGCCAAGTCATCTTATTTTGTGGGGAAGGAAAGAAGCAGGAGTTTTATCATGCAGATAATCTCACCAGCGTTCATCAGATAATTTCAGATTGACTGTTTTAAAGGTCATATTTCTATGAGGGGTAGAAACTGGAATTAAGTCTGGGTTTGCTGTCATGGGGGACAAATGACTCCATTTCGGACCTGCTGCCTCTTTTTTAATGATAGATAGATAGATAGATAGATAGATAGATAGATAGATAGATAGAAGATAAATAGGTAAATAGCTAGATAGGGAGAGAAAGAAAGAGAAAAAGAAACACACAGACAGACAGGCAGACACAACATTATAGTAGTGTCATTTTAGCAATTGAAATGAAGTATATAAACTTTACCTCTCTATAAGTCTCTTTTCCTCCCTCACTTATACTACGATTGTCTTCCATATTTCCACTACTTACATTTAGAACCATATCAGAGGTGTTATAATTTTTTGCTTCATCCCTCAAAACTAATTTAGAAAGCTCAGAAGGAGAAGGAAAGCCAATTGTATTTACTCATATTTTTGCTTACAGTGTTCTTTCTTTGTTCTTGATGTTCCAATGTTTCATTTCTATTTAGAGAACTTTGACCTAAGTCTCACACCATATACAAAGTGAATTCAAAATGGATTATGGACCTAAATGTGAAAAACAAAACTATAAAGCTTTTAGAAACAAATAGCAGAAGAAAATCTTTGAGATCTAGGGCTATTCAAAGTAGTTTATAGACTTGCCATCACAACATGATCCATAAAAGAAAAGAAAATGGTAAATTAGATTTCATAAAAATTCAAAACTTTTTCTCTGCAAAAGATCCTATTAAAGGGTGAAAAGACATGATACATAGTGGGAGAACATAGCTGCAAACCACATATGCAACATACGGCTGCCATCTAGAACTAATATACAGAACTCTAAAAATTCAACAGTTACAGTACAAACAATCCTATTAGAAAATAGGAAAAATACTTGAAGAAACAGTTCACCAAAGAGAATATACAGATAGCATACAAGCACATAAAAAGATGTTCAAAAACATTAGTCATTAGGGAAATGCAAATTAAACCCCAATAAGATATCACTACATACCTAACAGAATGACTAAAATAAAAAATAGTGACAACACCAAGTACTTGAGAGGTTGTGGAGAAACCGGATCACTCCTACATTGCTACTGGGAATGGAAAATATACAGTTACTCTGGAAAACAGTTGAGCAATTCTTTAAAAAACTAAACGTGCATTTATCATATGACCCAGCAATTGCACTCCTGAGTATTTATCCTAGAGAAATGAAAACTTGTGTTAATACAAAATCCTATCTATAAATGTTTGTAGCAGCCTTATTCTTAATAGCCAAAAATGGGAAAGAACCCAGATGTCCTTCAAGGAGTAAATGGTTAAACAGACTACGGTACGGCCTTACCTTGAAACACTACTCAGTAATTAAAAGGAACAAACTACTGATATATACAACAGCCTGCGTGACCCTCTAGAGAATTAAGAGGTTACATAATGTATGATTCCATTTATTTGGCATTCTTGAAAAGAATAATGACAGAAATGAAGAACAGACTAATATTAGTGTTTCCAGTGGTTAAGAAAGGGTTGGGATGGGGCCGGCCCTGTGGCTTAGCGGTTAAGTGCTCGCGCTCCGCTACTGGCGGCCCGGGTTCAGATCCCGGGCGCGCACCAAGGCACCGCTTGTCTGGCCATGCTAAGGCCGCGTCCCACATACAGCAACTAGAAGGATGTGCAACTATGTCATGCAACTATCTTCTAGGGCTTTGGGGAACAAAAAGGAGGAGGATTGGCAATAGATGTTAGCTCAGAGCCAGTCTTCCTCAGCAAAAAGAGGAGGATTAGCACAGATGTTAGCTCAGGCCTGATCTTCACATAAAAATAAATAAATAAATAAATAATAATTAAAAAAAAAAAAGAAAGGGTTGGGGATAGGAAGGAAATGGGTGTGGCTATAAAAAAGCAATATGAGGGATCCCCGTGGTGTTGGACATGTTCTGTATCTTGACCGTATCAATGTCAATATCCTAGTTGTGACATGGTCTTATAGTTTTGCAAGATGCTAACATTAGGGAAAATTGGATGAAGGATAGAGGCATCTCTCAGAATTATTTCTTACAACTAAATGTGAATAAAATTATATAAAAATAAAAAGTTTAATAAGAAAAATTACATGCCTCAAAGTTATGATTATCAAGATTAATTATTCACTTGGGTACATAGCTCTCAAGAATTGTCTGCTGTTTTTATTTTCATTTTGTTTAATAAGTCAATGAATGGACAATGAGAGAAACTAAGTATGTCCAGAAATATTTCCTAGGAACAATGATATTCAAATGCAATTTTGGGGGGATAGGGAGTGTATTATAAGAAGAGTCGGTAAATGCTGCTCAGAGAACTGAATCAGTTTATTCATTTTTGTTCCCTTCCATTCTACACCATGGTATCAGTGAAACAGTCACTTATTGAGCAGCTATTTTATGTTAGGTTGTGTCTTATGATGTGATGTAAGACACAGTCTTACTATGGAGGAACGTATTCATTTATCAAGAGGCGTATGTGTATGTGTGTGTGTGTGTGCGTGTCTGTGTGGGGGGTATGTGCTCTTGGTGCTTGGGCAACATCAGTGAACACAATAGACAAAAATCCCTGCCATAGTGGAATTCTCATTCTAGTATTTGTGTTCATAGCTTAATAGAAGAAAGATACATGTAAAAAATAAATTACACGCATGATAATTTAGCAATAGATGATGTACAAAAGACTGCCAAGAAGTGAGAGATTAACTCTGATGTTGGAAGCTGGCCTGGAGGGTATTGTTTCCTGAAGAAGGTGCCATGAGAGATAGGCTTTGAGGCATGTGTAGAATTTCACTAGGTTGCCTAGAGAGGGGACAGGGTTTTTTGGGTAGGGCGGGTAGCGTGTGTGAAGTCACAGTTACATGAGAGTCTGCACAAGGTCAGGGCAGGTGATCAAAGATAAAGAGCCAGGAGGGGTAGCCAAGAAGAGAAAGGGAACCAACAGGGGAGAATTCGGGAGAGAGGAGAGAAAAGAAAAGTAATAAACTGAGTATTGGAGAGCCTTGGAGGTCAGCTCAAAAGAAGGCATTTTAAATTGATTTAGAAAGGCAATGTAAAGCCAATGGAGCAAGTGTGGCAGGAATCGGGCAGCCACTATCAAAAAAGCTATCAAAATGTTCGGGCATGATTTGTTCTTAATAAACCTGTGGTACTCTCAGCCTGCGATACCATTGTCCTCGGAACGGTCATAGATTTTGTTGGTTGGTAATTTTCCATTAGCTCCCTAATTACTGATGCACTCCAAGAGACATTCTCTCGGATAACCACCTGATTATGGGAGACTCGAGCTGATTTACGGTGTTGGTGAATGTCCTCTGCCTCCATTTCTTCCCTGATGCATTGGGGACAATTTTTGCAAATCATAAGACAGATATTAGAAAAGCTGGCATTTGTAATAGGTTCATTTTAGAAACATCTCTTGTTTTTCATTTCGAGTTAGGTTTTGTATTCATTTCAGGCTGCCTTGTTCAGTGCTTTTGTAGATGACTTTCAGCAAAGTTTCCTGAATGTTTGAAATTCTCACCCTGTGTCTTTTTTTAAACTAAGTATCCTGTTCCAAATTTTAATGCTTTTCTGTAGACTGCCGCATTCATTTGTCCGTCATCATTCCACAGGCAGCTTTTGTGCACCTACCAAGTGCTGGATTCTGTTATGTGTTGAGGATACCCTGATAGAGCATAGAGTATTTTCAAAAGATCCACAGTCACGTGGAGAGATCTGGGGCAATGCGGTGTGGGAGCACGGATCCAGGCACCTGTCTTAGAATGAAGGCACTGGGGAGATTGCTTTGCAGATGGTGAAATCACAAAATTTGCCAGATGATGAGGCAAGGGATGGGCATTCTGAGTGTTCTGAGCATGCTGGTGCAAAAGCAGAGGCCCACGAGAGCTTCTTTATTCAGAAAGTCATAAGAAAAAGGATCTGGCTGATAAGGCTGAACTTGAGTGTAATGGGAGAAGTGATGAAAATAGGCTCACGAGGGAGGTAAGGATGAGATGATCAAGAAAATTATATTTCACTCTAAGGAGTTTGGACTTTATCCAAAAGGAAACGAGGAGCCATCGAACAATTTGGCAGGAAAGTATAGGATAGAGAGTTGGGCATTAGGGCAATTGCTCTGACTGCTCCACCTTTCCTCCGATCAACCTGTATCCTCCTGTTCATCCCTCTCATCAGCTACCAAAGCAGGATCTCACAGAGGACAAGAGCTCAGTCTCTTTGCATTCTGGTGCGGGATACTTTTCCACCAAACCTCAACTCCCTTCCCAGTGAGAGGCTTCTGAACTCCTGCTGATTGTAGATCCTGGGTGATTCCGAGCTGCTGATTGATTTGATTTCATTCCGCTGCAGTGTGTGTAATTCATGCTTCCAAGTGAAAGACATTTTCTGAAAATTTTCCAATCTCCCCAAATTACTTAGCTTTATATATTTATTCCCAGCTTCATTGGACTCTAAATAACCCAGTTTGGAAGAAAATGCTTGGCATGTGAAGCTCTGGTCATCAAGATTCAACAATTACTTTGATTAGCTCTCTCAAACTGTTAAAACCAGTCCCAATGGAAAGAAAAAATTAAAGCTGGTGCTATTATCAAACAAAAAACACTGCTTGCTGGGGATGCCAATCCACCTTCCTGCAAGGAAAGAAGGGGCTGATTCTTTTTAATAATAAAGAAAAATACACTTTCAGAGTAAAGTGTTAGGATGTCTCCAAGAATTTAATAGATAGATAGATAGGTAGGTTGATAGAAAGAATAGCTTTTTAATAAAATAATACATGTTTTAATACATTTTTAAAATAATTGAAATAGAATAAAAAACAATTTAAGGGAAACACTTTGCCAAATCATATAATTGTTAATATTTTCAAGAACATCCTTTAAGATGTCTACGTATATATAAACAACGTCATATAATTTTATGTAAATAGGACCACATTGGCATATTTTTTAAAAATGAACTTTGTTATTTTAGAATAGTTTTAGATTTACAGAAAAATTATGAAGATAGTACAGAGAATTCCTACATACCCCATCCCTAGTTTACCCTGTTATTAAAATCTTAGTACGGTACATCTGTCACAATTAATGAGCCAGTATTGATAGATTATTACTAACTAAAGTTCCTACTTTATTCAGATTGACTCCGTGTTTTTTGTTTGTTTGTTTATTTGTTTGTTTACCTCCTGTCCTTTTTCTATTCCAGAATGCCATCCAGGATACATTATGTTTACTCATCATGTCTCTTTAGGCTCCTTTTGGCTATGACAGTTTCTCAGACTCGGGAAACTTTTATAGTTTTGATGAGTTCTGGTAAGATATTTTGTGGAGTGTCCCTCAGTTGGGGTTTGTCTGATGTTTTCTCATGATTAGACTGGGGATGTGGGTTTTGAGGAGGAATAGCACAGAGGTAAAGCGCCCTTCTCATCACATCATACCCAGAGTACCTACTAGCAACATGACTTACTGCTGTTGATGTTCAATTTGATTACCTGGTTGAAATAGTATTTGTGGAGTTTCTCTACTGTAAAGTTACTCTTCTTCCCCTCCTCCTCTCCATATTGTATTCTTTGGAAGGAAGTTATATGCATAGCCCACATGATTAAGAAGTGGGAAGTTATGCTATACCTTCTTAAGGGTAGAGTAGCTACCTAAATTATTTGGAATTCTTCTACACAGGAGATTTGGGTTTTCTTCCTCATTAATCATATTAGTATGAGCTGATGGATATTTATTTTATATATCTAATATTACTTAATTTTTATTTTGTTGCTCAGATTGTTCTGGCTTTGGCCACTGAGAATTCCGTCAGTTGGCTCTTGTGTCCTTTTGACATACCTCCATCAGTGTGTGTGTGTGTGTGCGCGTGCGTGTGAGTGTGTGTGTGTTTCAGCACTTCCTTACTTTCTGACACTACAAGATGCTCCAGGCATATTTTGTATGTTTCTAGACCCCATCCTAGGTTTGGTCATTTCTCCAAAGAGCCCCAGTTCCTCTTTTTGGAGGAGGATATTATAAACCAAGATCTGACCATTAGGTGTGCTTGTTGCCCCTGGAGCGTCATTGCTTCCAGGCCCTCTCAGCTAACAGAGCAAGGAGATATATGTGTGTATAATATCCCATGTATATAAACATATCTATAAATATTTCTATACATAACTGTCTGTATTATCTATATTAAACTAAACATGAGTCCATACCAATGTCTCCAACTCTAATTCATCACCGCATAGATCCTTATAGCCTCCTCCTTTTACTTACATGTTGCCCTCCCACTCTAACAATGAGAAACCTGACTCCCACTTTCTTCCATCCATCTACTTAATTATTCAACTCCAGTATATATGTATAATGGCTTTAAAACTCTTGACCCCTAACCCTGTGTGAAACAACTTTATCAAATAAAGTACAGCGCTAATTTACAATTGCATGCTGTTTTTGTAATCTATTTTAAACAAAAATAACTGTTGAAGATAACCTTTCAAGTCAATAGACAGAGACCTAAAATATTATTCCAATATGTATGTATAGGCTGCATTTGAGTAGATTGTGTCATGTCTTATAAGCCATTGTAATAAATTTTGGCATTTTCTCTAAACGAGACAAAAAACTATTGGGGAAGGAGGTTCCTCTAAATTTATTAAGATAAACTTTTTAAGATCAACCTAGCTGCTATTTTTTAAATAAACTAAAGGCAGGCAAGGGAAGAGGCCAGAAGACTAGGAAAGGGCTATTGTCCCCAGCCAAAATATGATGGTGGCTTGGGTCAGGGTGTTAGCCGTGGATTATCAACAAGTGGTCACATTTTACCGATTAGGCCAACAGGATTTGCTGACAGATTGACTGAGGGTTTGAGAGAAATAGAAAGATCAAGGAGGACTTTGGATTACGTCATTTTCTCATGTTCACCACCCAAATGCTAATTACAATCTATCACCACACACATGTGCCTAATCATCCCTTTCATCCTCCTCCCTCCCCCTTTCCCCTCTGGTAACCACCAATCCAATCTCTGTCTCTATGTGTTTGTTATTGTTATTATCTACTACTTAATGAGTGAGATCATATGGTATTTATATTATAAACCAATATTATCACAATAAACAAAAAAAAAAAAGGAGAACCTTGGTTTTAGTTACCAGAAAGATAAGAATAGCTGTTGCTGACATGGGGAAAACTACAGAGGGGATAGGGTATTTCATTTTGTTTTGGTGGGGGCCGTGATGACCAGGAAATATGTGTTTGTCATGTTAAATTTGAGATATTCATATTCAAGAAGAAAAAAACATTGACCAACAGATGGCCACCAGGTAGAAGAGGTGAGGCCACAAGTATCAAATAATGTACTTTACTCTGACTGAAAACACACTGGTGAGCCACCGAATAGGTCTTCAGAGAAGGATGTTTTCTATATCACAGGCTTAAGAACTCAAGTCCACCCCCTCTTCATCATAGCATCATTTGTCCTGTGTGTAAAATTCAACCCAGTTTCTTTCCAGACTTTTCCTCAAGGTAGACATAAAGAGACCACATGGTGTTCAGTGGCTTGTCTTGTGATAATATTATAATAAGATAGAGTCCCATAATTGAGGGATCTAGGAGTGGTACTGATACAGCTCTGCCTTATTGACTGAATTTCTCTTCTGTTTTTGGCTCACCTCATTCTTTTGGATCCTCTTCCATTTTATTTTATTTTTTTATGCCAACATCACAGATTTAACACATTCTGCTTTTATCAACTAACACACATCTTTCCCTCTTCTAAAATAAATTCCCTTTCAGATCTATTTTGCCTAAACCATACTTGATATATTTAAATTTGGAAGATAGAGAGGTTTTTTTTAATGATCTGTTTAATATTTAACACTTGTTAACTTTGGACATGCCATTTGACCTCTCTGGCCTCAGAGTTCTCATTTGTAAGATTGGGTTGGTGGCACCTTCCCTGCCAAGGTACTAAGAGTGCTGACAGCAATTGAGACTTTATTTCAATGTTTTCACATGATTTTCACAACTGTCATCTGATTTTCACCCCAATTCTGTGTGACAGATATAAATCTCTATTTAAAAGTAGGGGAACAATGGCTCAGAGAGATTTAGAAACTTACACAAGGCCATTCAGTTATTCACTCAACAAACATGTACTTCATGCACATTAATATACCAGGAGCTGTTGAAGGTACCAATGATAAAAAATAGTGGTGGAGGCTCTCCCACTGCCATGTTTACCTATGGTAAAGCTGTTCAAGGTGTCAGTGATAAAAAATAATGGCAGAGGTTCTTCCATTGTGTTACCTATGGAAAAATTATTTGAACAAATCATAATGCAGTATGACAAGCATCCAGCAGTCTACAGGGACTTTGCAAAATTTGAGATATTACATTAAAAAGCCCTTGCACCAGTCAGGTAGGAGATATTCAATAAATGTCAACCAGTACAAATGTCATTCGAGCAGTGGCATTTGAAGTAAGCATAATCATATCAATTGTCATTTATAGAGTACCTACTATGTTCTATCAGTATTTTTAAATATCCTTTTAGTTAGAATCCTTTCTTTGCAAACAATAGACACAGAGGATCTGGCTGATGCAAGGAAAGGGAGAACTTATTATAAAGGATACAGAGCTATCTCGTGGAACCAGCTCAAGGGCAGGCACGCAGCCAAGCCTCACAAAGGAAGCAGAACCAGAAGAGGGGAAAATCATAAGGGACCCAGGGACCTTTCTTTCTCATTCTGTCTCAGCTTCTCTCTGCACATCTGTGCCATTGTTTTATTTTTCTGCAAATCAACTTTCTCTGCTACTTGCTTCAAATTCTGGAAAATGTCCATTCTCTTCCTCTCTAATTTTAGTAGTTTTGTATTTTGTTATTATTGTTATTGTTGAAGGTTCCTGATTGGTCCAGTTTAAGTCCACCCAGCTGTGGTTTGAGTACACAAAGGGCTGCTGAAAATGTACCTCCATGAAAACCTATTTCATCAAGAGACAAGGGGGATAATTTCTAGAGTAGAAGGAAGCGTCTTTGTGAGCTGAGCATGTACCTCGAAGGGATATGTGGTATGTCCAGGACCCACAAGACCCCTGCAAGGTAGACAGGTAGAAGTCACTTCCCATTTCACAGATGTGTCAAATGAAAGCCTTGAATTCATATATTCAACAAATACTCATTGAATGCCGACTGAATACCAGGCCTGGAGCTAAGCGCTAGGGAATGACAGTTTTTAACTTATAAAGATTGCTTTCTATCAGGGATTACAGTCATCAGATAAATTATTACATAACTAAATGCAATTTCGGTTTTTATAAGGCCTAGAAAGATGTGCAGGGTCTATGAGAACATATAGCAGAGGGAACGGACTATCCTGGAGATAGCCGTGGGGAGCATGAAAGAATATTGTCCTATGGAAGGAAATTTGAGTTGACTTCTAAAAGATGAGTAGCAAATAATTAGTGGATGAAGGATGAGTCAGCCTTCCAGGCAGATGGAACAGCATGAGAAGTCAGAAAAAGAAACATGGCCAGTGGAGAGAGACTCCTGAAGAGAAGATGGAAAGAACGGTATACGATTAACAGTTGAGGTAGGTGGGGCAGAGATATGAGTAGTCTAAAAAGTTTATTCTTTAAGTGCAGTGGAGAACTACCTTTAAAGTCTTTAAATCAAAAGAGTGACATGATCCAGTTTCCTATTTTGTAGTCTCTTGGGCTGCAGTGTGGAAAATGGATTGAGTAGATGTGGGTAAAATAATTCAGAGGCTATTTCAGTGGCTCAAGAAAAAAAAAATGGGAGCTTGGATAAGGGAAATGAGTGATATAAGGAGACAGAATAGCACAGACTATCTTCTTTATGCTAATTTGACCTTGTAGAAGTAGCTCGTTATAAGGGGCCAAAGAAAAGCCACCAAGATAAAGAAGTAATGGCTGAGCTGGAACTTCAATCCAGTTTGCCTGACTCCAAATTTTATCCCATCCTATGTGAGCAGGACAAGTCTGAGATGCTGTCCATTTTATTATTTATTATCATATGATGATACGGAGCTAGTGAAAAGGCAAATAATACACAGCACAATGTTTAATAATAGGGAATCGAGAGGGAAAGAAAAATTATCTCCTGGGACAGAGAATGTGGAATTCGAATTCAGAAGACAAGATGTTTTGTATTTCCTCAATATTCTCTGCTTTGCTGCTTTATTTACCTTACCATGAAACATTATGTATACACACAGATTCTTTATAAAGGAGATAGCACCTTTTTTTCCTACTGAAAGAAAGCTTTCTTTTTCAGCTTTTAAAAGAATAGTGCAGATGAAAGACTGAGAAAAAAATTATTTGCCAACCTACAGGAAACCCCGGAAAGGCAGATGCAGAAGCATGCACTGTATCTTTCATTTTGCAGCGGTGGGCAAGGTTTTCATCTCTGCAGGGATCTGCTCAGAAAATTCCCTGCTCTCTAATGAAAGCTATTCCACTCCTAAACCCACTATCAGAGGAAAGCTGGTGAAGGTGAAACCGTAGCCCCAAGGAATCAAGAAACAGAAACCCTGAATTCTCCCATATGCTCATCCTTCACTTAGAAGGTGGTGATACTTATTGGTTAGATGACCTAGGCCAAATGACTTAAGCTCTTGTGTCTTAGTTTCTGCATCTAAAAAATGAGGATGCAAACAGTACTTTTGTTATAGGGTTGTGTTAAAAATATAATGGGCACCAAATGAATGATTATTGAGATGGGGAGAAAAATATCATTTTTAAGTTCGTGATTATTTCACAGTTCAGAAAATGATGGAGGAAAATGTGCTATCTTAGATACCAGCCTCTTGCCTCTAAGATGAATTTATGGATCACACAAAAGTCCTAATCCATATAATCCATTGCATGCAACATACCATAACTCCAAGGAAAAAGAGATGATTAAGATGTGGTCACCAATTCTCCTCTTCTCATTCATTCTTGAATCATTTCAATCAGATATCCATCTCTACTTCTCCATCAAAATACATCCTACCAGTGTCAGCAATAACTGCAATGTTGATAAACCCAGAGATCAATCCTTGGTCCTTACCTTACTTGATCTATCAGCAGCATTTGACACAGGTCTTTACTAACTGTTCCTTGGAACATTTGCTTCACTTGTCTTCTTAGGACACCATTCTCTCCTCTGTTCTTCACTCATTTTCTTATTTACTAGCTCATCATTGTCTCCTAGATCTCAAAAACTTTGAATGTTTTAGGTCTCATTTCTCAAATTTCTTCTACTTTCTACCCAGGGTTACCCCTAGCTAATGTCATCCAGTTACATAGTTTTAAACATTATCTGCAGCACTAACTTAGAGGTTTTATATCTCTAAGTTAGGTCTGTCCCCTGAACTCCAGATTCATGCATCCAACTGCTTATTTACATCACTGCATTGCTGTCTGACAAGCATCTCAAAATTAAGAGTTCCAACACTGAACTTCTCATTCCCACCACCTCATAATATGGCTTATTCCACAGTCTATCCTTTCTTAGAAAATTTCAACTCTACCTTTCCAGGAGCTCAAGCAAAATTCTTGGAGTCATGCTTGATTCTTCCCTTTCTCTCACACTCCACATCCAATCCTTCAGCCAATCTCAGTGTTTCTATCTACAAAATATATCCACTCCTCACCAAACTTTACCTCTACTACTCTGGATCAAGCCAATATCATCTTTCGCCTTGACCAATGGAAGAGGCTCTTCATCTGGCTCTCTGCTTACCACCTTGCCTCCTTCTGTCTATTCTCAATACAATATAATAATTTCTTAAAATGGAAATGTAATCACGGCAATCCTCTGTCCAAATTTCTCCAGTGTTTGTCTGTTTCACTTAGAGTAAAAGCCAAATGCCTTACAAAGGCCTCTGAGGCCCTCTGCTCTGGCACCGACACAGCCCACTTCTCCTCAACTTACCCTGTTCATTCTTCTTTAGCAGACACTGGTCCCCTTGGGCTACCTCTGCCTCAGGGCTCTGAGTTCCCTGCTCTTCATATGACCTACTCATACCTTGGCTTCAGATCTTTAACGAAATCCTACAGTATGGCCTTCTCTAAATACCTCATATAAAATTGCACCTTCCCTCTTAACTGGCTGCCCCTTCCCTGACTTATTTTCCCCACGGTATTTTTTATCATTTCATATACTGCATTTCGGTGTGTTTTCTCCTATTCCCAGGATGCAATCTCCTGGAGGGCTGGAACTTAGTTTGTTATCTCTGCCTGTAGCCACCAGACCAGTGCCTGGCATATGGAAGACACACAAATAAATATTTGTTAAATAAATAAACTAATTAACAGTGCTGTCCCTGCCCTTATAGACTTCACAGTTTTTTTCCATAAGTTCAACTTATATTTTTGAGCACCTAATCAGTTCCAGGTCTTGTTCTTGGAGCTAGGGATGTATAAATTAGGGAAAAATGACTCTTCGCTCTAGAAGCTGACAGCCCGATGGATGAGATGGATAAGAGTTTTGGACTGGGTACCCCTCTCCCCACCACTACTACCAAAAATGCAGGGCCTGCGAAAAGGCTTGCATGTAGGTAGCTAATTTTGTGAAGTGACCCAGAGAATAGGGGTAGAGTACTAGGAAGGGTGAAAGAGGGAGGGAGCAAAAGCTAATATGAGTGTGTGGTATCAAACTGGTTGCCCTGTGGGCAACTAGAGCTCAAATCCACTATGCCACCCTGAGAAGTGATGTAGACCGTGTCTCAGAATTATGGGCCTGAAAGGCAGAGGAAGGGAGCCTCCAGCCACCAACCTCTATTCCCCCAATGGTTCAGGGTCACCCACGGTGCGATAACTCCCTCATGCTTCCAGGGTATGTATGCCTGAGTGCCGTGGGCATTGCAGAAGCCCCCAGGAGAAAGTAAGAGATGTCCAGTGTAAATGAAGAGGGCACTGCTGTCTTACCCCTGAGTGGCAGCGGGCCACAGCCATGGGCTGGAGGGTATGACGTGGAGGATGCAAGGCATCCAAAATAACAGTAGAACAGGCAACAATAAAGAGGCGCTGCAATATGTGCTTAAGATAAGTAAACCTAAAATGCAGTGATAGAATAAGGCAAGAAGAGATTGATCACAGCTTTGCCTGTAAGGGCAAGCTTTGGGGTGCCAGCATAATTTTAGCAGAGCATTGAAAGATGGGTAGAAGTTAGACTATCGTTTGAATTAGTTTTCAGGCTATTTTCATGAATAAGAAAAGGCATAGGAGAGGTTAGTGACACATTCATTTCAGTCATTTCCATTCAACTCGTTCTAAAAAGCAAGCAGTCACAGTTGATCCTACATGGAGCCTGGGGCAGAGTAGGCACTTAAAAATGTTTGACGACGATTATAAAGAAGAATATGTCACAAACTATGAGGGCTAGAAAAGAAGAGTGAGAAGGAAAAGAAGTCCCCATTTCGTTGCATTTACAGTCCAGATGGGAGAATAAAAGTTTTGCATGTATACAGACATAATACATTAAATAATTGTATGCCACTTACTAATTCCACCTCTTTCTTCCCTACTTCCTAGTCTTTAAACATTGGATACTATTTACTCAACTACCCAGTAGACCTTCAGGATGGCCTTTCTGAAAAGTTGGAAGGTGTAACACTAAAGTAGGCCTGTTTGTGTGTTCTGATTAGCTGGTTACAATAGATATGCACATCAAAGTGTGTTCTAGTCAGACTCTGGGCTACTATAACAACTTACCATAGACTGGGTGGCTTAAACAACAAACGTATTTCTCATAGTTCTGGGGCTGGAAGTCTGAGATCAGGGTGTTAGCATGGTCAGGTTGTTGGTGAGGGCGCTCTTCCTGGTTATGTCCTCATATGGGCTTTCCTTGGTGTTTATATGCACAGAGAGATTGCATGCCTTTTCCTCTTTTTATAAGGGCACTAATCCCAGCATGGGGGCTCCACACTCATGGCTTCCTCTAAACCATATTACCTCCCAAAGGCCCCATCTCCAAATACCATCACATTGGGACTTAGGGCTTCAAAATGTGAATTTGGGGGGACACAAACATTCAGTCCATAGCGAAGTCTTTACCAATATCTTCCTGTGTTCCTTATCAGATTGCAAAGGTGGAATCTAAACATAGGTTAAAGATGTTAGTGAGTTTAAAGAGTTTTCAGAAAGTTGGAATTTGATCTATGATAGCAGAAGGATTCTGGACAAGGTGGTTTACAAGCTTAACTTAGAAAGGAAAGTCAGATTAAGGTTGGAGGACCAGAGAACAATATT
Source organism: Diceros bicornis minor (assembly GCF_020826845.1). Taxonomy (NCBI): domain Eukaryota; kingdom Metazoa; phylum Chordata; class Mammalia; order Perissodactyla; family Rhinocerotidae; genus Diceros; species Diceros bicornis. The sequence continues at coordinate 51,486,392 of NC_080746.1, forward strand.
CTATGAGTGCTTGCTAGTCTCAGACATGGCGACAGGCACTAAGGTGTGAACATGAGTGAGTTATGGTCCTATCCTCAAGGGGTGTAACTTCTAAAGTGAGCACATTGCTAAACGAACAGTTGAGTATTAGGATGGGGAAGTTGGAGAAAGGATAAGATGATGCATTTGGACCCCATGAAAACTGTTTTTCTTTGCTATTTGCCTAAAGTGTTGGTCTGATAATTTTGAAAAAATATATACTAATATAGAGCTAATGCACCTGTGTGCAATTCTACCCTAAACTGAATTTGTGATACAAATCAGGTTTTACTAGGTTAAAATGTACATGACTCTTTTATTCAAAATGCTTGTTTCTAGTACTTTGTATACCCATCATTGTGGATGGATGGATAGATAAATAGATAGGTAAGTAGGGAGGGAGGGAGGGAGAGAGAGACAGAGAGAGGGAATGTCTATTACTGAGCTTCACGATGTCCCCAGCCTAGCTGTAGAAGCAAACATACTAGTCTACACCTAACTCTCCTATACTGGGGTATTTCCCTCGTAAAGATATGCACAGAAATTTTAGTGTAAAGGAAGGAGCTAAAAAATTCTGCTTTGAGCTGTGGGGAACGGATCTAGGAAGTTTCCAGAGAGGAAATGACTTTTGGGTTTGGTCTTTCAAGGGGAGAGTTTCAACATACGGAGACAGGGGAAGAACATTTCAAGCAGAGAGACAGGAGAAGCAAAGGACAATGGTGAATGGTGTTTTCAAGGATGCTGAGTATGCAAGGATATGGCTAGAGGTGGCTGCAAGATTAAGGTCATGGTGGGCAGGGAGCTTGGCAATGCCAGTAGGGGCGAGACTGCAGAGACCTAACCAAGAGCCCTGGCTAAGGAGCTAGGCTTTCATGTCGTTCGATGGCAATTCCCAGTTCTCACGAGATGCTCCTCTAGAACAGATTCTAAAGACAAAGAAGTTTAAAAAATTCTTTATTTTTTGGAGGTCTAAATTGCACTTCAGCTTATTATAGCTGCTGAAAAGTAAGGAAGCTGTTTAACTTAGTTTAATCCAGCATTTTCCAAAGATCTCTAAAACATGAAAATATTTCTTTCTTTCCCTCTCAACATCTGTTTGAATCCCATGGAACATCACTGCAGGGAATTCTTTGAAACGGAAGGGTTTAAGCAAGGAACTGGTGAGATCAATTTTTCTTTTCTAAATGTCACTCTGGTTACGGTGTGGGACCTGGAAAAGAAGCCTTCAATTTGTAAACAAGGAGATGACATAAGAAGCTGTCACAGCACTTTAACTGGAGAGGGTGAAGTGGGAATTAGGTGCTGGTGACAGAAGTGAGTAAAGAAGGGAGTGTGAGCAAGTTTTAGGAGATGACTAGTTGAGATCTGGTGACTTATGGGCTTCGAGGCAAGGAGAGGCATCAGATGTGCCACTCACGTTCTGGTTTGTGGAATGGGGTGAATGGTGGCACCATTTCACAGACTGAGTGGCAGACTTGGGAAGGAAGACGATGGTGGATGATATAGTCACTTCGAGGCCCTTTGAGTTTAAGGTGCCCATAGAAAAAGACACACTAGGATACTGGGAACCTTCCAACTTTCTAAAAAACTTCCCCTTGTCATCTCCTCCCACCAGCCCCAGAAGGCTCCCTCTGCTTCACCTCCTGCCTTGTCATTGTTCTCCACACCTCACTCGCCAGCTGTATTGAGCTCACGGCCATTCTCCAAGAGTGCTATGCACATTCACAGCTATGTGCGTTTGCTTCCACTGTTCTCTCAGCTCAGAATGACTTACTCTTTGAGTTAGGAACTGTCTTTAACTGATAGTAGCAGAGGCCCTATTACAGTGGCTTAAAAATGTAAGAATTTATTCTTTCACATTAAAAAAAGAGTCCAGGTGATGGACAGTCTAGAGATTGTTTTTGACCTCACAAATTTACCAAGAACACCAACTTTTTTAACTTTCTATCCACAGTCCTTAGCAAGCAGCTTCTGTCCTCCAGGACGCAGAGTGGCTGGTGGAGCTTCAGTCATCACATCCATATTTCAGGCATAAAGAGAAGTGAGAGAGGCAAAGAAAAATCTGCATACTATCTCACTGAATCCACTTAAGAAGCCATTCTCAATGTTCTACCTAACAACTCCCCCTTATATCTTGGTGACTATCCCTAGATGTAAGGTGGCTGGGAAATGTAATCTAGTCTTTTCCTGTGATACACTGCTGCCTAGAAAAAAGTGAGGGGGGAAGGTTTTCTGTTTATTTTTTTGTTTTTTTTTTTTAGGAAGATCAGCCCTGAGCTAACATCCGTGCTAATCCTCCTCTTTTTACTGAGGCAGACCGGCCCTGAGCTAACATCTATTGCCAATTCTCCTCTTTTTTTTTTTCCCCCAAAGACCCAGTAGATAGTTGTATGTCATAGCTGCACAGCCTTCTAGTTGCTGTATGTGGGACGCGGCCTCAGCATGGTCGGAGAAGTGGTGCAACGGTGCACGCCCGGATCCGAAGCTGGGCCGCCAGTAGCGGAGCATGTGCACTTAACCGCTAAGCCACGGGGCCAGCCCAGTTTTCTGTTTAAAAAGAAGAAAAGACATACTGAAGAGCAGTCTCTGCCACATTGAAGACCACCTTTTGCAACTCTGCTCAGGGTTGATCCAGCTTCAGATCAACCACCCCTCCATGAGAGGAACTTCTCCAAATTTCCCTTCTGACAGAGCAGCTCTTTTCTTCCGGAGCATGCACATCACATTCTGTTCAGTGTTTGCTTATGTCATGCTTGCCTTGTCTTTTCTCCTTCATCTGGCTCATTTCTACCAGCTCCTCCTGAGCAAGAGCCATTTTTTATTAGTCTCTGTGTCCTCTTTTGACCTCTCTGGACTTCAGGTTCTGACACCACCTCTGGCCCCTTGTAGGAACTTAGAAGAAGTTGAGTGTATGTAACCCGTGGTTCTCTTTCTTTAGGATGCATCAAAATCACCCGGAGGGCTTGTTAAAATACAGATGGCTGGGCCTCACTCTCAGAGTCTCTGATTCAATAGGTCTTGGTACAGGGCCTGAGAATATGCATTTCTAACAAGTTCCCAGGTGATGCTGCTGCTTCTGGTCCAGATATCACACTTTGAGAATCTTTGTTGTGGGGATCTCCTACAAAATCTTCTCTGTCCCTAGATCCCAGGGCAGTTTCTTAGTCCCAGGCTGGCTAGCTGTACGCCTGTCTCCTTCCCCACGGTCCCCATACTTTCCTCTTCTCTGCACTCTAACCTTTTTCCCATCAGTGAAAGCATTTCAAATAAGTTGACAGTTTGTCAACTGAGTGAGCTTCCCATAAATGGGAGACGGGCTGATGAAGGTCAAGGATGTAGTCTGGGTTAATCACACTGCGCATAGTTACCCAGCCTCACCTATTTCAGCTGTTGCCACCATGACCTTCCCAGTAAGGTACATCCTTTCTTCTCTCCTTTGCCACCAAGTTTAGACAAACCCATGCTACTGACCCCCTAGTCAGCCCACAGAGTGTTAGTTCTCTTCTGGAAGTCGTGCTAGCCCCAATGAAGGCCCCTCATTGCTAGGAAAACTGCTAGCCCCACACAAATTCTCCCAGTGATATTTGTGAAGTATTTCAGTTGAACTAAAAGATTTTCTCCAGGCCAGTAATTATTGTCACTAAGGTTTAGATAAGTTGGCTGTTCTTTGCTCTCTGTTACTCTGTGTTCCATTCTCTCATAATGGAGTCAGAGCGGGAAGATTGAAGAATCTCAACCCAAATGTTCTTTGCTAATAAAGCTGACTTCATTTACGATAGTTTCTATACTCCATGCAGCCGACATCAGCCAGGCTCCCCCCGCGCTCTCCGGCATTCCTTCGCGGGGGCCATGGTGGCCCTGCACCCTTTCGCTCCTCACCTATCTCCAGACAAAAGAAGGTTCAGTTCTGCTCCTCGTTTGTTAGTAAGAATTGACTCATTTGGGCCTCCAAACCTACACGATTCTCCTTTATGGCTCCCTGACTCCTAGCTCCCTGACTCTACCCCAGGTTCCATATGCTGCAGCCAGGTCTAGAATCAGGGTCTCCAGATTCGAGCTATGAGCACTCCCTTCGCTCTTCAAGTGCAGCAAACCTCATTCTCCTCCCAGACTTCTCAAACACCGGGATCTGTATTCTATGTCCACCACTTGGTACTTTTTTCTCCCAAGTGGTTACCCAGGCTTAGATATAATTCTGGCCAGTGTGTTCTTATCAGAAAGCCGAATCTAGTGCTATGCAATGGGCTTTGGAGTCAGACAAAATGAGTTCCAATGTTATATACATTAGAGGCAGCAAGTTGAGGATTGGATTCAAGCCTGCAATGTGGAGACAGCTGCACACAATGCTTTAGCGGCCAGCTGGTGTCAAAGGGCCCAGGCAAACCCTTAAAAGGAGCTGGCGATACCTGCGCAGCTCTCGTGGGTCAAACACTACCGATGTGATTTGCTTGTAGGTCCACCAGGGTGTGAGTAGAAAGGGCAGTCTCCTTAACTTCTAACTGCCCGTATTAGAATGGGTGAGCCTTGCTGACTTCATTGCCCAATCTCAAGGAATTTTATCCACAGTACATTTTTGGTGGTTTATTTTTTCTTTTTATGTATTTTGGAAGCATTTAAATCTACAAAAAAAAGTTGAAAAAAATAATACTATTTTTTAAACTTGTAATTGGTGATCATTAACATCTTGACCTATCTGCTCTAAACATATTTTTCTCTCTCTGTCTCTCTCTTTCTATACACCACACACACGTATGCGCACACACATACACAAACACATTTTTTTTCTGAACAATTTGAAAGAAGTCATAGAGTTTGGATCCAGTGAATCCCCTCCTCGGAAACCTTTGCTGACTGCTGAAGTAAACCATTGACTACAGAAACAAAACCATTTTCACAGCCTGATGTGAAAACTTTTTCTGGCCCATGGACTCGGTGGGAAATAGCTGGGAACTGCTACCTGGAGTTTGAGACCTGGGTCTCTAGGCGAGTCTGACCTCTCCACCACTCCTAGAAGCTAGGAGGAGCTCACCAAAGTCAAGTCTGCAGGGATAGTAGGTGACCAAATAATTTGTCATCCATACCTGGACCCTTTTAAAAGTGAGCATTGGGTGAGATTGTCCCTAGTTAACAGAGAAGTAAGGTCATTCTTAGGCCATAGTGCTTTTGGTGGTCACAAAGAAGTAAGGTCAGGTGCCGGGAGATGTGTAGGTTGATGGTTTAGCACTGCCATTTATTAATTTGTGGCCTTGGCCCTCTTACCCAAGCAGAACTAATTTCTCTGCATTATTGCAATATTACAAAACAAAATAAGCAAAAACATACTTGCTAACATGTTTTGAACACTGTAAAATTCTAAACAAATTTTAAAGAGGCTTTTCCATGGAGATTCATGCATTAATCAGCAAGGCAGCCTGACTCTATTTTAGTTTAATCTATTATATAGTCTCAAGCATAGTGGTCAGGGCTTTGCCATTTTCATGAAAATCCCCTGCCCTTTCCCACATCTTCACCTTTTCTCATGTCATTTTCTCTTCTGAAATGCCCTCACTCACACCTTCACTTCAAAATCTATTTATTCCAACATCCCACTAAAATATCACCTCCTCTAGGAAGTCTTCTCAGGTTTTCATTAGCAGAGGAGAGACGGTTCCTATTGCAAACACCCATGACACCAATTTTCTCCTGTCTTCCAGAACTTTCTGGGTACAGGTAGTTTCCTGTATGAAGTATCTTTCACATGAAACTCAACAGTACTTGGGAATAATAACTGCAGCTTTTTGGTCTTGCTTTATCTTTAGCACTGCACCTCTACCACTGACTTGTAAATAGTTAGATTACAGAGGTCTATCAATTATCTTTTAACTTTAAGTAACAGAAACCAGACTCAAAATGGTTTAAGTAATAAGGAAATTTATTTTCTCATGTAACAAGAAGCAGAAGGTAAGAAAGGCCCCTAGTAAAGGTCCATCAGGGCTCCTGTTTTGCCCTCCTTTCATTGAAGGCCACAGAGACTGCCAGCAGAAACTAGGACCCACGTTTCCTGGCTGAATTTAGCACACACAGAAAGAGCGAGGAAATCTCTCCCCTAACTGAGGATTATAGTACTATCCTGCAACTAGGGTGGGCCAGTTTAGCTGAACGATACATATGTGGGCCAATAGCAGGTGCCAGGGGATGTCATGCTCTTAAAAACAGGATTCTGAAACAATGGGGTGGAATTACCATGATTGACCTAGAAGCTCAGCACTATCCAATAGAGCTTTCTGCAATGAGGAAACATTCTATTCTTCACTGGCCAACACAGCAAACACTGGCCACATGTAGTGTTATGTGCTTGAAGCCTGTAGGTGCAATTGAGAAAAGGAAGGTTTTATTTTGATGAATTTAAATAGCTAGTGGCTACCGTATTGAATAGAGCAGGGGAGTGATCAAAACACAGCCTAGAGCTGGAAAATGAGTCAGATTCTCCTGAGTCACATGGGTTGTATTGGGCAGAGGGGAAATGGGAGTGAAATTTAGGTCCTGCTTAGGAAGGAAGAGAGGGAAAAGGGTTCTGAATGGACAGGCAGATCCTCTATACCCTTGCTGCTCAAAGTGTGGTCCACAGACTGGAAGCATAGGCATCATCTGGTAGCTTGTTAGAAAAGCAGAATCTTAGGGCCTATATCAGTTAAACTGAATTGGAATCTGTGTTTAAACAGGATTGCTGTTGCTGGGCATATAACCCACGGTTTGGCATAAAGACTTGCAGTCTAATGGGCCTTGATTCCCAACCTGACTCTACCATTCACCAACTGGTAGTTAGGCAACTCACTAACTCTCTAAGTCCCAGTTTCCCCATCTGTAAAAACGGTATAACAAAACTTGCTTCACAGGGGTATTGTGATTTTTTTTAAATGAAATATTGTGCATGAAATGCTTAGTACAGCAAAGAACATCTAATATATGCTCATTAAATCATGGTTTTGTTGTTCTCCCCCCAGGATAGAGTATGTCTTAGGCATGGAGAAATCCCTAGCCTTTGCCAAGACTGCAAATAATAGATATTCAATAATGTGGTCTGAAATAATAACAGACAGAATAAATGACTGATTGAATGAATGATTAGGTAGTCCAGTGCCTCATACGTCATAGATGGGTCAATAAATATAATAACAAATTATTTTAATGAATAAATACAATTATTTCACATGGAGCATCAGGTCAATACTTGATTTTTCTGTTTTGATTTAAATAATTTCTTATCTTGATTCTCATGCCTAGAACTTCATTCATTCTTAAGGGAAAAAAAAGGTACATATTTTTTTCATAAGATCTTCCTCATTGCCAGGCTCTTGGTTTGCACGGTGTTGCAAATGCTCTCTACACTCATGTCTGGCTATCTTGGAAGCATTTGTAAAAGAAGGGTACTCATGTGCCTACACCACACATTAGGCGCTCAGCCATGTGCTGCCTCATGGCAGCCTTCACACTCCTGGCTTGAGTGATTGCTTAAGTTTTCAGGCATTTTGCATCATCCTCTCAAGTAATGTCTGATCTTCCCGGCTCTCCACAGTCAGACTAGAAGCTCTCCCAGTACCCCTTTGGCCCCCATTGTGAGACAGATGACATTCCACTTTGCAGTTACATACCCTGTACATTCTTGTTAAGCCCAGTGAGCTGAGAACTACTGCAGACGGCCTGTGGCCTGGTGTTGGGAAAGAGATCCTGCTCCACATGACTGGAGTTGTCAGCAGGCTTTGCGGGTAACCTAGGATATGATCTTTGATTTGGGGTGAATGACAATGTCTCTGATCCACCATGTCCCTATGGTGGATAACAAAACAAAAAACCTATTTCACAATGTGTAAAATTTAAAGCATTATAAAAATGTAAGACATTCTGTTTCTATTCCTTATTGTTCCTATCTAGCGTTCACTTATTCCTAGCTTTATTTATTTGCACACATTTATTGTCCATCCACTATGTAGGTGATTCTGTACAATGCACCAGGGTTACAGACATAACAAAGGACATAGTCCCTGACCTCACTCTATTGACAGTCTAGGATGAGACATGCAAGAGAAGACTGAGCAAAAAGATGGGACCAACTCGAGCACTCTGAAGCAGTCCAGAAATGCTTTCTGAGACTGGAGATCTCGGAGGTGAGTCTTGAGAGATGAGTAGAAATTAGCCAGACAAATAAGGATGGGATGATATTCCAGAAAGGAGGAAGAGCAGTGTGCTCACAACCAATATTACTTGTGTTTTGCTTTGTTTAAAGAGAAGTATAAAGCTTTTTGCTCACTTTAAATAAAAACCAGAAAGTATACACATTTAATTCCAGAAGGGGCTTTTTGTCTGTAACACGGTCCACTTAGTTCACTTCACAACTGACAAAAAGTGAAATTCAGAAAAGTGCACAAGCGTCCCCAAGGTCACACAGTTTGTTGATAGCTAACCTGAAGTCTACTAACACCCAGCCCAGCTCTCTTTCCCTCCGGTCACATTGCCTCTCCGACCTAGGGGCCAGGTGACAATTTAGCATTCCTAGTAGCATGGACTTGTTTGTCAACACCAAACACAAATGAACAACCAATACTCCTCACTGGATCCAGGTCATTTGTCAACAGAATCTGTGTAATGGATGTTTGCTATGAAGAAGGATTTTAAAAATTAGATCTGGGAATTCTTGGCCTATTCCCACCTGGCAACCACACTCACTTAGCTTCCCAGAACTCTTAGGCTTAAGGAAAGCTTAATTAAAATCAAGTCAACAGAGAACTCTCTGAGAAACTAACAAGACAACACAAAAATAAATTAGGCTTTTTATCTTTCTTTTCCTTTTTGCTGTTCTGTCACTCTCAACCCAACCCTTGATTAATCTACACCATGTATATATATATATATATATATCACAAGATTTCTTCATTTACTGACTGTGTATAGGCCAAACAAGATGCTTGATATTTTGAAAAACTTAAAATTTTGTATAATTATTATATGTCATGATATTAGAAGATGAGGTGGAATGATTACTGGACATGAAATTGAAAACCTAGGTCCGAGGCTCTGTGCTAGAGATAGCAAACTCTGTAGTAGTTGAGATGGAGGTGCCCAGTATGATGTTGGGCCCATACCAAGGGATCTGTACCTGTTAATTTTCTACATTTATTGCCAAGACCTCCCTCTTAGCCTCACTTTTCTCATAAATAAAATGGAATAATGCCTGTTTCTTCTACTTACCATATGCTTATAAAAAAAGTCGTGATTTAGTGTATGTTTTGAAATATGGTTTTAGAACACAAGCTCTGATGGCAGTATCTGCCGTTGGGGTTGGGAAAGGGATGTGGCAGAGTGTCTGGAACTAATTCAGATTGAGTGGCCAAGAAGGCCTGTCTTAGGAGATGATGTTTAAGCAGAATTCTGAATAGAAGGATCCAGCCATGTAAAGGACTAAGGACAGATATTCTAGGCAAGGAAACCAGCAAGTACAAAGGCCCCCAAGACACTTACGAGCAATGCATGAGTGAATAGTCAAAGGCAGCTGACTGGTGTAATCAGAGCACAGTGAGCAAGGAGGGAAGCAGTTGGAGATAAGATGGGAGAGTCCACAGAGCCATTCATGAAGAACAATGGTAGAGAGTCAGGAACTTACTCTAGGGAAATGGGAGTCCATGGGGGGTTGAACCCAAGATTTTTACTTACTATGTGACCTTGAACAAGTTGCTTCTACAAGTTTGCTTTTTCTTCTATAGAATGGACATAGTAATACCCATCTTGAAAAATAATGTTGAGAATTGCATTCGCTATTCTATATAATGTATTTAGTACTTGACCCTTGACAGGTATGGTTCCTATTACTGGCTATTTTTGCTGCTGTGGCTGACAGTGTCGTTATTATCAGTCTTATGATCTGATTGACGTTAACTCCAAGAGTAGCTATCAGGAAGAAGGAAGGTTAGCAGAAGAGATGAGGCAGAAATGGCACAAAAGCAGCTCTAGTACCACAAAGTAATATTTTTTTCTATAAATCAAATAAATAAGCCCTATCTCTCTCTGTCCACATATTTCATTTTTCTTTTAGTCACAGGCCTACCATAGCCTCTGACTTTAGAATCTCATGTTTAAGTCCCTGTCAGGTGGTGCCTGGCTTCTGAATTACTCAGTGCTTGTGTCTCCTGGTCCATGGATCCAAAGGTCAGGCAGGGAGCCTTCTCATCAGAGTGTGTGCCAAGCACCCAGATCACAATCCAGGAGGTCAGACAACACTTCCAGAGGCTGCAGGGGCTGATAACTGGTCTTGAATGTGGATAGCAGGTATTTTGACTCATCTTTCTTGAAAATAACAGTAATAGAACAAAACACATTTAGTTCAGCTGCACTCTCACTATGTTTTGTGCAGACGATGCCCAGCAAGACTTGGCTTAAGTGGGAAAACCACTGAGGTGAGCTGGGGGTGTTCCAGGTCTGATAACTTCTCAAACCTGCTTTGTAGAGCCCATGTTTGCCTTCATCTTACTCTCAGAACAAATGCTTAGGGATCTCATATTGTGGACATAACAATCTTGACTAATAATCCTACAGTCTGCCTGTTTTTCCTCTTCCTCTACTTTCTGCTCTCTCTTCCTCCATTTCTGCCTTTCTCCCTCCCCTTCTCTCCCTGTCCTTTCTCATTACTTTCTAGATTTTTTCTTTATCTCTTCTTTCCTTTTTTTTTCCTTTTTGGTCTCTCTTTCAACATGGACGTTGAATGTTTACTAGGTTCCAACTAAGACCCAGAGACTTTTCTGGGCACAGGAGATACAAACACAAATATCACTGGCTAACTACAGACACACAAATAAGAAAGCATCCTCTGATACGTGGTTTTGTAGAAGCACAAAGGACAATGGGTTGATCTTAATTGGGGCATCAGAAAGGCTTTGCTGTTGGATTCATTTTGGCAGATAAGTAGACTGACAGAGAGAGACAAAGAAGTAAAAGACATTTTAAGCCAAGGGAACAAAAAAAGCAAAGGCACAGAAGTACATAACCCCAGGATGCATAGAGGTAAGTCTCTGAATAGGCAAGTCAGCGGCCTTGTCAAGCCATGTTAAGGCAGATGGAGTTTATAAAGGAGGAGATGGAGAGCCACTGAAGAATTTTAAGTGAGGGCACAAAATGATTAAATCTGTGTGTTAGAAATATCACTCTATAGTGTGTGGAGTATGAAATGGAACAGCCAATTAGGATTCTATTGTACTGTCAAAGCAAGAGTTGATAAATATCTGGACCAAGGCAGATACATAGTAGATGGAAAAAAGGGGACAAAAAGCAAAAATATATTAAGGTGGCAGAAGCTTTAAGATTTGACATCTGCTTAAGTGGAAGAATGAGTAAAAGGAAGTGGTGCAGGGTGATTACAAACTTTCTGACCCTAGGATTTAGTTGGATATTTGTGACCTTCACTAGAATGAGGATGAGGCATGAGGAGCTTCTATAGAGAGAAGCCTAGACATTTGGGTTTGAAGTACCTGCGGGACATCAGTAAGCAGATAACTGTATTGATCTGAGACTCTGGCAGCCTCCGTTTCCAGATTTGTAATGGAGAGATTGCATTTACTTGTTGGATTAATTTGGAGAATGTATGTAAATCTCCTAGCAGTCTCTAGCACATAAGCTCTTCCAAAATATCAATTTTCCCTTTCTTGTCCTTTTGTATAGCTGTAGTGCTCTGTTTGTACTTTTTAAGGATCTTTAGGGGCTGCGCATGTTCCCGAAGAACTTTGATGAAAGGAAAATAGATTGTCTCCTGGGAGTGAAACTCTGAGATCAACAACACATAGGTCGGAGCAGAGATAAGCAATAGGCACTGTCTTGGCTTCTTGACTGGCCTGATGAAAGTTCATCATATCTCAAGAGCACCTCTTTACGTTTTTTTCTTTATCAGTAAGCAGGCTTTGTTCCATGAATCCTTTCTTCCATTAATGCCAGAAGAAAGGTGAGAGCCAAGGCCACAAAGGAGAAGAGATGGGGCTAGTGAGGAGGAGGAGCAGAGACCTTTCAGTTCTAGGTGTGGTGCCCAAAGGAGAAAGATTTGGAGATTCTTCAGTTGAGTTAAGTATGCTACCTGACTCCTCAAAGAGCCCTGGCCAAAGGAGAGGCTTGGGTGAGAAGATAGCAAAGAACCCTAGAGAGGGTGTGGGAGAACAGAAGATGCAGGTTGCTCCTCTTCCCTGCTTCCTCTGGATGTCCTGGGGAGTGGAGAGCAGAAAGGACAGAGATAAGCATTTAGAGAGATGTCTCTGCCTGGAATGCAGAAGACCCGGGGGTTCCCAAGTGACCTGGGGCAGGGACACCAGAGGTGTTGAGAAGATGGTAGCCCCTCAAAGGTCTGTAGCCAGAATGAGGAAGCTACTCAGTATGGGGCACCACAAGACAAGAGACAATTATCCAGCACTGCAGATTTCAGTAGTAGATGACAACACCATGCTTAAAATAAAGACACACTTACATGCATACATTTGTTTTTCTGATTTTACTTTAAAGAAAAAACAGTTGCACAGAGACTCATTCAAACCAACCACACTTTCCAGAAACTGGTGAGGATGCTACCCCAGGTAGAACTCCTCTTGCTGCTGCCATGAGGTTTCATGAGCTTCCCCCTGCCCCAAGATGCCATGTCAGGCAGAAGGAGGAGAGAAACAGCCCCATCAGAGTGTTTGAACATTGAATTTCATCTTACAGTCTCTCTAAAAAGAATAAATTTAGTGGAAATAACCCACAATATCTTAAAGTGGAAAGTGGTGATTATTGGTCTCTCCCTTTGACCCCCTCCACCTCTGGCAATAAAAGCTTGTGAGAATATTTTGATCAGTTATAGGAAAAAGAGTAGCTACATTCTTTTGCACAGCTACATAATAATAGGTAAATTTTAGGCCCTACTATACAATCATATAATAATTAAATCACAACAAAAAAATGGGAGATTGTTAGCCCTGGGAATGCAGAAAAAGAAACATTTTAAGTAGCAAACATTCTGGGCCAGTCTTAGCAGTGATCTCAAAGGCAAAATGATTCCTGGTGTAGAGATGGATGCACAGGATTATGGACCGAGAACTTTCAGTATTTCTGACCCTCTTGGCAAGACCATCCTTATGGTGGGAATGCTGAATTCGGCTGTGTTACATGGAGCTAGTCAGCATCCAATTCCTCTGACTCCCTTATCAAATCCAAGCCTACAAAGCCACCTCCTTGATTGTCGTTTGGCTCATCAAGTTTGTCTTCAGGAAATAGGGTTCTGGTCTTAGGAGGTCTGGATCCTATCACAGTAATTGTCCATAGTACACTTAGAAGTGGTCGCTGATCATGATTTTGTTTCCTATATAGTTTGACTAAAGGGAGAGAATTTGTTGATTATCCCAGTGCAAACTTCCTGATCTCAAGAAAGTTCTATTTCTCAAACTTCTGTCTACCTCTGCTGCTATCACTCTAGTCCAAGCCACCTGTCAATCTTCGCCTATATAGCTGCACAGCCGCCTGATGAGTCCCTGCTTAGCCAAAGTGAAGTCTTTAAAACTTAACTCAGATCATGTTACTCTCCAGCTCAAAATGCCCCAATGGCTCACACTAGAAATAAATTCTGAACTCCTCATCCATGACCCACAGAACCTTCAGCTTCAGCCCCTTCCCACCTCTCCATCCTTCCTGCTGCCCTCCTCTCCATCACTCATTCCCTCTACCACCTCATCCTTGCTGCGTCACTCACACACCTGGCTCCTCAAGGCCTCACAGACTTTGGCTTTCTCGAATGCTCTTCCTCTAGCATTCTAATTGCAGGTGTCTTTCCTTCATTCAGGTGTCTCCTCAGGTGTCATCTCTTCTTTGTTTCCTAAGAAAGCTCTCCATCCCTGTTACTTTTGAACATAATACCCTACCTTATTTTCCTTCAGTGCTCTTATCACTGTCTCATGTATTTCATACTTATTTATTTATTTTTTTACTTTTCCACCATAGTTTAAACCTAACAAGACTTAAAGTTTGCCACTGTGTCCCTAACTCCTGGAATAGTATTTGGCACATAGAAGGAGTTCAATGCATACTGAATGAATGAATGAATGAATGGTTGAGATTGCAATCATCTTTCTGATTCCAACAGTGATCTTCTGTGCATATTAGTTAGATTTCCCTCAACCCAGGACGCTGTAAACAGCCTGTCTTTGGGTCTTCTAAGCCTGGAGTGAGATCCTGGAATGTCCCTAACAGAGAAAAATGGCTTCCATCTCTAGCTCTGGGGTCAAGAAGCATTTGAATCCCAGGACTCATTTGCTGTGTGGCTCTACACAACATACTTAATCTCGTTGGGCTTCTGACCCCACTGTTTATTCACATCTACAGTTCTATAGTCATTATGTACTCGTCTATGATGCCTGCTTGCCCCAGAATTTCTCTGTGAGAAGACTTATTTACTAAGCACCAAGCACAATGTCTTGCCAATAGTATGTCCTCAGAGATTGGCTGTTTAACCGAATTGAGCCTCCTGTTACATTCTTCTTATGTTTATCTCTCTCTTTTGCTTATACAGGCACATGTGTTTAAATCTCTCCCTGTTTCTTGTCTTTATCACTCTATCATAAAGATGATGGAATATCAGAGAGTGGAAGAAAGGTAGCATGCTTATGGTGTAAACTTTGGAATCAGGTCTGAGTCTGAATCACATCTCCCTAATTTACTATTTGTGTGAGCTTGCACAAAACTGTCAACCTCTCTGGATCTCTCCTTCATGTACCAAACATGGAGGATACTAGCTACTTCTCAGAGCCGTGATAGGAATTAAAGACAATATATGCAAAGAACCTAGCAGGTGTCCATAAACCAGTTTAACTTCCTACCACATTCAAGAATTCGGGTATGGTTCCATGAATGGTAGACAAGTAAGTGATTGACAGCACAGACTCTGAGGCCAGATTACTTTAGTTCAAAGCCTACGCCCATCACTTATCAGCTCTAGAACTCCCATGAGAGTCACTTAGCCTTTTTGTGCCTCAGTTTCCTTATCAGTAAAAATGGATTAATAGTACATGTCTATATCATAGTGTAGGGCCCAGCAACTAGTAAATTCTAAACACATACACATGTACACATTGGATATTAGTGGACATAATGTCCCTTTTTAGTTGAAAATGTGTTATTTAAAAAAACAAAGTCTACTGTGATATTCTTATCTCTCTACAAGCTGCAAACTCTCCTCCTTCATCTTTCCCCTCTAAAATCTCCTCATTCCCTGATCTTTCAGCTTATTTCATCTCTTTAATATCTCATTGGAAAATATGTCTTTCTCCTTATATTCAATATTTCTTTGTCATTATGAGCTGTAACTAGAGGCTCCAGTCTGTATGAATGATTCTTTATTGAATAAAGCTGGATTACATTGTACTCTTAGGAGCAAAAGCTGAACTTGGTGTTTTTTCATCAAATCATATTTTTTAAGACCCTGTGTTCCTGGCAGTGTGCTATTCTTAAAAATACTTCAAATATAAAAATTCCACAGCCCCATATTGAGAGAGGCTCAAAGGAAATGCAAGAAAAAAATGAAAACAAGTATGTGTTATAGCAAGGACCACATAGGTCATTTTATTTGGTTTTACAATGCCCTCCATGTGGTTGAGATGTTATCTGAGTAATAAATTGGGGAAATTAAATTATGTATTTCTGTATCTCCTCCCTAGCTCTGGCTCTTCTAAAAGAATAAAACAAGGCAAGTCTTTTAATGTCTAATCATCCCAAGTCTTCCCTAAATTTAAATTATTATCAAGTAATACTTACTTACCAGTTGTTACTTAAAAAGGTCACTGGGATGAATGATTCCTTAAGGAAAAATGTAGTTGCAAGATAAACATTGCTCATCATTCTTCTATTTATATTAAATGATTTTTAAAATATATCACTGTGTTAATTAAGCTTCTTGCAAGCCTTGATTCTCATAAAAATAGTTATCTCTAGCTTATCTTTGGTGAGGAATTACTAACAGTCATCTATGTACTCAGAAATTGTTGTCTGTCTATCTTTCTATTTCCTTGTGGTGTAGATGAAACAATACAACCTTGGGGGACATGGAGTTCTGCTTTTGAATCTTGGCTCACTACTCATTTAACTGAGTTGCCTTAGGCACATTACTTGATTGTTCCAAGCCTTACTTTCTCCATCTGCAAAATAGACAAATAATTCCTTTCTTTGTAGGATTGCTGTGAAGATAAAGCAACTTGCTCATAGAAGATAATCAATAAACGGTAGGGATTTTTTTTTTAACATTGTTTACATTAAATTTTACATAAAAATGTAAACACTTGCCTACTTCCCAGGAGACCTCATTTGCAGTAAAACACAGTTATACAGTACAGCTAATATGAAAGAAATGGAACAGAATATCTATGAAGGAGAAAAAAAATATTCTACAGAAGAACTAAGTGTTAAATCCAGCTCTCAGCTTCCAGGCAGCCAATGCAATGAGCACAGTTCTCATGAACTAACAGAGGGAGACTGTAGTAACAAAGATGGAAAGCAATGTCCTGGTAAAATAGTCTAGACCACATTTAGCACGTGGATCCTTAAACAGAGAGAGAACACAAAGAATCTTTGGAATAAATGCCTGAATTATAGCCTTCTAAGAAACTAGAAGAATTCCTATAGCATTTGATTTTGACCATTTTATAGATAAAAGAACTGAGCCTCAAAAGTTTAAGCAATATGCTCAAAATTATACTCTAGTAAGTGGCAGAGATGGGATTTTTGACCCAGGATTTTTTTTTTTTTTTTGGCTTTCTTGTGCATTTTGTTTTGTTTTGCCTTTAGGGTTGTGCAAAGAAAGAAAAAGTTCATAAACATTGTTCTCAGGGAACTAGGTTTTAGAGAATAAAGCTCAATGTAGGTTTACCTTTCATCAAGATCCCCAATATAATGAAATATGTCATCTTATATCAGCAGTAGAATTCCTTTTCAAAGGTCTAAATGCTAACTTTCAATTTGGGGCTGATCCCACTGTTTGAAAAATTAGATATTGTGTGTGATCCTTTTCAATTGACTTAGTGCATTTCCTGAAAAAATATGATTTAGATAAGTGACCACGTACAAAATTTAGGTCTATAAGAATAGTTCGCTGTACTAGAACATGGCCATGAATACCAGTCATTAAAATAAGTATGGGTTTTTTTTGTTCCTTTAACATACATTTATTAAATGCCTATTAAGTTCTATTTACTGTTATGAACCTGGAAGGGGACCCAGTGATGGATAAAACACAATGAACACTTTTGAACATATCATAATCTAGTCAGAAAGACTGATGGATAAACAGATAAGGTCAAAGCTTTGTGATCAATACCAACTAATCATAGTTTAAACCATGTGTTTATTGCTAGCCTAACAAAATATAGGTGGTCCATGGTTAGTTCAGAAGCCCAAAATAGCCTTAGGGACTATTGCAGGTTGGGTTCCCCAATAAGCAGACTCTGAGATTGATTTTAGCTTGCAAGTGATTATAAGACAGGGCTTTGGGGATCAACATTGTGGAAAGGAAGAGAAAGAGGCAGCATTGGGCAGAGGGGGAAATCAAGCTGTCGTGAACACCCAAGGGTGACTTCCGCTGACCCCCAGGAAGAGTTCTGCAGATTGGATGCCCTTCACTGCTGTCCTCTATTGGGATGAGAAGGCTGAGATTTTGTAGCCTCTAAGCCCATGAGTCAAGGGATATTAGCCACTCTAGGAAAGGGATGTGGCCTTAGGCAAGGTAACTCTATGCAGCTAAGACAATCCCCAAAGGGACTGAAGGTTGAGGGCCACCTGTCAGAGGCCCTCCCAGCAGCAGGGGTTATTGTCTTTGGTTCCTGTAGTGAGATCCGGGCAACACATCCCAGCGTCCCTAGAGACCTGGACTCTGCATCCTTTTCTTCCACATCCTCAGCATGTTGCCTTTTGTCCTCAAAAGATCTCTTAATGCTCACAAGATAGCTACTCAGCTCCAAATACGACATTGCCACACAAGAGCACGCAAAATAGGGAGGAAACAAAGGCACCATCATCCCACACTATTCTCTCTCTTGTCAGAGAAAAATCTTTCCCAAAGGGTCACCAGAAGGTTTCTCTCTACATGTCACTGGCCACAACTGCTAGCAGGACACAATAAAAGTTTGTTATTCAGGAAGACAGGAGAATGGCCATTGGGTAGTATTATGGACTGGATGTTTGCATCCCTCAACATTTATGTGTTGAAACCTAATCTCCAATGTGATGGTGTTTGAAGTTGGGGCCTTTGGGAGGTGATTAGGTCATGAGGGTAGAGCCCTCGTGAATGGGATTAGTGCCCTTATAAAAAAGACCCAGAGAGCTCCCTCACCCCTTTTGCCATGTGAGGACACAGGGAAAAGACGGCTGTTTATGAACCAGGAAGCAGGCTCTCACTAGACACTGAATCTGCCAGCACCTGATCTTGGACTTCCCAGCCTCCAGAGCTGTGAGAAATAAACGTTTGTTGTTTAAGACACCCAGGCTGTGTTAGTTTGTTATAGCAGCACGAATGGACTAAGATAGAAAGATGGATTGGAACTAATCTGGCACCATAGAGGGATGGCCAAGTTTCATTGAGAATTCCTGGGAAGGGTCCCATGCTGTCCTCCACAGGGCAGAAGAGATGTTTGTGTCGTATCCATCTAGTGCTCCCATGTTCAGTTTTCTTCCCAGCGTTGTGATTCTGAGGCAAGTCTGTGAAGGCTAATATTGCTCAGCCTCAGTTTCCTTGTGTGCAAATTGGACATAATAATAAAAATAAGGCAGTTAGAAGTTATGGGGGATAATGGAATTGAGAGCATGCTATAAAGTTAAAGAATAAGGAGGGCAGTAGGTATTAGTAGTAACTAGTGTTAATTATACTACCTGCTGAAATTCATTAGTGTAAATCCACAAAAAAAAAGAGGAGCTTAATACAGACAAATTTCAATAAAACATGCCATTAATTTGAAGACGTAATAAAAATACTCCTTAATATTTTTTGTGCAACTATCTTTCCCAAGCAGATTTGATCCTGTTTTCTTCCTCGTTAAATGTTTTCAAAGAATCCTCAAGTCTTCTTTTTAAATGTCAAACTCCTTACATTAGCAGATAAAGGTTTCCTGGCCATGCCCCTGTTTTCCACTTTAGTCCACATCTCCTAGACCCTCATTTAATCTTCTCCAGCCACCAAGTCCCATGGTTCACCACATGCATCAAATCTTTTCTCCCATGTTGTCTCTCTGCCTCAAGTGCCCTTCCACACCTACTTACCTGCTACCTCTTCATCCTTGACACTGCTGAAGCAAGTCTTCCTTTCACTTGGCTTCCTGACCCTCCCTCAGATTGAAACACTGGTCCTCGAGCTTGCCCTGTGAATATCACCATCATAGCACACTCTACTTGTATCTTCACCGTGAAACTCTAATCTCCTCGATGGCAGGAGCTATCTGATGGCAGGAGTCTGATTCATCTCTGCCCACTGAGTATGTATCATGTTCTCAGTGAATGTGTGTGTGTACTGAATGGAGACACTGCATGCCACATCTCAATATAGTTTGGAGATATCCAATGTTATTAAGAACTTAGAATATCGGAGTCAGACTGCCAGGGTTTGATCCTGGCTCTACCATTTTCAAGTTATATGACCTTTGGCAAATAGTTAACCTTTATGTAAAATGGAAACAAAATAAGAAATATCATGAAAGACACTCAAGAGTTCTAGGCACAGAGCAAACACTCACAAGTTATGATGATGATGATGTTGATGAGAGGAAGAAATCGCATGGATAATTTTCAAATTCGTCATATCCTCTGCTAACTATTGGATATCAAATATTACTTTGAATTATTCTTTGACTTTAAGAATGTGTATGGGATTCCTTATATTAAGTTAGACATGTAATAGGAGATCAATCACTATTGATTAATAATAAATAGCTAATATATATGTAGCACTTACTCTGTGCCAAACAGTGTTCTAAAGGTTTCATACACATTAACTGATTAATCCTCATCAATCCTTTGGGGTAGCTACCATTATTATTCCCATTTTTGTACTTGGGGAAACTGGGGCACATAGACATTAAATGACTTACCCTGCCGGTAAGTGGCAGAGATGGGATTCAAACCTATGTAGTCAAGCTCCAGAATTTGTTCTCCGCATTATAATACTTATAAAATCATGAATTAGTAAGTGAATAAATAAGCTTCATCAGTTAAACACATTCAGAAAAGGGGTCTATATGTCCTATTCTCAAATCCAGTATAATTTAAATTTATCAGTCTATCTCCTTTTTTTTTTTCTTTTGAGCAATATTTTGCATTGCTTCTACTTTCAATTTCCTCACAGATATACTATGAAGTAGAAATGAATCATACAGAATGTGATGCTAGAACTTAAAAGGTCAACGTGTCTGCATCTCAATCTGTATATTTTTAATGTACAGATTGGCATATTAGATCAGACTGGTCTTGTTGTCTGGGGCCCACTCTATAGCCAAGCAAAACTATCAGCAGCCCTACTTCCCTGGTTCTGTACGACCCTGGGCCAGGCTGATCAGGTAAAATGTTTAACTACATCAGCCAACAGCAGCAAAGTCAAAGAGCAAATTTGAAACATAAGTAGGGATCAAAAGCAAAGAATAAGTTGGTGAAGTAATAAAAAGAAAGATAAAGCATAACCATATGTGGGGAAATGAGTTGGGTGTTGGAAAGCCATAATGATCCACAATAGATTGTGAAGTGAACAGAAGCAGGTCATGATAAGTGGTGTCATTGAGCCTGCAGTGGTGATTCTTCTGTGATGTCTAGTTAAGACATTGGGGAAATTGCCAAACAACATACTTTCCCTTAATAATCCATTATAAACTTATCTCCAGTGAATGTATCTAAACTACATCTTAACATGTTGGCAAATTTAGCCAAAGACTGAATGTCAAAAGGGAAGAGAACTTAGAAATCATCTATTTATTCCTTTCATTTTAAAATAATTCAACTCAGCCTGAAAAAGTCAGAAACTTGGTCCATAATCACTTGATTAAAGTAGTATGCTTCACAGGATTGTAGCTGCTGTAGAAAGTGAGATTTCCTCTTATTTATGCTAAATTTAGTGTTTTTAATTTTCAAAGATGTCCCTTCAACCTACTTTGGGAATACTATAATTGGGTAATAAGTCAAAACTCCCATATGGATATAATCTCCAGTCTTGCATATAAAAGTCCTTCATTTATGAAAAATGATTTTTCACCATTTCATAGAGGACCCATTCATTCATGAATGAATGATTGAATATACATAATGAATTTCAGTTGAATGAATGCAGACTGGCACCATCATTATAGTTATCTTTCGATTGCTACTGCAGGGCTTCAAGATATGTGCAGCAAGTAGAGACAGAGCAGGCAATTGGGGCTGGATTTGCCCCTTCAGAATTCCAAGCTCTCTCTGACAGATAGAGAGATTAAACAAGTTAGCATCATGAGCTTCTCAGTGTGATGCATGGAGGATGCATATCACCTATGTAGTGTCTGTCAGGCAAAATAATGTTTAACCTGAATCCAATCGTGAGAAAATAATCAAGCAAAATTAAGGGATATTCTGCAAAATAAATAACCTGGACTCTTAGAAAATATAAATGTCTTTAAAAGTTAAAAATAAAAGCTTGGTTGACTTTGACATTTAAAGAGATTAAAGAGACGTGATGACTAAATCCAATGTAATTCTTAATTGAATCTTGGATTAGAAGTAAAGCTATAAATAACATTATTGAGACAACTGGAGAAATTTAAGTATCGAGGGTACATTAGAAAATGGAATTAAATTGACATTAAATTTCCTGAATATGATCATTGTATAGTGGTTATGTATAGTGGTTATATTGTATAACCATTGTATAATCATTGTATAGTGGTTATATCTCATTCCAAGGAACTACATGCTGAGGTATTTAGAGGTAAAGTTTCCTGATATCTGCAATTAACTCTAAAATGGCTAAGCCAAAAAAAAAAAAAAAAAAAGAAGTGTATTATGTGTGCATGTGTATGTATGTACACACACATGCAGAGATAGAAAAAACAAATGTGGCAAAGGTTAACAATAGGTGAGATGGGTGAGTCTAGATGAAAAGAATATAAAAGTTCATTGTATTATTTTGTAACTTTTTTTTCAGTTGAAATTATTTAAAATAAATAGTTTAGGAGGAAAAGAAGAATAAGGCTTAATACTCTAAACCAGATAGAAAACATGGGATCTGCACGTAACAGGCAATTAAGTAATATGATGAATGAAGGAATAAAAGCATGAACATTTCAGGCATATTTTTCATGCCCACCCTATATTTCTTCCCCATAATTCTTTAAGAGCCATATATACCATCATTAATAATTTATTTCTTTGGATTAAGAACTTATCTTACTCGAGATGCATAGGTAAGATGAAAATATAGGAAAGATCAACAACATACATTCACCTTCATTTTCCAGTTAAACTGATATTTTTCTTTTTCCATTACAAGTCTTAGAAAAATTATTTAATCTTTTCATTCTTCAATTTTCTAACCTATGAAATGGGCAAAATAACTCACTTACTGTAAATCAAATAATTGTGAGGATTAAATATGATAGTGTATTAAAATGCTCACATTTAATTAGCACTTAATAAATGATAAATATTATTATCATACATGTACAAATTCTGTTTGTTTTCCTGGAACATTCAAAGACTATTTCCTGGTAATATTTTCCATATTACTTCCCAGGTAATGATAATATCATCATTATGGCAGAAAAATAGTGGTAATTCTCTTGTACCAAGCAGTGTCATAAATGCTTGACGTACATGATATAATTTAATTCTTGTAAAAGTCCTGCAGGTCATATTCATTAATACTATTTTATTGATGTGGAAACCAAAGTTCAGAGAAGTTAAGAAGCTGACTTAAGTTTAAGTACCTAGTAGGTGGAGGAGCTAAAATTTAATCCAGTCTACCTGACTCTACACCAAGGGCCCTTCACCAGTACAGCATCCTGGCTCTGAATCTTTACTCATTTTGGTCAGGTAAGACACTGTTCTGAACTTCTCTTAATGTTCATATTTATTATGTCCATTATAGCAACTCTATTCAAGTCATAGTCCCAGAATAGATTAGAAATATAGATGATAGATGATCTAGGAGAAAACAGATGATCTAAGAGGAAGGGCCTTGGTTGAGAAAAAGAAATTCCAAATGTACTTTTGGACTCTAGCCCTTTCAAATTTTGAGCTTTAGTTTCTCATCTATAAAATAGAGCAAAAAAAAATCTTAATTAGCAATTAATGCATGTGTGTGTGGGAGGATATGGTAAAAATCATTCAAAATGATGGTTATCAACAATCTTATAAACTATAAACAACTAAATAATAATAATAAAATAATATTTACCAAAGATAAAAAATCCACTAAAACTGAGATAGTATGTCATCATCTGATATGATAAAAATGTATATATGTATATATTTTATATATATGCCCACATGCATATGCCCCATTTGTATATATATATAAATATCCCAAAGCAACTGGGACATAATCAATATATTTCTGGGGTGGTAGTAGGTTGTCTTTCTATGCTTCTTACTCTTTGAGGCTTGGTATCTTTAACAGTATAATGAAGATTATAATATACTTCAGAGACAGCTGGCTATAAGGATTAAATCCACAAAAGCAATTGAAAGTGTTCAGCAAAATTTCAAGAATTGTTATGGTGTGAATAAATGTTAGCTTAATCATAATCCAAATCCATTAATCCTTTATCAGTGTTTCTGGGGTGTTTTCTCTGACACCAACCAATTCTCCAATTGTCTAGCACACATCAAGTGTCCAACAATTCAATTCAATTCTGAGACTACCTACCTGGAGTTAGCATCAGATCTCACAGGTTAAAGAGCTCAGTACCACAAGTCCACCCCCACTGTAGATGCCAGTCACGAGTCCTGGGCCACCCATACTTCTGACCAACTGGTTATAATCAGCGGTTCCCACAGCCCCCTCCTCAGGTTTTGGTAATTTGCAAGAACGACTCACAGAACTCAGGAAAAGCACTTTACTTACATACACTGGTTTATTATAAAGGATATAACTCAAGAATAGTCAAATGGAAGAGATGCATAAGGTGAGGTAGGAGGGGAGGCCTCCATGCCCTCGCCAGGCACACCACCTTTACAGCACCTCAATGAGTTCACCAGCCTGGAAGCTCTCCAAACATTCTTGTTGAAGTGTTTTTATAACCCTGTCTCTGTTCTCTATTTCCCACCACCGCACTTCCCTGGAGGATGGAGCTGAGAGTCCCTACTCTCTAATCACATGTTTGTTCTTTCTGGTAACCAGCCCCTGTCCTGAGGCTATCTAGAGACCCCACCCTAAGTCACCCCATTAGCATAAACTCAGATGTGCTCCAAAGAGGTTCCTAATGAATAACAAGACGCTCCTATCACTCAGGAAATTGCAAGTATTTTAGTCACTCTGTGCCAGGAACAGAGGACAAAGACCAAATATATTCCTTATTATACCACAGTGTTTATCATAACATATATTTGTCCTCTAGATACCTGCAGGATTTGTCTCTCAGGAATGGGTCTTTTGGCCGGTAAATTCTGAAGGTGGTAAACGACATGGAAAGGCAGTTGCAGGGTGTCAAGGAGGGGGAAATACCCCCTTTCTACCCTTCTTGGTTCTTATGGCTAGACTAATAATAAAATTGACACAGACCAGATTAACAGGAAGAAAACCCAGTTTAATACATACATACTGGATATCACAGAGAAATGATTCTGGGACAGTGAACAAAACAGGCTATATATATACATATATATACATATATATATACACATATATGTATATATATGTATTTTACACAAACAAATTTGTGAGGAATGACGGGACAAAGAAACTTAGGTTGAGGTACATAATTAGTAAGGAATTTAAGCAGAGTTTAGGCTTGAAGTAGTAAATTTGCAAGGTTTGTTTATATAGGCTTCTCGGCCCTGAATCCCCTAGCTCTGGTGATAAGGATGCAGGGAGAGCACTTTTCACAGGGAGATTTATTTCCTCCTTTCAGATGGAACAGAGACAGGCTGGTCAGATGCCTTTTTGCTTCTCAAGTAACTTTAATTCAAAATAATCAATATGCCATTGTGGAATATTTTGGGATGGCCTGCCATGGTCCCCAAGAGGGGCAAGGAAAATGATCTTAGCCTTTTATCCAAAAACTTTTTGAAGTATCTTTCTGGAGAAGTCTGGGTACCTGTATATTCAGTGGGAATCTGTGTTGATACCATTCAAACTTTGAGGGCAACTGTGGTTTCCATTTTTAGCAAACTGTAGTTTGCTGGCAACTCCACAGAGTGACGGAGGGAACATTTTTCAAACAGACTCACATCAGCAAAGGGCTAGGATTCCAAGACTCTAGGACGATGCAAGCTGAGCAACTTGAATGCTTTGAATGGGCCTCTCCTCTGGGTCTCCCCTTACCTTTTCTAAGAAGAGGTCCTCTCACTGGCTCAATTAGGGTCAGGCATCCACTCCAAAATCAATCAACTATGTCCAGGAATGCAGGGACAAATTCTTACCAGTGTGCCATCCCTATACAACCCTGTACAGGAAAGGTCCAATGATCTTGGGGAAGAGGAAATACATAAATCAGACAAATACTACATAGGCTAGTAATTACAACTTCTAAAAAATATTAAATAAACAAATAAGTTAATTTATTAAAAGAAATTATTATTTTGGAAATTGATGACAGGATAAGAATTGAAGTTACCTATGGTTTATAAATACCCATGGGTGTGAGTGTGTGTGCTCACATATGTTTACAAGTGTGTTTCAATGAGTATAAAATGATAAAATATTCCAGAATTATAGCTTATAAGTAAATCTAAGCTATGATTGACTCGATCGATGTCAGAGTTATTTCCTTGCAGATGGTTGCCATTGGTCAGAAATTAATGGTAACAGAATGTAATACTGTGGATGATGAGTTTCCAAAGATAGACTTTATGCCACTTGGCCGATTGGACACCCCACCTTGACCCTGTTGGTCTTACTACTGCTCATTCAGACATCTGAAAATCTCTTGACAATTATCCTTCATACCAAACGGAGCCAGCACTTTCAAATGGATCCCATTAGACTTCTTATAAAACCACTACACACTAGAAAGAGTTTCCATCCCAGAAGGGTTTCTGCATTCAAACTTATCAAGCCTCTATACAGTTCTATTCCTGATTAGCAATTTGTCCTCCTAAGAGCTTTAAAGTTACACATTTATATCTCTGTAATTTCACCCTTTTCTCATTTTTCCTTTACCAGCACACTCAAATGTATTTTACTCTTATCTCAAATCTGTCACTCAGTATATGTCAACTTCAAGAGTGCTGGACTATAGCAGTGACTGTCAGTAATGTTTCAGGGGAAAAAAAGAGAGAAAAAAATGTCAGAATGCATGCATCAGATTGCATAAAGCTGCCTGCCTTGATATATGGCATCCTAGGATGTTATTCTAAATTATTTCCATGAGACAACCAAATGCCAGTCTATACTCTTGTCAGGAGTAGCAAAGAAATTTTCTTGGACTATATGTTATCAAATACCACGTCTAATCTATCTATATTATCTTTTCCTTTTTTTTTTTTTTTTGTGAGGAAAATCAGCCTTGAGCTAACATCCATGCTAATCTTCCTCTTTTTGCTGAGGAAGACCGGCTCTGAGCTAACATCTATTGCCAATCCCCCTCCTTTTTTTTCCTCAAAGCCCCAGTAGACAGTTGTACATCATAGTTGCACATCTTTCTAGTTGCTGTATGTGGGACGCAGCCTCAGCATGGCTGGAGAAGCGGTGTGTCAGTGCGCGCCTGGGATCCAAACCTGGGCTGCCAGTAGCAGAGCACGCGTTCTTAACCGCTAAGCCATGGGGCAGGCCATCATCTTTTCCTTTTAATGCTTCTAAAGCGTTTATTTAAGGATCTTTTCTTTCTGACCCACTCCTCCCTACACATCATGTCCTCAGCCCTTCATTTCTTCTGTGAAGCCGTCCTTACAATCCCCACTTTCTGTCTGATGTAGCCACTCCTCTACTTCCCTTCATTTTACTCTCTGAGCAAACCTTGGTCACCACCCTTGCCACATATCTTTGAAGGTTCTGATCACTTATCTGGCTCCAAAACTCCACTGCAAGCCCTCTATGGGCAGAAACTACAACTTACCCTCTATACCAGGGCCTAACACATGTATAAATAGCCCAGATTAGTGGTCCACAGATGTTTGCCTGATAAATCGATACTTGGATGGGTACAAAGATGGTTGGATGGCTGGATACATGAATAATTGGGCTGCTTTCTATAAGCATGTGGGATGATGCCCACACATAGTAGGTACTTAGCAAAAATTTGTTGTAAATTTTTACTTTTAAAAAGTAAAGAAAAAAAATCCTAAATGTGAGGCAAAGTCAGTTAAACAGAGAAATATAAAAGTGTTTAGAAAGGTTACCTATTAGGTGATTTAAAAAGGAGAATGTGGGAGCTAGAAATAATAATGTAGAAATGAAGTAGGAAATGAGGGAATTTTGGAAGAGCTATTTACATCTCTTTCAGTAGAGAAAAAATTGAAATTTGATTTACAGGCAGTAAAATTAGCTTTTTTAAAACAACAGACAAGGTGACAGAAAACAGCATTTTCCTTATTCAGTGATCACTTTTTTTTTTTTTTTTTGCTGAGGAAGATTCTCCCTGAGCTAACATCTGTTGCCAATCTTCCTCTTTTTGCTTGAGAAAAGTTCGCCCTGAGCTAACATCTGTTGCCAATCTTCCTCTATTTTGTATGTGTGCCACTGCCACAGCATGGCTGCCAACAAGTGGTGTAGGTCCCCGCCCGGAAATTGAACTTGGGCTGCCGAAGCAGAGCATGCCAAACTTAACCACTAGGCCATGGGGCTGGCCCCTCACTGATCACTTTTAAAGGAAAGCCTAAGATGTATTGGATCACATTGCATTTGATCCGTTGATAATTTTTCCGCAATTTGCTTGTAGTGGATTTGGAGTCAGAACAACTTCTGTAGAAAGTCTGACTCTACTACTAACTAACCGTATGACTAAAACTGTATTGAATTCAAGTATTAAACGATCAAATGCTTATTGAGTATCTGTTGCATGGCAGACGACATACCCGCTCATTGATTCTCACAACCACCTGATGAAACATACATTTTCCCCACATTACAGATGGTAAAACTGAAACACAGAGTCGTTAGGAAGCTTGCTCAAGGTTACAAAGCTACCATAGTAGTGCCTTATTGTTGCTGTGACAAATTACTACAAAACACCAATTTATTATCTCACAGTTCTGGAGGTCAGAGGTCGCAGTTTATTTCTGTAGGCTTAAATCAAGGTGTCAAGGCA
The DNA here is from genome assembly GCF_020826845.1 of Diceros bicornis minor. Taxonomy (NCBI): domain Eukaryota; kingdom Metazoa; phylum Chordata; class Mammalia; order Perissodactyla; family Rhinocerotidae; genus Diceros; species Diceros bicornis. The sequence continues at coordinate 51,514,843 of NC_080746.1, forward strand.
GGGCCAGTTCCTTCTGGAGACTCAAGAGGAGAATCTGTTTCCTTGCCATTTCTAGCTTCTGGAGGCTGCCTGCATGCCATGGCTCATGATCCCTTCCTTGCATCACTCTAACCTCTTACTTCCCACATCACATCTCCTACTTCCTCTTCCGTGTCAAATCTCCCTCTGTTCCCTTCTTGTAAGGACACTTATGATTACATTTCGGAACCCCCTGGATAATCCGGACTAATCTCACCATCTCAAGATCCTTACCTTAATTGCATCTGCTGGTCCCTTTTGTTATGTAAGGTACACTCGCAGGTTCCAGGGGTTCGGATCTGGGTGTATTTGGAAGCCGTTATTCAGCCTACCACAGCTGCTAAATGCTGGAACTAGGATTCAATTCCAGGAGAGCTGGTCATATCAGTAGTGTGCCATGCTGCCTTTCAGATAATGGGGTGCAGCTGCTCAGACAACAAGAATTGCTAGAAAGAAGAATCTACTTAGTGGAACCTAATAAAAGTAGAATAAGGTGTCTCACGGAACCCAAGGGCAAGCATGTAACAGAACCTCAGGAAAGGCCCCAAGCACATTTACGAGGAGCTCTGGGAACATATGCTTCTGGGTTTGTCTGCATGTCTTATCCATTCTTCTCTTTCTCTAGCTCACCTTTCTCTGTTGTCTGTAGTCCACATGGCAAGAGACTGTCATAACTCAGTTTTACAGTTTAAGTTCTGTCTATACCACAAAACACAAATGTATCCTTTCTTTCTCTCTTGTAAGTGACACTGGGTCTAATCAACTATGCCGAGGGCTGGATCACATAGTATAAATATGGTTTCCAGGTGAAGTGAGATCAGAGCTTGATCCAATGATCACAGATTGTTTTTTTATAAGGGTTGAGGCTTGAAAGCTGAGCAACATCCAAAAATAACTTTCAAAGCTTTCATCTGTGAAAGATCCCTGAAAGTGGGGACTGGAGGTTCTACTTTGTTTTGAAACCCAGGAGAAGTGTGATGGCGTTTGTTTGATCTAATTCTATAAGAAATGATGGTAGAATTATAAAAACAACAGGTCTCAAGATAGGAAGGGAGAGCTCCTGGGAGATTTGTGCTAGTGACTTCCAAAACAGCTGTTAAGTTACTCCCTCTCTTCCCTCCTTCCTGCCTTCCTTCCTTCTTCCTTCCTTCCTTCCTCCTTCCTTCCTTCCTTCCTTCTTTCCTTCCTTCCTTCCTTCTTTCCGTCCTTCCTTCTTTCTTTCCTTCTCCCTCCTTCCTTCCTTGCTTCCCTCCTTTCTGCCTTCCTTCTACTTTTTTTCTCTTTTCCTTCCTTCCTCCTTTCCTTCTTTTTTTCTTTGAGTATTCATTTGTTTGTTGGCCCATTGGGGGAAAAAAGTCATAAAATTGAAGGACAGGCACTAAGGTTCTTCCTGGAGACTTCGTTGGACCCTTCAGGTGCTCTGACTGGGAGCTGTGGGAGTCAGCTGAGCATACAGCTGAGGATGTGAATCAGCTGGGAGAGGGTGTCTGTGGTTACCCAAAGAGTTAGAATCAGGGCACAACTCAAGGCCTTGAGAGAGCTTGGGGAACCATAATCCTGAGCATTGATAGAATAACAGCAGATTCTTTGAGGTGGGGGTGGGGTGCTTGAATAAAATTTTCAACATATGCAGCCACACTGGCTAAAGCTACAAACATTTAAATAACTAAGGTTGGGTGGGGCAGTTTCCAAATGAAATCTATTGACAATGCTAATAATAACAGTAGAGGGAACACTGACAAAACAACAATTATCACTGTCATGCACTGAGCAGGAGTCATAGAATGCCACTTATTCAGATTCAAAGATATTCTCAAACATTCTGAGTATTAAACAAATCAGGATGTTCTTAGAACTCACAATATGGACACTCCATGGCAGGGAGAGTTAAAATACAAATTACCTAGAACTATACTGAGCAAAAAAGGGCAGCAGAGCCTGTTGAAAGTGTATAAATCCTGGCGTGAGTCAGACTTTGAATCCTGCCTCCTTCACTTTCTAGCTGTGTGGCTTTGGGCAAGAGATTTTACTTTTTTCAGCCTCCATTTTAAAGTAATATCTGCTTTGTAGGAATGTTCAAAGCACTCAGTGAGTTAATGTAAGTAAGGTCTGACACATAATAAGAACTCAACCAAAATCCTTTCATTCCTCCTTTATCTTCTGTCTTAATCACTTTTTACTTGGACCCCATGCTTATACTACTCTGAACAGTGGACCATATTAACCAGCTATGACCAATCCAGCTCCTCTCTGCTGACCCAAAGTTGCCCTTCACATGTGATGCTCAAAAAGCAAGTTGAGCAAACATCAAATGCTTAAGGTAAATCCCTTCATTGTCCATATGTTATAAAAGCCATCGACCGATTCCTCAAGCTATCTTCAGAGAGTGCAGCTCTTTGACAAATCTAAATTTTAGATGGGGTTTCTGCATCCCAGAAAACATCCAAGTGGCTGGGTCTTAATAAAAGCCATCATAGGTAGCACAGGCCATCACCATAAGCAAATTATATTTTCTGTCCCACAGGGTGACTAGGAGGCAACCTGTAATCCCAGATAGAAGGATGGTGAGAGGGAATCTGAACGCGAATGAGGACATAGCTTAGGGGCATGGGAGTTGGAAACTGCAAGGCACTCGGTGAGGCTATAAGGCGGCCAGGGGTGGAAGGAATGGCCACTGGCATGGACGAAACAAGAAAAATATCTAAATGATGTTTTCCAATAACGCTGATTAGATTGCAGAAACGCAGCCATGAAGCAAGTTTTGATTGTATTATAAAAAGCATAGAGTACGTTCTACAGTTAATGAATTCAAGGCAAAATTTAATAAAAGACCTAGCATAATATCTGAAACCAGTATACATTAAATGATATTTTATTGCGTGTGTATTTACATAAGAATAATAAATACTATTTATTTATTCTATACTCTCAATGCCTGGTACTTTATAAAAACAAATTCAGGTAAATTAGAAAATAAGAAATCAATAAAGATAGGCAGAAAATGATATATCAGAAAACAGAAAAACAATACAACTGACAAGTAAATTTAAGAATTGATTTCTTTTTTTTTTTTTTCGTGAGGAAGATCAGCCCTGAGCTAACATCCAATGCCAATCCTCCTCTTTTTTGCTGAGGAAGACTGGCCCTGGGCTAACATCTGTGCCCATCTTTCTCTACTTTATATGGGACGCCACCACAGCATGGCTTGACAAGTGGTGTGTCGGTCCGCACCCAGGATCCGAACCTACGAACCCTTAGGCCACCACAGCAGACCACGCTCACTTAACCGCTACGCCACTGGGCCAGCCCCAAGAACTGATTTCTTTGAAAAGCAAACAAACAGTCCAAAATTACAGAAACTCCAGTGAATCTGATAAATACAGAGAGAAAGTAGTGCAAATATACAACATTTGAAATGGAATCTATGAGGGGGGTCTCGGGGCAGGGAAAATTTTCTTTCTTCTTTTTTATGTTCTTATGGCTGGAATAATAATAAAATTGACACAAGACCAGGTTAACAGGAGGAAAACCCAGTTTAATACATATGTATTTAATATGTATTGGAGATCATAGATAAACGGTGCTCGGAGAGTAAACAAAGCAGGCAGCATATATATCTTTTACACAAAGAAACAATAAATTTGTGAGGAATGACAGGACAAAGAAACTTAGATTTCAGGTTCATAGTTAGTGAGGAATTTAAGGAGAGTTTAGGCTTGAGGTAGTAAATTAACAAGATTCGTTTATGCAGGCTTCTTGGCCATGAATCCCCTAGCTCTGGTGATAAGGATGCAGGGAAAGCACCTTTCACAGCAGAGATTTATTTCCTGCTTTCAGGGGGAACAGAGACAGGAGGGTCAGAATGCCCTCTTTGCTTCTCAAGTAACTTTAATTCAAAATAATCAATATGCTATTGTGGGATACTTTGGGTGGCCTGCCCTGGGCCCCAACAGGGGATATCAGAGATACCAGGGAAATAAACAGAATGCTAAAAAAGTACTTTGCAAGACTAAATAACACATTTGAACATCTGGATGAAATGAACGATTTTCTAAGAAAATATGTTATCAAAATTGACTCAATAAGGGACAAACAACCTAAGCAGTTCACAAATTGAGAAAGTTATCAAAGGTCTACAACCAGCAGTGTGCTAGAGCTGGCTAGCACCAGTTTGTGAAAGATGTTTGTGCCCATTTCTTCCCACCTCCAAGTTCAATGACATTATGTTAATAAATTTGAAATCAGCCTTGGTAGGAGTATTTACACTGTGGAAATCAACAAATGCTACAAATCAGGAATTGTTTTCCCCCCAAAGAACCATTTATTAAACATTTACTACCGGCACACCACTAACTGTAGTTCTAAAAAATGTTGGGGCCAGATGAATTGACTCAAACTTTTAAGGAGCAGCCATTTCAGTAACTTGAAAAATGTTCCAGGAAACAAAGAAAATCTTCCAAATCTTTGTTTAACAAGCCTTACACCGATACCAAAACAAATGGAGGAAACTGTAGACTAATCTTTCTCTTGTATATTAATGCGAAACAAAACACAAGTAAAATAAAAGCAAAGAGAATTCCACAGTTTATTATAGACTAATATGCCACAGCCAACTGGGGGTCATTCCTGAAAAGCAGGGGTCATTCTCTAGTAGGAATTCCATTAATTCAATACATAATAATAATAGGTCAATTGAGAAAATGTGAGCTCTGTCCTCATGTGACTGAGGTGGACAGATGTAGAAGCAATCAAACAAAATATACTATAACTAAAAAGAGAAAGAAAAAACATATAATTAGGGAAGAAATTCTGAACTCTGTTCATCAGAAAGACTTAAGTTGCTACTTTCTGCTGATTCAGCTCCTCATACACATGCAAATATAAATATGAACACATACAGAAACCTCACTTTGTTTCGGTTTGGAGCCACATATGATACATGTCTTGGAATATTTCCGTTAACTTCAACTTTAGACAACTATTATAAAGAAAGAAGAAAGAGAAAGATAAAAAAAGAAAGACGGAGGAAATGGGGATGAAAAGCAGTAGGAGGAAGAGGAAAGGAAGGAAAGAGGGAGAGGGAAAGAGAGAAAGAGTGGGAAAGAAAAGAAAAAGATGGAGGGAAGGAGGAAGGGTAGGAAGGAAGGAAGGAAGGAAGGCAGGCAGGCAGGAAACTACATTCAGCCTTTCTTTTCTCCCTTCCTGCTTTAAAAACTCACTAAGGAGCATGATCAGTTTTGATTCCTTTGAAAGCATCATCTCCTTCCCATGCAGAGAGTTCCATTAAAGCACAAAAGCTCTGACTGGACCCAGGCTCCACCAGCAAGGAGGCAAATGAGGAGGGGGGATGAAAAGACCACAGCTCTGAGGTTTGCTGTGGGGTGGCCAAGTCCTTGCCAAGTCAATCAAGGCCACCAGGGTCACAAGTGCCCGAGCTCGCCAGCCGGTGGAATGTGCCACTGTGCTTCTAAATGCAGCTGGTAATTGTCCCGGGGAGAGGTCTGGATAAGGGAAAGGGGCAGGGCTCTCAAAAATAGCTTAACAGCTCTGAGCTGGCCAAACCCTTTCATGGGGCCCAGAAGCCAAAGTAAATAATCTTTTCTTAAACCGAAGAAGTCCAAACCAAAGGAGGAATGAGAAAAGGGAGGGGGAGAGATTATCTCCTGATTTTTGTTTCTTTCATTTGACAGGGAAGGTACTAATGTTTTTGACTACAGTATGTAGGCAATATTAAATGTTTTGCACGCATTACTCTGTTGCACTCTGACAACGTCCCTCAGATATGGTCTCATCATAGGAGGAAGGAGAGGAGGAAGAAACCAAGTAGTAACAGTATTGGTTACAGTAGAAGTTGTATAATAACAGCAGTGGAGATGGTAGTCGGTCAGACTATGGTTGTGGTTATTAGGAATCATTCATTCAAGCTTATTTGACGAGATACCCCAGGCACTAGGTAACAAAAACGAGTGTGATAAGAGCTATAACATGTGTATATAAGACAAAAAAGAAAGATGTACAAGCTTTCTGGGAAGATTTCAAATCTTCTCAAAAACTTTTGAGAGGAACTCTGAGGAAACTGGAGAGCAGAGGAAAAAAGAATAGCAATAAGAAAGAACATTATGTGAGCTTGCAAATTGTGAACACTATTTCTGGGCGCTTGTTATGGACTGAAATGTGTTGCCCCCACCCAAATTCATATGTTGAAGCTCTAACTCCCAGTAGGTCAGATGGTATAGAGATGTGATTAAGTTCAAATGATGCCAAAGGGGCCCTAATCCAATATAAGTGGTGTCCTTATAAGAAGAGGAGATTAGGACATACAAAAAGACACCAGGGATGCATGCTCAAGGGAAAAAGGACCAAAGTGGGACATAGCATGAAGGTGACCATCTGCAAGCCAAGGAGAAAGAAACTAAACCTGCTGACACCTTGATCTTGGACTTCTAGTCTCCAAAACTGTAAGAAAATAAATTTCTATTGTTTAAGTCACCCAGTCTGTGGTGTTCTGTTATGGCACCCCAGTAAACCAATACAGTGCTCAATAAGAATTTGTATAAAGAGGGAAGGAGTCAGGGAAAGATGGAAGGAAGGAAAAGGAAGTGTGGGAGATCAAAATTGACCACCCTGAAATGTATCTCTTTAACTTGATTGTTTTCTCTGATGGACATTTGACCTCTCCCACTAACTGCCTAAAGGAATTTAACTCTGGCTTTGGACGGACTGGCAGGGTCCTGCTAAGCCCATTCTTTTCAAAGTTCTGTTTACCAAAACATTTACATTTACAAGGGAAATCTCCATTTGTAAAGATATCTCTGTCTCTGTACTGGGAAGAGTTGGAGGGGATGGCCTTATCTCCAGAAACTCTTATCAGTATAGAAGGAAAGGACTTAAATCTGCATATTCTTGATTACTGTGATTTCTGTCTCCTCCTGTCTGCCTCCCCACTACCTCCAATATCCTCCTTTGTCTTTAGCTAAAGATGGTATTTAAGGTGGTGGCTTTGGCCATTTTGTTGAGAAACTCGGTTTCCCTGGTTTCTCCCATGTATACATGTTATTAAACTTGGTATTATTTTCTCCTGCTAACATGTCTATTAATTATTTGGCCAGCCATAAGAACCTTAAGGGAAAGGGCAGAGGGGGATTCTCCCTCTTCCCCAACAGAAGGAAATAAAAAAGGAAGGAAAAAAAGGGGGCAGGAGCAAATCTGGTGTGCCCTTACTATATCAAGGTGGTAAATATCACAATTTATTTCCAACTACCTTACATCATTTTATAAGCCAATATTTCTGAACATGACCATAGCCAAGTGTTAAAATTAGGGGAAATGGGGAGATACATTCCAGAATGTGCTTAATTTGGGAGGCTTAAATTAAAGCAATTTTTCATTCTTATATTCCTGTCTTCTTACATAAAAGACTATTTAGTGTTGCGGAATTTGTAAGAAGTCAGGGCCCACCTTGTTGATGCACGTGCATTCGCTTCTCCCTGCATTTATCCAAATCTTCTTACACAGTCTCACGCACAGAGGATGTTACTAGATACTGAGTAATCCTCAGGATTAGCATACTGACTGCTTAATAAAACCTGGATGATTTAACAATTTCCCCATTTACCTTTCCAGCCCTCTCTGCTCTCTTTTCTGAAGGGAAAAAAGTTAAGATTGTAATAATGTGAGTTGGTTGGTTGAAAAAGTTTCCACTTGGCAAATTAAAAGGGAGATTTCAAAATCAAGAGAGCATTAACACACTGGTTCCTCATTTGCTGAGCGCTTGAGTGCAAATCAGGAAACATCAAGATGTCACAATGATTAAGGTTGAATAATAGTTTGCTAAGTGTAAAGAGTCATCCAAAGCATGCCTTCAAGGGCTCATTCACTCACCAGCCTGTTGCTCTAAAGAACTCTGCAATGAGAATGGAGAAAGTGACTTTCCCAGAGGAGAGAAGGCCAGAAATAGAATCAGGAAAGATAAACAGGCACTACGTCAAAATGGAGTTGCAAGGGGGTGTCTCTGGCTGCCAGAATCTGACCCACCCTTCAAGGTCCCACTCAGGTGAAGAGGCCCAGCTCTACCAATCATTAGACTTTTGACATTTCTGAGCCCCATTTTCTAATGTATAAGATGGGGATCATTGTATTTATTTCCCAGGATTTTTACCTATATACTGTAGGGGAGGAAAAATAATTTTCCCTCTACCTTTCCAGGTTCTTGGCTGAGACCCCCCTCCCCCAAAATAAAAAGACAGATTAACAGGAGAAAAACAAATTGAATTATGTAGGCGCATATATATGGGAGTCCCACAAAGGAATGAGACTCAAAGGCAGCCAGATGATTGGCTTATATACTACCCTGAACTAAGGAAAAGGCTAGGGACCTGGGGCTTTAAAGACAGGGGAGGCAATTCAGGGGAAGGTGAGAAGAGGAAATGTTTGGTAAATAAATGTTGCCCTGCCAGGCAGATGAGTCTCTCACATAGTTATCTCTGGTAATAGCTCTTTTCCTTGTACAGACCCCCTTGCTAATGTAAATTTCCCTTACAAAATGGTAACTTCTACTCTGTTTTCAGAGCCTCTCCTGCGTCTGCCATTTCTGAAAATAATCAGCTCAAAATAATCCTTATGCCAGCAGCATATTTTGGGGTGGCATATTCTGCTCCCCTTCAGTACAGATGAGACAGTGACTAGAAAAGCGTAAAGTGCTTTGCAAATGCAAAATGGTAGTGGTGGTGGTGGTAACAAGGAAGAAGACTGCATGGGGGAGAGTGGGGTTATTTTAAAAATCTCAGTCATTGCTACTCTGGGAATTGTCTCCATTCCTCTTGCCCCAACACATCCTATAGTTCCATCCTCTTCCAACAGAAAGTGTTAACAGCTTTTCCTGGCCACTCTCCCTCTGGCCTTTCAATGATGCATACAAGCGGTGAGTTTCTTTTCTGCTGTTGCCAATGGGAGTTCAGGCCATATCAATTTCAGGTCTTTTATTTTTCCTTCTCTGCTTTCAGAAACACTTTCTTCTTGAAGTGTTCTTCAGATCCTCAGTTTCCACACCCTAGCAGTGAATGGTTTTGGACTCTGACTCCCATTATCTCTAGTTACAAAGCAGGGAAATGAAACCCTTGACATTGGCGATAAGGGAGATCTATTCCCTGAGTCATTGTATCTCCTCGGTGTTCATGGCCACAGGCCCTCGATATTGCCAACATTCAAAGGAAAACATGAAAGAAGGAAGCCTGTTCCTATGGACTGAATGTTTGTGTCCTCCCAAAATTCATATGTTGAAACCCAGTCCCCAACATGAGGGTATTTGGAGCTGGGGACTCCAGCTCCACCTCCAGTAGGAGGTGATTAGGTCATGAGGGTGGAGCCCACATAAATGAGATTAGTGCTCTTATGAAAGAGACCCCAGAAAGGTCCCTAGCCCCTTCTGCCATGTAAGGACAAAGCAAAAAGATAGCTGTCTACGAACTATGAAGCAGGCTCTCAGCAAACACCAAATCTGCTAGCATCTTGATCTTGGACTTCTCAGCCTCCAGAACTGTGAGAAATAAATTTCTGTTGTTTATAAGCCACCCAGTTTATGATATTTTTGTTATAGCAGCCTGAATAGACTAAACCAACTGTGAATGCAGTCCTTTATCCACACATATTCCCAGAGCTCTGACTATACCTGGTTCTGCAGTGTCTACTTGGGGAAGGAGGTAGATGCAGGTAAACAGATGAGGATCTGTCCTTGGAAACTGTTAAAAAAAATTCAATTGAGCAAATTTGAAGATCTAATTGTGTTTATTCAACAATTCATGAATCATGCAGCATCCCATCTATCAAGAAGAAAGGAGCGGGGCCGGCCCCGTGGCTTAGCGGTTAAGTGCTCACACTCTGCTGCTGGCGGCCAGGGTTCGGATCCCGGGCGCACACCAACGCACCGCTTCTCCGGCCATGCTGAGGCCGCGTCCTACATACAGCAACTGGAAGGATGTGCAACTATGACATACAGCTATCTACCGGGGCTTTGGGGGAAAAAAAAAGGAGGAGGATTGGCAATAGATATGTTAGCTCAGAGCCGGTCTTCCTCAGCAAAAAAACAGGAGGATTAGCACAGATGTTAGCTCAGGGCTGATCTTCTTCACAAAAAAAAAAAAAGAAGAAGAAGAAGAAAGGAGCTCCAAAGAGCTGCAGAAAAGCAAAGGTTTTAAAGGAAGAAAAGGAATGGGAGAAGGAAGTCATACAGAAAAGAAAGGATTATTTCAGCCAAGGTCGCCTTACTTTGGGGGAAGGCAGGGGTCTATCAGGCGGATAACCTCACTGATGCTGGCTAGGAAATTCCACACCAACTGGTTAAGATCACATTCCTGGGAGAGGCTAAAACTGCAATTAGGTTAGGTGTTAAGTCTTGGTTTGCTGATGTGAAGTTTAGTACAAGTGACTCCACTTGGGGCCTGTCATTTCTTTCTAGCAGAATGTAAACTTTCATAGGGAGATCGGACTTTTATGATACAACTTCAATTTGGGGCTCAAAATAGGGGAGAGAAAGACAGGGACGAAGTGTTTCTGAACCATAGAGGAGAGAGAAAGATTAGGGGCATCATCACAGAAGAGAGGTGAGTTATTGAAACTGAGACTTGAGTTTGGGGAACATTTAGACTTGGTGAGGCTGGTGATGAAACATATTTCAGTTGGGATGAGAAGCTTGGACACAAACTCTAGGTCATACCTGCGCTGGAATTTAGGGATCCAGAAGCCATAATAATAAACATATACTTTTTACTAATGTTAATCACTATTCTAAGTACTTAACGTATGTTTCCTGTAATCCTCCCAACAGCTCTAGGAAGTAGACATCATTATTATCTCAATTTAACAGATATCAAGATCGCACAGCTATTTAAGTGTCAAAGACTATCTCTGCCCTTTGAACTTGTATGTGCATGTACTGAGATGCAATTCAATCAACGGAGGGATGTACAAGATGCAGAAAGAACACAGAGGACATAGCAGAGGAGTTGAAAAGCAGGTAGGCCTTCACCAAAGAAAGAATGAGGTAGCAGGCAGAGTGCAGTATGCAAATACTAGGCACAAGGGACAGGCATGTCCAAAGGTTGGCATGAACATAGGATTTAAGGTGAATAATGAGAACTTCAGAACAGTAAGTGTGAGGGTAAATGGTGCATGTTAAAGTGAGAGATGGGACTGTAGAGATAGGAAAGGTCTGTCACAAAGAGCTTCATATGCCAGGTTACAGAGTTTGGCCTTAATTCCAAAGCCAATGGTTTCAAAAAGGTGGGAGTAGGGGCAGGGTGAAATGGGTGAAGGAAGTCAAAGGGCACAAACTTTTAGTTATAAGATACATAAGTTCTAGGGATCTAATATACATAATGTTGATTATAGTTAACTATAATATACTGTATTATATACAGTATGTATACCGTATTGTATATTTGAAAGTTGCTAAAAGATGAAATCTTAAAAGTTCTCAACACAAGAAAAAAGATTTGTAGCTATGTGAGGTAATGGATACTAACTAAACTTACTGTGGTGATCATTTCATAAAATATACATAGGTCAAATGATCATGTTGCACACCTAAACCAATATAATGTTATATATCAATTATATCTCAATTAAAAAAAGCTAAACAAAACAAAAATACTATAAAAGACTTATATGGGGTATAGTTGAACCTCTTCTCCATCTCTTACCCATACTGCTCTTGAGTAGCCATCACTTTCAACTTTTATCTGTTTTACCTATTATTTACCTCTGTATTTAAATAATTTGTCCATTCAGCTATTTCTTGATTTATAATTTTAAGACAATGTCTATTGAGATTCCGTCATGGTAGTTGTGAATTTAGCTCTTTCACTCAACCTCCACCTCCACTTCCCTTCCCTACCTCCTCCCACTATAGTTTTATCATAATCTTTAAACGTCGCATGACAGGACTTTTTGGAAAAATGTTGTAATTAATTCAGTAGTCAGTATTACATAATTACAACTGCATAAAGATTTTCAAATGTTAAATGGCTAGCAATATTTTTTTCCAAACTTCCAAACATAAAACCATGAAACAATAAAAAAAGGGGGGGTTGGTTAAAATGAAGGAATGGAGGAGCCCCCTGATTATTTTCCTTTCTTAAAGACTGCGCTGGCTACAATATATAAACTGGGTGGTAGCAGGTGACACAAGCAGCAGAAGGCAATTAGGAGGCTGTTACTGAAGTCTCTGAGGGAATAGATTCCAGCGACATATAGGATGTTAAAAGGTCAGGACTTGGTAAATGCTTATATGGGTGGAGTGGGAGAAGGGATTAAGTTGAGGATGACTCATGACTCTAAGGCATCTAGCCGTGAAGACTAGCTAGATAGAAGAACCATCATCCATGTTAAGAAATTCCAATGATAGTGGTGATAATCTAGCCTCTTAATGAGTCTCATTGTCTCCACTCTTTCTGCTTCAGTTCATTCTTCATAATGTCTAGTTTAGCAGATTATTTTCTATGGTGGTACAAATGTCATAACAATCAAAGTCCACTGTTTTCTTTAAAACTTGGCCTGAGAGAGAAAGAGAGAGAAAGAGAGGTGGTAGAAGGGAGGAAGGAAGGAAAAGAAAAGAAAGGAATGCTCAACTCTAATTTAAAGCAAAAGATTGAGGCTTCCTGTTTCAATCTGTGTTTCGCTGCTACTTAAAAGTAATAGTAAAAATAATATCAATTCATAGTTATTGTTTCTCACTATAAGCCAAGAATAGTAGGCACTTTTCACAATTTGTCTCATTTAATCTTCATAATAATCCTCATAACAACCAGTTTGTTACGTAATTATCCCCATTTTTCAGATGAGGAAACTAAGACTAAGAGAGGTTGAGTAATTTGATTAAGGGCACATACCTAGTAAGTGGCAATTCTAGAATTTGAACAGGCATTTTGGCTCCAAGACCATCCTTCTTTCACTGTGTCATGACAAATGTATTTTATAGGCATGCTCAAAGGAAGAAAAGTTTATGTGTGTTTAAGTGTGGAACTGATTTACAGAGAAACTAGAGAGAAAATGTGACCCAGTATTCTCTTCATAACTCACGGCCCAACTCTGACAAGGTATGAGGACTGATTGATTCTCACATGTTAACTGCATGCTCGCCAGCTGTATAAATACAATTTCTGAAACCCTAAGAGTGGCCCAAAATATGTTCCATTTTTCATTTTGTGAAGCAAGAACTTGGTGACTCTTGATAGTAGATGTTGACAGTTGGGCTTCAGAGTCTTGGAGTGGCAGCACAGGAAAGCACAACTGGTATTCTCAAAATAGCACTGAGCTAGAGAGACCCTACCAAGACTGAGGCAACTCCATCTGGACAGTGGGAAGATTGTGAGGATGACTTCCTAAATGTCTACTCCCATTACTTTGTTTCTTCTCTCTTGTCACAAATGCAAAACCCTGTTTTCAGCTTGGTCTTGACATTGCCCCTTCTCTACTTGGTTTATAGCAGCTTCTAGTGACACAGCCCTGAACCCCCTCTCCTCCTGGATCACTGACACTGTCCAATAACCAGTTACTGCTTTTCTGGTACAAAGTCTGGCATGTGCTTCTCATTCAATCCTGTGATACTCCAGTGTGATAGAATACAACTTTTTTGGTGTGAGTGTATACTGGGAGAAAATGTGATGGGAACATAGATGCATTGTCCAACAAACTTTTGCTTAATTTGTATACAAAGACACAAATAACTATTTTTCTAAGTGTTTAACAGTAACTTTTAGATGGGTCAACTGTCATTCGAGGTGGGTACTTACCTGATCACCATCTCTTGTTCATCAAGCCTTAGAATGAGTCCCACATTACAGGGCATGGGTTAGGGGAAAATTTGTAAGATGGGGTCAGCAAGAGGAAACCATCTGTATTAAGTTTCCTCTTGCTGCCCATAACCAAATATCACAGAGTTGATGGTTTAAACAACACAAATTTGTTATCTTACAGTTCGGTAGGTCAGAAGTCTGGTACAGGTCTCACTGGGCTAAAACTAAGGTGTCAGCAGAGTTGTGTTCCTTTCTGGAGGCTCTAGGTGGAAACTGCTTCTTTGCCTTTCTAGCTTCTAGTGGCTGCCCACATTCTTTGGCTTATGGCTCCCTTTCTCCATCTTCAAAGCCAGCAGTGACTGGTTGAATTCATCTCGTGCTGAAACTCTCTGACCCTTTTTCCTTTGTCAAATCTCTCTCTGACTACAAGGTTCTCAGCTTTTAAGGACTCATGTGATTAGAGTGGACCCACAGAGATAATCCATGATAATTCCATCTTCAAGGTCTGTAAATTTATAGATACCTACAAAGTCTCTTTTGCCATATAAGGTAACATATTTCCATATTCCAGGGTTCAGAGTATGGATATCTTTGGGGGGCTATTATTCTGTCTGCGATGGTAAAAGTCTCCCTCTATTTTCTCTTTGTTCTCGTATGGAGGTGTGTGGAGCCAGGATATTCTACTGGGCATGAAGGGAGTTTGCATTTCAAGGTAAAGACATGACACCCAGTGGCTATTACCTCTTACAAGATAGGTGAGAGTTCAACCTTGCCACTGGGAGAGGGACAATCAGAGTACTGGAATCACTCTGGATTCAGGTGCCAGCTATTTTCAGGATTTGCTGGTAAAATCAGCTGCCAAACACCTTAGAACCTTGGGAATCGCAGAAAGTTGGAAGTTGTCAGTTCCATCAGGAGCTGAATTCAGGTACAGCCCTTCTCACTGGGAGAAATTGGGGGACTCGTGGTCCTAGCTGGCTCATTGTTCAGGACGAACAGTGTGAGTAGCCAAGGACATTTTCTATCATTTCTGCTTTTTGCCCCACTGTAACTAGCCAGTGTTCTCCGAACTTATAGATACATGTGAAAATATGATTTATATGTCCATGATTACATATAAATATATTATACATCATTACAAATATATAGATAATATCAATGAAATACAGGTCCACATGAAATTATTTGGGAGGCTTAAAAAAAAAAATCACAGCACTGGGCCATAAAAATCTTCCTTTTCAGATTTCCATTATCTTTCTCCTTCAAAGTCCAATGCAGATGTTGCCTTCTTCATGACAATGTGTTTGAGTGATCTAAGCCAATCAGAAGTGCATGCATTAGAAACTCCACTTGTTCATTTACTAAAATATTTGTTTAGTCCTGAGTGAAGCTGTGTACTGTTAAGTGGGGGTACAGAAATGAAAGAGGCACATGTCCTTATCCCCAAGGAACTCTAATTCGTTAGGAGAAAGGGACAAATAAAGAAGGTAACCAAGGGTGTGAGTGGGCAGAAGGGATGAAGAGACAGAACACAGAGGACTTTTAGGGCAGTGAAACTACCCTGTATGATACTATAATGATGGATACATGTCATTACACATTGTTTAAACCTATAGAATGTATAATACCAAGAGTGAACCCTAATATAAACTACGGATTTTTATGATGTGTCAGTGTACATTCATCAATTGTAAGAAATGTACCACTCTGGTGGGGGATGTTGATAATGGGGAGCATCTATACATGTGTGGGGGCAGGGAGTATATGGGAAATCTGTACTTTCTGCTCAATTTTGCTGTGAACCTAAAACTGCTCCAAAAAAATAAAGTCTTAAAAAAAAAAAGGTAACTAAGATAAATAAATAATCGGGACTCTGTGATTGGTGTTATGACATAAGTAGTAATTGAACGCCCTGATCACTCAGACAAAGGCTGATAGCTTCCTAGCAGTTTTGCCACGCCTCCTCCAGACACTGAGCATATTCTTCCCTGTCTGGGCAGGTGGAGAAAGTCCACTGGAACTGTGGTCAGGAGGTCTGGATATGAGTCATGCTTCCACAGCTGACCAGCCGTGGGACTGTGGGAAAGTCACCCAACATTCCAAGTTTCAGTAAAGTGGGAATAACGATAGCAAACTCATAGGATTGTTGTGAATATTCAGAGAAATGATGAATTTGAAAAAGCTTGCCAAACAATGTAAAAAGAAAGAAAGAAAAAGAACCTAGAGAATAATGGTACAGAGCTGGGCTCTGGAGTCAGACTGACCTACTGACTAACTATGGGATCCTGGGCATGGTACTGAGGCTCTTATGCCTCCATTTCCTCATCTGCAAAATTTAGATAAAAATAATACCTACCTGAGATAACACGGGGAAAGCACTTAGAATGTTGTCTGGCACAAGATGTGTATTCACAAATGTATGCTGTTATTATTGCTTGTGTAGTGACTTAAGTTATAATTCTTCTTATTATTACTATTTTTATTTGCTAAAGCCCATTGATTTAGGCAATGGGCTTTGATTGCCTAAATCCCTATTGCATCTCTAATGCATTCAGCCTTTGTGTTCTGCATCCTTTATCCTTTCTTCTCCAATTTTTTTTTCTTTTTTCATCTACCTTTTCTCTCCTTCATTCCTTCCTTCCTCCCTTCCTTCCTCCCACAAATGTGCCTGATGTTATACTACGTACACAGCCATGTTTTATATATAAAGAAGGAGAAAATAGATAAGCCAGAGCCCATCCTCAAGGAAAATATAGTTTTTATAGAAAATAAGAGAGAAGAAGAAATAATTAGAAACAAGGCAGAAAATGCTGAGTATCAGAGGAGAAGTCCAGCCAAATTTCTTTGGAATGCCAGAGGTGGGAGAACTCCCTTCTGCTTATAAAGATGAAAGATTTTCTAAGGGGAGATGGCAATGAAGTAAATAATAATACTAATAATAACAACAATAATAATAGTAACTGACTTTTTGAAGGCTGCCATGGACCAGGCACTTTATATACATTATCTCATTTAATTCTTCAAACTCTCTCTGGTTATCTGATCTAAAAGCCTAGTCTCTTACCCACCAAGAGATATTGCCCACCACTCTCCCTCTGGGCTTTCACACGATGAGGTACAATATGTGTATTTGGGAATGAAAGAAAAGAGCAGTTCAGTGTAATAAACAACGGGAATTAGGCTCTAAGGAGGAAATCTTGTGGCACATCAGGAAACCATAAAATCTTTCAGTGAGATAACTTGAAATATAAATCAGGTAAGGGGAGTGTACATAGGCACACATGCATAGACTCTCCTGGGGTCTGTCATTTCTTTAGGCTGTATTAATCTGGGTCATGTGTTGGGTCTTGGAGTCAGAGAGTCCTTGTTTTCAATCTCAGCTCTACCACTCCCTGGATGAGGAACTTCCCACAGTTAACCAACCTCTCTGAACCTTGATTTCCTCATCTGCACAAAGTGCACAATTGTGTCGTCTCCAAGGATTGCAGTGAAGATTGAGATGAAGTATGAGACATGCCTGTCAGAGGGCTTGGCACAGGGTAGAAACTCAACAAATATAAAATATCAAAAATACTGCCTACTCTAAGGTTTGTTGTGAAGCTTATACAGCACGTCGGAGTGTGGCTGACAGATGTTGGGACTCAGTATATGGAAACTCCCTCTCTACCCTGGGGAGACAAAGCCAAGGAGACAAGTAAGGGCTTTTGGAGCAGCTGTGGCTTATATGAGGCTCACCAAGGAATCAGAGGCCTCCAAAAGCCCCAGCTGTTGCCCAGGTGCTGTCCTGCCTGGGGACTGCAGGAGAAGAAGGGCCCCTGGACCTCCCTCTGCTTCCTCTCTGTCTAGATGCCCTTCTCTGAGTCAGCCTAGGGTGGGAAGGAGGACTTGCTCATGCTTTGCAAAGTTTAGTGTAAACTTCTTTCTTCTGAGTGCAAACATTATTTGCCTGCTGTTTGAGCATACTTGGTAAGGTTCTTTTTATTCTTTCTTTCTTTATTTTAATTAGCTTAATACATTCAAGCTTGGGACGGAACAAAACTGGGAATGTCCTTTGTACCTCACTGTGCCTGGAAATGAGGCTCTCAGTTTACATGTGCTTTAGTCATTCTATACATCTGTAGGGTCTGCTGCATTCAAGGAACATTGTTTATTATAGTTCACAGCAGAAAAAGGGAAAGAGAAAGGAACTTGAATTTCCAGAGTGCCCACATGCCCTGGGCTAAGTACTAGGTTTTCCCACAGTTTATTTAATTCTCACAACAACTCTTTGGATAGATAGGGACGGTTTAAGAAGTTTCTCCAGCGCCAGCCCTGGTGGCCTAGTGATTAACTTTCGTGCACTCAGCTTCGGTGACCTGGGGTTCAGTTCCCAGGTACGGACCTACACCACTTGTCTGTCAGTGGCCAGCCTGTGGCAGTGGCCCACACACAAAAAAAGAAGAAGATTGGCAACAGATGTTAGCTCAGGGTGAATCTTCTTCTTCAAAAAAAAAATTTCTTCAAAGTCACATACCTACTAGGAGACAGAGCCAGAATTCAAAAACCAGGCCTTTCTAGTTCTATTGTTCATGCTATTGCCAGTATGAGGCTCTATCTCCACACGACCTAATTTTATAAATGAGGAAACTGAGTCCCCAGAAAATGATGTACCCAAGGGCCATATCTTGTAGCTAGTGACAAAGTTAACATACGAACAATGAGTTCCTTACCCTTAGTCCAAAGTAATTTATTTTCATATCTACTTACTCTTCTTTCATTTTTCTTATTTTTATAAATATTACTTTCTCTATTGGTCTCAACAAACTTAAAGTCTGAAGAGAAAAATATTAGCACATTAATCACATAAATGAGGAAAATAAACAGTTTAAAGCACTAAGGGCTCTGAGAAATATACAAAGGGGTTTTAGGAGAGACACCGTTGAAAATATACCAAAGTGACTCTTAAGAAAACTACAGGAAGCTGCTTTATATTAGAAGATCAGGGAAGGCTCTTTGAAGAGGTGACATGTAAACTAAGATCTGATGTAACAGTTCTAAAGCAGAATGGAAAGAAGGCAAGTGTGCCTGGAACCCAGTGAGCAAGGGAGAGTCACGGAGCTGGTGAAGTTAGAGAGGCGAGTCAAGGTAAAAATATTAGATTTTATTACAAACAAAATGGGAAACCCTGAGGCAATATAAGCAGGATTTTCACAAGGTCACTCTGCTGCGGTGTAGAGAATGGATTGTAAAGGGGCAAGTGTGGAAGTGAGGGAAAGAGTAATGAGGCCAGTGTAGTTGTCCCAATGAAAGAGGATGGTGGCTGAGAGTTGGTGTGGAGATGGAGAAGAGGGAACAGATTTGAATTTATTTTCAGGGTGAAGTCAGAAGACAAGTATATAAGCTCTGTGAGGGTAAGAATTATTTTGTTCTGTTAACATCTGTATCCTTGGTGGCTAGAAGAGTGACTAGTACACAGTAGGTGCTCAAGAAATATTGGTTGAAAAAATGAATTAATTGGAAGTATAGTCTCAGTTGGCTGGGGCTGCAATAACAAAATACCATAAACTGCATGGTTTAAACAACAAATATTTATTTCTCACAGTTCTGGAAGCTGGGAAATCCAACATCAAGGTGCCACCAGATTCTGTGTATGGTGAGAGCTCTCTTCCTGGTTTGCAGACAGCTACCTTCTTGCTGTATCCTGACATGGCAGAGAGAGAAAAAGAGAAATAGAGAGAGAGAGAGAGAGAGAGAGAGAGAGAGAGAGAAAGAGAGAGAGAGAGAGATCTCCTGTCTCTTTCTCTTTTTACAAGGACATTAATCCCATCATGGAGGATTCATCTTCATGACTTCATCTAACCCTAAATACCTCCCAAAGACCCCTCCTCCAAATACCATCACACTAGGGTTAGGACTTCAACCTACGAATTTTGAGGGGACACAAACATCCAGTCCATAACATGGAGGGAAAGGAAAAATGTGGTATCAAGAACAACTCAAGTTCTGGTCTAATCAACTAGATGGATGGTTGTACCATTTATTAAGGATTTGGAAGAAACTGAGGGCACATGCCAGAGTTTTACTGATTCTGTCAAGTCTGAGATGCATCTTAGACATTCAAGTGGAGAAATCAAGTGAGCCTCCAGTGTATGAGTCTAGTCCTCAGGAAAGAATCCATTTAGAAGCTGTTATCATATAGAAATTATTTAAATCCATAGGCTTGAATGAGATCACCAAATGAGCGAGTGTGAATAGAGAAGAATCAGATGCCCGAGACTGAGCATAGAGCTCTCTATTTGCAGGTCAAACAGAGGAGGAGCTGGAAAAGGTTAGAAAGTGCAAGGAGGGCATGCTCCATTGTCTGAGATGGTGCTAAGTGGTCAAGTAAGGTAAGGATTCCAATATCCACTACTACCATAGTATCAGTAGTAGTAATCATCATCATCATCATTGTAATAATAATAGCCAACATTAATTGAGTGCTTACTCTGTATCTGGAACACAGTTCAAATGCTGTATGTTTTTCCAAATTTAATTCTCATAATAAATCTAACTGATATGTAAAATTGTTATACTCACTTTTCAGATGAGGAAATCAAGAAGCTGAAAGATTAAGTAAATTTGCAGGGTGACATGGCTGTTAAGTGAGCAACACTGGGACTTAAACTCAGGAGGTCTATCTCCAGAACCTACCGTCTTAACCTTTATCCTATAAAATATAGGAAGATGGAAAAGTGACCATACGATTTGGCAGTTTGGAGGTCACTGGACAAATAGCCAGGGAAAAAACAGACTGGAATGGGGTGAGAAAAGAATGTGAAGCTAGGAAGTGAAAACAGTGCTTGTAGACAACTCTTTGAAGAAGCGTTGCTGTGAAGGGGAACTTAAAAATGAGAGAATAACTAGAGGGAAGTATGGGGACATGAAAGTGTTTTTGTTGGATTGTTTTAATTTTAGATAGACGATACTAGAGCATATTTGTAAATTGTTAGAAAGGATCCAGTAGAGAAGTAGAAATTGATGCTAGGAAAGATAGGGCATAATTACAAGAGCAAATTCTCTGAGAAAGTGAGAGGGGTTAGGATACAGGCCTCAAGTGGAGGCTTGCCCTTAGATGAGAGAAGGCCCATCCATTCCAACAAGAGGAGAACAGTTTGGGTAATAATGTGGAGTGGACAATGGTAGATATGGTGATAGAAGAAAAGTGCCAAGACTGAGAGGCCTTCCTCTATTCATTCACTACCATCCCCATTACCCTGATCAGTGATTGACACAAGGTAAGCTAAGTATTTCTGGAATGAATGCGTCCATGATGGCTTAATTCACGACGGTCAAATTGTCTCTATTTTCTAGGTCAAGTGTTAAGTTATGAAAACGAAGGGGAAGAAGTGGGTTTGAAGAGAGGCAAAAATGTAAAATATTCATCTAAAGAGTGGGAAGACAGATGCATTAAAGAAGGGTATTAGGATAACCAGAAATTCTGGAATACCCACTGGGATTTGTGATCATGTATTTTTTTTTTTTTTTTGGTGGAGAAGATTGGCTCTGAGCTTACATCTGTTGCTAATCTTCCTCTTTTTGCTTGTGGAAGATTGTCACTGAGCTAACATCTATGCCAATATTTCCTCTATTTTGTATGTAGGATGCCGCCATGGCATGGCTTGATGTGCAGTATGTAGGTCCACACCAGGGATCCAAACTCACGAACCCCAGGCTGCTGAAGCAGAGCACATGAACTTAACCACTATGCTACTGGGCTGGCCCCTGTGGTCATGCTTTTAAAGTGAGACCAGACAACAAATCTGTGTATATCTCAGAATGTTTAGTTGTTCAGGTGCAGGAACAGAGTCGATGGGTAGTTAGATTTAACTAGGGTTAGGGTTCTGTCAAGAAAGCAGGATAGTGGGAAAAGAACTAACTATGGTTACAAAAGAGTGGGTATAGTGCTGGGCCCTGAGACCTAAGCTGGGTAAGGAGGGAAGTGAGAAAAAGAAGGAATGAAGTGGATAGAAAACAAGAAGGGAAAGATAGAAGATCTTAATGAAGATGAAAGAGGCTGGAATGGGGGTAAAAATATAAGTGAGCTGGAAATGGAGAAAGCGGTAAAAGAATTATAGGATAGGGTCCAGTTATTGGTGTTGACAAGGATAATGGTATGCGTGCACAAGTGGGTGTCTGAGATGGGGTTGTGGAAAGATGACTATAGCCTACTTTAAAGATCAGAGAGGACTAAGTGTTGAATGGATCATTCAAACTAATCTTGAAATTATTAAGAATGGTGACAGGGATAGAGATGGAGAAGAACAGCAAAGCAGGTGCTAAAATCATCAATGAGTGCAGGGGATTGATGAAGAGGCCGGTAGCTGACAGCAACAGGGAAGAAGAGTAGGTGATAGAGTCTAATGGAATCAGTTTCAAAGGAGGTAGGTTTTTGAAAGAGGAGGGAAAAGAAAATGTTTGGAAGAACGGAGAGAAAGGACAGCCAGCACCCAGTTCCTGACATGGGGAATAAAAGCAAGCAGATCCACACTAAAGATAGCTCCAGGGAAAGAAGTTACAGTTGCTGGACAGATAGGACAAGAGGTGAAAGGAATGAGAACTTTGAGAGAGCAGCCTGAGGAATTAGAAGAGCGTGCTCCCGGTTGACTGTGGGTTCCAGAATGCACAATGAAAGACTTAAGTGATTGCAGAACACTAGGGGAGGGGGTGGAGGAAGTGATTCTGGCAATATCAGGTCTAAAGAAGGGTGAAGGGCAGATAGATGCTGTGAGTGGTCCTGACAGTCTCTTAGAAGATGGTGGATAATTGCTTAATACGGAAGTTGTGGGAGAAATCTTCCCTCCAGGAACAATCGGAGGTGTGATGGTACACAGGATGAGCAAAGGCCTCTTCTGGAGATACTGCTTTCTTAGGAAGCTAGGAGCATTAGCCATCTGGGGGCTCTTCTCTCGTCCAGCCCGCACACAAGGGTGTGTTAGCTCTGTAGAGGCTAAGGCAGGACCTGGGGGCAGGTGTATTGGACAGGGCATTGAGATGATCTGTTCTCTCCTGCAGGGAGTGGTGGTTTGAGAGGAAGAAGCACATCCTTCTTTACCAGGCTATGACTTCAGATTGTGTACTGAATATTTGGCCGTTTTAATGTTCTGTTCTATATGCATGAAATAGATCCTGAGTACAGATTGACAAACATCCTTCCAGTTATATTTAATCCTACCTTTCTATAGGCATATGATATTGTACACTGTAGTAGAGTCACTGTACACTTTGAAGCCAGATAACCCTGGGTTTGAATTCCTCTTCTTTTCTTTATGAGCTTGGTGGCTGCAGTAGATGTGGTCAGTCCCTCCTTTCCTTATATCTCTAAGGCCCTATCACTTCAGTGGGCAACCACTATCTCCAGATGAGTGTATGTGTGTTTCTTTGAATGACGATTTTCTCTGAAGCAGAGAAAGGACCACTCTGCCCAGCCTCTTGGCAGACTGGAAGAAGCAGAAAACAAACAACCCTAGGAGCAGCCCTTAAGCAATGACTGACAGAAGCTTGTGAATGACACCTTAGCTTTCTTATCTCTCTGATGGGACAACCCAGTAAAACCAGAGTTTCACTGTTGGATGGAGCTCCAGTGGGTCCCAGTGGACCATGGTCATACTTCTCCACTTCCACAGGTATAGAAGGTCTTTCTGCTTCCGGGGAACACAAACCAAGACAGCGGCTTTGCAAATTACCTAAATTCTCTGAGCCTCAGTTTTCTTCTCCGAACTCAGGGCTAGTGATACTTTTTTCATAAAGTCATTTCAGATTTAAATGAAAGACTAAGTATAAAGCCCTTAGTACGTTCTTTGGCACAGCTAGGTACTAGATCAGTATGAGATGTCCTTCCCACTCCTCACCCTATCAACTCTCAGGATGCCTCACAGCAGAGGGAGGCAGCGAGAGAGGCAGGAGTCATCTAAGCAGTAGGAACTGCAAAGATGACTTCACCCATCTTGGAAGAGCCCTGAGCCAGTGGGGAATTTGGCAGGTGTACACTTAAACTACTTGGCAGGCTTGTGGTGACTAAAAGTTATTTTATAACAATAAATGATGAAATCGTTTAATAATGTTTTAACCAGTATTCATCCTTTAAAATTATTATTAATTAAATAATAACAATAAAATAACATTTGTGGTGTTCAGCGCTGCACCAGGTGCATGTCATATCTGCCTGCAGCACAACCACAGGGACAACGTGGGAAGAGAGGATTCTCGCACACAGATAGTGGCTACTGTTACTTTTTGTTGAAAGAATATTGTCTTGGGTGCTAGGCTGAGGAATGTGGTTTCCTGAAGGCAGAAATTTTTTTACAAATAAAAATGTTGCTTAAGGCCCATCCTGCCAATCAAAATATCAGAAATAAGCCATAAATGCAGGTGAAGGAGGTGAGTTACTGATATGTTTATAGGGCCTGAAACTATGGTATAATGAGCCAGTTTTATCTACATCTCTTCTAAACGTGGAGCTGGACATTTTCAAAGCCAGTGTCACCTCTCAGGAATGCAGGAATGAGTCTCTTCTCCCACATTTCTTTGTCATTGAGGCAATTTGCATGAAAATGGGATTCCTATTACTTCTTTGTTTCTTGGGCCTGTTTCTTTCTTCAGAGCTGAAGGTTATACTGTGGCAGGCCAGCTTCAGGCATTCATAATTAAAAATAACCATGAGCTTAAAAGAACCCACTGCAATTAAAACCCTCTGCAATCTGGGAACTGAGGCGTCAACCTGAGCTGTAATTGTGTTATTCAAAGTGTGACCAGGAGCTCAGAGGAGAAGGCGGCAGGAGCTGGGGAGCAGTGGAGAAAGAAAGACCGGGCCACTGGGATAGATCATTAAATTGTGGAATTAGGACACACAGCAATGTGGAATAAGCAAACTCTGCCCGGTGACTGGGCTGGCGGAAGGACTGAGGATGCACAAGCCACAGAGTTCCTGGATGAAGATGCCCTTGGAATAGTCTTTTTTTTTTTGTTTCATTATTGGTGTTGAAAGTCTCTCTCCTCTCTCTCTCTCTCTCTATCTCTCCCTCTCTCTGGAGGAATGGGTATTTTCCTGTATGTATAACTTCCGTTTGTCACAGGACTTTTCTGCACCAAATGACTATGTGAGTTACTGAGTAAACGTATGCATGCGAGAGAGATTCAGAGAGAAATTAAGGGCAAACATTTGTTTGAGCACTTTATATGTGTCAAGCTTTCTGTATGAGTATATATATGTACATATACATATATATTCCTGTTTTTAACCTACAACAACCATAGTGAGACTGGTGTTATCATGAGAAACTGAGTCCCAGAGAGATTCAATAAATCATACAACTAGGACATGATAGGGCCAGGATTAGACCCCAGATTTACCTGGTTTGAAACCCAAGCTCTCATCCCCAAAGGAAGGTTTTGTGATGCTGGGCTGGTACAATTGAACAGTTAAAAATGGTAAGAAGGGTCCACGCGTGTCTGTCTTTCCTGAGTTGGCCCTTTTACATGAGAGCATCGTTCAGAGGCCTGATCTGGGAAAGAAAGGAAGACTCATTTTGTTATCTGAGTGCATTTAATATCTCCATCCAAAATACCTGTTATTCTCTGAAAATCATAGAATAACTATTTGTAGTTGGCAGAATTTGATAGAAATGGCACATCTCAGGGTTAGAAGAAGAAGTAGGAAAGAGAGTGCTCAGAGAATAAAAGCAGAAGTGATAGATAATACAAGCCAGGATAGGGGCCAGAGGAAATAGCATGTAAGTCCCAAGCAAAAAGGGAGGAGATTTTTAATCCTAAAGTATGGAGTGCCCATCCAGATAAATTGTGCTAATATTAAATGAATTAGAAATATAAAAGTTTGATTCTGTGCTGCAATTTTACCTTAAAATATACAGCTGTTTGTTTTTTTTTCAACACCAGACAAGTGAATAAACTATAAAAGCCTACATGTCAGGCACAGGGATATCCACTAGGGATACAGTGGGAATATGGCGGACATAGCCCCATCTCGTGGAGGATATAGAAAAATATGATAAGTGCTGTCAAGGAAAGGATTGGGGCTCTGGAGCAATGGCTAACTCTTTCTAAAGGAAAAGAAGAAAGAAACGTGAAACATGACTATGCCATGTGGAACGGAGAGGGTACCACAGCCCTGAGGGATTGGAGCTCTCTAGAGCTGAGTAGTGGAACTTGGGCAGTGGTGATGTTCACATCATAAATGGAGAAACAGAAGAGCAGAATAGGCTGGGCTGATTGTTGGGTCATTCATTGTTAATCCATGCAAGGGTCCTGGAATCAGTATAACAAATCTCCTGTGACGTTTTCATAGAAGAGCTGCTTCCTTCTTTGTAGTTAAGACAGACCTTCAGATTGCAGAGGGTAGAACAATCATTTCTGAGAAGAAAATGAAATACAAACAAGTTCATAGCCCATAGACGGTTTTGATGTAGACCACCAAATTTATTATCAGATATTCTGGACTCAAGTCCTACCCGCAATATTGTTATGGGTGAGTCATTGAAAGTCATGGAGTCTTAGTTTCCCCATCTGTCAAATCTGTCAATACAACACGCACTCACATAATTAATATCAACGTTAAGGAAGAGTGTGACATGGAGAGTTGATGTCAATAGACGAGTAGAGGAAGTAACAGTGTAAGTTTCAATGACAAAGAGCATCTATGAGTTACCTACTCCTGTTCATTTCGTCCTTCAGCAGGAAATATTTTCTCAAGCTCCAGACCAGAGGTAGTAATCTTCCTCAAGCTTCCACATCACCCGGCACAGGCTTAGTGTGCACTACTTCATATTAGAATATTCTCTCTACAAGTCTTTCTCTTTGATTGTATTGGTTTTGTTGAAGGACAGCCTTTTGTCTAGTTGTCTGTAGTCCCATGCCCTAGCACATGGAGTAGAGGTAGCACTTGGTCATTTGGTTATGAATTCTATTGAATTCATCAAGGAATTCTATGGAAACTCAGACTGAAAGTGAAGAGGAGGTGAAATACTAACTTGTCCAGTACTTTCCCCAGGTAGACAGAAATATAACTGAAGCCACAGAGACCAAAGAGGTCAGTACATTGTCTCTGATTGAGATGCTGGGTGGGACCAGAGCCTGTGGGAACAGCCAGGAATATTTCAGGTCATTAGTCACAGGAGAGTGCTGGATTTGTTTGTTATCTCTTTATCTACAGGGTTTTCAGTGTGTCAGAGATAACCTGGAATTATCCTAGATAGACTACCACTGACTTTGAAGGATTTCATAGTGCTGATTTCTTTTTCACAAGAGTGGTTGGGGTGATTATCATATTGTCTCAAAAACAGGTGCATCTCCTCTCCTGAATTCAGCTTAGTGAAGTAACTACTGCCCTTCCCAGGAAAGAGTCCTCTCTGCCAGCTTACATCTGCCAGCCTTAGAGAGAAGCTGAAACGGTACAAGCCATCATCGTTGGATAATTTGTGCTCCTCTCTGTTTTCACTTTGTGTTTTCATTTTCGTTTCTCTGGTTTACTTTTTCCCATAATGGAGAAGCTGGTGGTTGATGGGGCAAAGAGGCAGGAGTCTTATACCTCAGTTAAGTCAGAGCTGCCTGGTGTGGGACATGTTCCAAGAAAGCTATACTCAGCATTCTTTGGGACCTACTTTCCCAGAAACACAGGGCTTAGTGAGACCAGAGGGAGAGAGAAGGGTCAAAAGGATGAGCCTGTCTTTGTCACACGCAATTCAGAGACATAGTATTCTCTTGGTGGCTTTTTATTTTATTTTTTATAGGTTTCTTATGGGCATATATAGCTGGGATTGGAGGTGAGCGTACACCAGAAATACAGAATCTCAAGAATCAAAGGGAGATTCAAAGTTCTAAAGGCCAAAAGCTCATCCTATTTGGATCTTCTCAACAACATTTCTTTCACAAGTTCTTCCAGTCTCTCCCTAAATGTGTCCAGGACAGGGAACTCATCATCCAACAATGTACCCGGGATCATCTCTGGACATCTTTGACCAAGGGAAAATTATCTGTCTCTTTCTCTTTCTTCTACCCACTACATCATATAGCCTTTCTGATAAATTAAGATAGAGATGATTCCTGCTATGTCTTTTCTATAAGCTAATCATTCCTTATGTGACTTGATTTTGGTTTCCTTCAAGGACCAGTTGTATTCCAGCTGGTCTGGAAGGTCAGACTTCCCACCATCAGGAAGTGTTCTGACATCTCACTGCCGTTATCTGTCTCACTAGGAGCCAGGTAATAACCCATCAGAATTGGTATGGTTTATGCCAAGGAACTCTGTGGTTCAATCAATTATAGCGTCTATTTGTCACATGGAGCTGTTGTTTGTTTGTTTCTTTGGGCTGCCTTTGGCCATGCGCTGCAGGTCACATGACAAGGATGGTTTTATTGGTTCTAATTATAAAAAGGACCGTTCCAGGATTTTGTTCACCCTCTGTCACTGCTGTTACACAATACTACTATAGCTGTCAGGAACAAAGCGGAGCTGGGAGTATGGCTAGATATTGGGGGTCGGGTGAGAAGGAGGATGACCGCTAGAAGATTCAGTAAGGCAAATGGACCAGGCAGAGGGAAGTCCATGGGAGTCAGCTACATCTTAGAAAACAGAAAGAGATTTTTTTTTCTTTTTTCATTTGCTTTTGGTTTTTTGTTTGTTTGTTTGTTTTTAATGTTGAGACCACTAAGGACTCAAATCTAGGTTCCACTAAGCCAACTAAGGCAAATAGGTCCTGTGGATGCAAACAGATAAAGTCTAGACCCCAGGAGGGAGATCAGCCAGGCTAGGAGTTCAAATGGGATAAAGGTCATGACATCTCAACTGTTAAGTGGTGGACAAATTGTTGTAAGCTGATTGTTTTTTTCCCAAGACTGAAGCCCCGGGAAAGATATCTGGGAAACCAAATGGTCTAGAATTACTAATTGACATTCTCAGAACATATTATCTTTTATTCGCAACACTTTGCATATTTCCTGGCATGTACTAGTTGTTTAATAAACAATATGTATTGCATCTTTTAAAGAACTCCTAGTCTTTTTTTTTTTTCTTTCTTTCTTAATTTGGAGACATGGATGAGTCAAAGAATAACCATAAGGTGAAAATGCTTGTAATTAAAAAAAAAAATTAATGTGTACTCTATCACTCTAGGGCTGCTTTGGTTTAATAAAAATATGTATTTGCTCTTTGTCTCTGGTTCCTGGCTCAGAGATTCTAATAAAACTCTTGGAATTTCCTGAGTGTTAGGAGTGTCTTTTGAACATACCTGTGTGAATGCTAATGAGGTGACTCATGGTGAGGCCCTCAGATAGCTTCAGGTTTTTGGCTGGTCGCTACAAAGACCAAACACGTAATTACAGAGTGAGATTTCTCAGCCCTCTTCCCCCTCTGACCTTTAGGGAGGGGAGAGGGGTTGGAGACTGGGTTATAAAAACACTTGAATGATGAAGTTCAGAGAGCTTCCAGGTTGTTGAGTACATTAAGGTGCTAAGAGGGTGGCATGCCCAGAGAGAGGACATTGAAGCTCCATGGGACTCCCTCCGCATCACTTGCCCTATGCATCTCTTCCATTTGGCTGTTCCTGAGATGTATCCTTTATACTAAGCCAGTAAACATAACTCAAGTGCTTTCTTGAGTTCTGTATTTCTAGCAAATTATTTAACCTGAGTGGGGGTCGTGAGAACCTCTGAATTTGTAGCCAAGTTGGACAGAAGTGCAGATAGCCTGGGAACCCAGAACTTGTGACTGGTGCCTGAAGTGAGGGCAGTCTTGTGGGTCTGAGCCCTTAAACCTGTAGCTGAGCCATTAAACCAGATGCTGACTCCTGGTAGTGTCGGAATAGGACTGAATTGTTGGACACTCTGTTGGTGTCAGAGACTCAGAGAGCTGCAATAAAATATAGAAGAAAGATAAAGTTCTCAGGATTCAGAAGTCTTAGATTCCACCCCTAGCTTTGCCACCACCTCAATTGTGACACTTGTCACCAAGGGAGTTAGACCCTAATATAAGCTAAAATATAATGGTAATGAATATTAGAGAGATAAGGCACTGACTATAAAACTATTTTTTTGAGAAATATAGCCTTATTCAATATTTAACTATTAGTTACATAATTTTGATTATTTCACTCACTTGCTTATAAACTTTTCATGACTCCGTCCAAAATTAATACCAAACACCTCAATTTGACTTTCAAAACCCCCTGCCATTTTAGTGCTTACCTACTTTTTCAGCCTCATGCACAGCTCTGTCAGTTGTCTATCCTCTTGAAATCACAGGATTTCTTGCTGTGATAGAAAGTGTGATGACTTCATATCCTGGTACTCTCATGTACAAACACAGTGGCCTACACAGGGCTAATACTCAATGTGTGTCCCTCACATAATCTTGTACTGTGTATCTCAGTTGTCATGTCTGTAAATGGAATAATGCGATGGGCTGAATTGTGTCCCTCCACAAATTCATATATTGAAGTCCCAACCCCCGGTACCTTAGGATGTGACCTTATTTGGAAATAGGATCATTGTAAATGTAGCTAGTTAAGATGAGGTCATAATGGAGGAGGATGGGCCTCTAATCCAATATGACTTGTGTCCTTATAAAAGGGGGATATGTAGAAACAGACACAAGTACAGGGAGAACACCATATGAAGATGAAGGTAGATATCAGGGTGATGCTTCTATAAGCCAAGGAATGCCAAAGATTCTGAGCCAACCATTGGAAGCTAGGAGATAGGCTTGGAACAGATTCTCACAACCCTCAGAAGGAACCAGCCCTGCCAACACCTTGATCTTGGACTTCTAATATCCAGAGCTGTGAGACAATAGATTTTTGCAGTTTAAACCTTTGTGCTACTTTGTTACAGCATCTCCTAGGAAACTAATATAGCTAATAATATTACATTTGTAAGACTGATTTTTATATTTAAGTTTTAAAAGAGATAACTATGAAAATGAAGTTGGTACAGAGCCTGACACAAAGTAAGTGTTCAGTATAAACATCTTGAATAAATAAATAAATGAACAAATGAAAGTTTCCATTGTATCTCCACAATTATTGAAAACAGAGATGTTGACCTCGAGGAGAAACATGGCAATTATTGTAAAGGCCAGAGTCTATCCCTGGAGGCCAAGAAGGCTTTTCTGTGCTGTTCTGAACTGTCCACACTCCAAGATCAATGCCTATAATGTTGTCTTTTATTGCCTTTGTATTTTAAGGATATAATACAAGGAAAGGCAGCTTTGATTTGGAAAGAGAGAGGCTGAGTTCTATTATCTAACCTAGCCGTGCTTATTATATTCATCCAACTTGTCTGTTCTATCTGAGGAATCCTAGACAAGAGAGTCATAGTTGGCAGGGGAAATAAAGAATTTACAAAAAGCACTGGATCTCTGCAAATGTGCCCCTTTTAAATACATCTACCTTGAGAGTCTGCACTGGGCATCTTGTAAAAATCAAAGTGTTTGAAGAAAGCAGTGAATGTTGACACCTAAGAATAATCAAAGGCCACATTTTT
This sequence comes from Diceros bicornis minor, assembly GCF_020826845.1. Classification (NCBI taxonomy): domain Eukaryota; kingdom Metazoa; phylum Chordata; class Mammalia; order Perissodactyla; family Rhinocerotidae; genus Diceros; species Diceros bicornis. The sequence goes on from NC_080746.1 coordinate 51,546,162, forward strand.
CACATAAAATTGGCAACGACTAAAGAAGAAGAATATCTGTTGATAAGAGTAAGGGAACGTGGGTTGGTAGGCGTTAAACGGGATCAAATTTTCAGTAGAGCAAATAGGGAATGTGTATCCAAGCCTTAAGAATGTGCATTTTCTATAGGACTCAGCATTTCCATTTTTAAAAGTTGATCCTAAATAAATAGTGTTGGAAAGGAACAAAAAGATTGTGCAAGGATATTTATCACAATGCTATTTGTAAAAAGAAAAATTGAAATTAATTTTAATGGTTAAGAGAGATGTTAGATTAATTAATTAAACCTATTGTTAGATTATCAAAACACATATAATGGATTTCCATGCAGACATGGAAAACGGCAACATACAAGGATAACTAATTAATTTAAAAGTATAATATTTATTTTAGCTGTGTATATCTATCTATATCTATCTTTAAAGAAATTATATATTGTTCCACAATATTTAAGAGTAGGACATGTTACAGTCTTGTATTTCTCTAAATAAAATTAACAACATCCACCTATGTGACTGGTGCTAAATTCACTCTCAGACATTAGTGGGCGGCATCCTCGGGATGCTACAGGAACCTTAAGCTTACGTGCTGCCGTAATCTGGGGGAGGTATTGGTTCCTTACACCATTTTAGAGATGTTCATAATCCCAACCCGTTTTTTCTTTCCAAAGCTGGTGGTCCACACACTAAATAGCTAAACATGAGGATATTTAGCTGTAGTTCCTAAGACCATGACTCTTAGTGTGAACTCCCTCCTGCATCTATACACACTGTCTGGAGGTCCTGCCATAGCTCCCAGAGCTCTGTGGAAACAGGATGCAAATCCTTGACATTAAGGGCTCAAACTCTCCTCCTCAGCCTCAGGGTATTTGACTCTCCAATGTTCGGACCTCTAGTAGGCTCTCAACTCCAAGCACTAGCCACCATGCCCTTCAGTTTGGAGACTGCCCAATGCAGTCTTCCTCAATGAGTCTGAAATTCTGAAGCTACAAAACAAAATCCCTGTTTAGGGGATTGTTGGATGGGAGAAAGTACGAGAAGGTGGGAGGAAGAAACTCATACCTGAAGAGACATAATTCTGCCATTTCTTCCTTGAGTAGGAAACATAGATGCCAAAATCAGGTCTTTTCCTAATAACCAACTCGTTAATCGGCTTGTTACAGTTCTGAATCTCAACAGTCAGATGACCTCGGAATCCTGCTCAGCCCTCTCTTTTCAGCAGGACCCAGAGCAACTTGCTTACATCTTTCTGCTTCAGTTTCATTATCTGTAAAGTGCTCGTTTAAAATATGATCTAATAATATTACTTACCTTCAAGTAGCCATCACAGGTTGGAGGTTCCCCCAGGAAGCTGACTGAGACAGAGGTTAGCATGGGAAACTTACTAGGAGTCTTCTCAGGACCAGCACTTCCAGAGAAAAGATGGCAGCTGGCTTGAGCAGAGGGAGAAATTACAACAAAACCAGCCCATGTGGAGCTCTGAAACCGAGATTGTCCATTGGAGTAGTCCCAAGTTGGGGGGAGGGAGGCAGCCCTTTATTCCCCAATATGGGTCAGTATTGGATGCAGGCTGGCCCTGGAAGGGGGGGGTGAGAGTTTGGGAGGCAGTTCTTTACAGCTGAGGCAATTCTTGTTGAGGGCTGAGATCTGAGCACTGTCAGCAAGACAACTTTCCCAGCAGTTGGACAATCTGTCCTTCAGTTCTGCAGGGGAGCTCTGGAAGGTGCAGTACAGCGTCCATGACAGTAGTTAAATAATATGACATTTGCAAAGAGGAATAATGCCTAGTGCCCAGCACATATTAAGAGCTCCATAAACATTAGCATGTATGTGCTTCTGCTTTGTTAATATTCTTGGAATTGTATACTAAATTATCAACAGTGTTTAACTTGGTGGTGGGACCATGGCTGCTTGCTGTTTTTCTGTGCTTTCAATTTCACAGTTCTCTATTACCCTAGGCCGCCTTCCAACTACCTGGTATAGATAAGGGCAGATGTCAGACTCACTGGGTAGCTGAGCTGTGTCCTCAGAAGTGGGAGGAGAAACACACCAGCCTAGTCAGATTTCTTTACACCACTTTGTTACATTTGACTCTTGTGTCCAAACATCTCCTCAACGCCTTACAGATTTTGGCACTTCAGAAGAACCTCATGAATGTCTATTGAATGAATGAGTAAATGAAAATAAAAATATAGTATCATCTCGTGTGGTTCTTGCATACATTTCTTCCTCCATTTGGTAATTCGCATGTTTATTCATTCATTTATTCATGCATTTATTCAATAGTTATATATGAGATTCATACCCTGGACCAAATTTTATTCTAAGGGCATGGCCACTGCTAACAGTAGTAGCTTCAGATTGATGTGATTTCAGTTCCAGACATCACTTGGGTCAATCAAGCTTGAATTATCTAAACTATAAAAAGAAAATGTTGTAAAGATGGTAGAGGAATCAGCAGCATTACACTGAACAGGAAGAGATGCAAGTTTTGGAATTTCAAAATCCTCACTTGGGGATGCACAGTTGCAAATGATAATATCTGAGTGAGTGAAGGTCAGATCAAAGCTATGGAATGTTCAGTTCTGCCCCACTCACACCCCAAGGGTAGGCGTAGGTATCTAAGACTGGAGTGAGTCTGTCCTGGGGTCATCTCCTATCAGCCAGGTGCACTTTATCAAATTTTGGTCTGTACGATACATAGCATGACTAACAGAACAGAGTACAGCATTCTACCTTCAGCCTTGGAAATAGTTCTCATTTATCACTCTCAGCTTTCTCAGGCTGACAACACTGGTCTAAGTGCATTCCTAAACTTTGACCTGCAGAAAGATAACAAGGGTCAGCTACCCAGGAGTCTCTGGGGGTCATGATAATAGGCCCTAGGCCAGTTATAGGACATATCTTTCAGAGAGTAACCAATAAGACTTAAGATAACGAAAGGCTTTTTGATCTAGGAGAGAATATAGAATATAGGCAAAAATGATATAAACAAGACCAAAAAAGTAAGTGTTAGAAGTAAGGTGTGGTGAAACCTGGATAAAAAGAAAACTAGCAGTCCAAAGTGTTAAGCTACAGGGCGGGGTCAGTAAAAACTTAAAGGAGAAGATAGCCCACTGGTTGGCTCTTCAGTGTGCATATGGAGAGGAGAGAGTATTCCAAACAAAGCTAATGACATGAACCAGAAAAGAAAAACAAACAACGTCTGTTAACATTTATGAGAGAGCCATGAGATAATGTATGTCAGATGGTCTTACAATGTTTAAAATGTGAGGCACCGCATTAGTTATTAGTTATTATTGCTATCCACAGACCCCATCTTATTTGTGGGACAATATTTTGGTGTCCGTTTTCTCGGGAAACATACAGAAAAACATGTCTTGTTTTTCTCTGACACATGCACGTAGCAGTCAGCTTCTTTCTGATACCTTGTCAATGGTCCTTCCTAAGCACACTTGACCTCTTCAGATTACATTGCCAGCTTTCTTAAGCATTAAACAACTGGAGGAGAACAACTGGTTGAGGTCAAGTCACTTATCAGGATCAATAGCTTTGACTGACTCTGGGTAGATGTGGTGCACTTTCCATATTGAAAGGCCAGAATCTGTCAACTAGCAGGAAATGCTCTAAGCTCAAAGAATGCATGTCAGAATAACATAAAATGTTGATTGCACTATCCAGGGGCCATCTTGAAACATCCTCATTCTTTTTGTGTCTAAAATAACCACTAGATGGCACTGCTATTTCAAAATGGGTTATCTTGGGAAAGAATGGGAGCGCATTCACCATCTTCAGCCCTCCCCCCCACAACGCCCATCTTGTTAACGTATACATTATGTATGTGGACTGGACTCAGGTATTTGTTCTTCATCTCTTATCCTGTCAGTTTTCACAAAAAACAAATGGAGGTAGTAATAACACTTACTTGGTGTTCTCGTGAGGGTCACATTTAATCATGGATAGTAACGTATTCTCTATGGATAGTAAAGTATTCTGTGGACTCTAAAGCACTGAATACATATTAATTTGTTCAATTATTACCAATAAATGTAAGTCAAATGAATATAAAGTTATAAGAATGGAGAGTATAGTTGATAATGACCCAATAGCTAAGCTTCAGAAATCATAAGATGAAGAGACCAATGACAAAGGATGGAGATATTGAAAAACTCCCTAAATTGTCTATCTCAAGAGCCCAATTAAAAAAAAATATACATGTAAGGGAGTTTTTCTAAGTATCTCATTATGTATCTATATGTCTAAGCAATTTCAATTCTAGGTACATTTTGGGTCTTTAACAAACATCAGAAGAAAAATCCATATGCATTTTTTATAAAATAATTGAAAACATTATTCATTGTTTCACCTAGTGATCCCTTATGTAACATCTCAGGAGATAAGTTTCATTAGCGTTTAGTATGAGGAAAATGATAAAGAACTGATCTACTACACTTTATCAGATAGTAAGAGATTATATAACGTACCATCTCTCTGTCTTCTTGGCTGCCAAGAGACTCAGAACCAATTTTAACATTCATCCCCCCCATATTAAGTCTCCTGGTTGGCATATCCTAATGTTTCCTCTCTTTCATGGCTTTGGGTCTATTTCTTTTCTAAAAACTTTTACATGTGTTTGACTTTTTTTATGGTCTATCACAAATCCTTTTTTGAATGAGTTAGAATATTGATAAATAGAATATGATAAAGTATTTAAAATATATTTAAAAATGCTTTGATTTGTCAACCCGGTAAAAGTCACTATAGAGTCATTCAATAATTATTTGCTTTTTGCACAGTACCCTCTGGAAATTGAAAACAAAAGAAATAAAAGAAATAAACAGGCTTTAATTAGAAACTAATGTTGTCAGAGAGACAAGATATACTACATATTGTTAAATTGCACGGCATTATCTACTCTAGTGCTAAGGTGAGTTTGAAGATATCACAAAGGATTTAGAGAGATCCCTGGGCCAGAGAGATCTGGAAAGCCTTCCTGGGGAAGTATGGATTAAGTATGTCCTAAGGGTTGGGGAGTGTTCAGATAAGCATGGGGCAAAGAAAGGATGGGAAGACAGGTGAGAACCTACTTGATATCTGGGGAACAGTCAATTAATCTGGCTTTAGTAAAGGGTTTATTGCGTAGTCTGATCACTGAAAATAAGACTCTGAAGACTTGAATGCAAGACTAAGGAATTAGTACTCCTTATGTAAATGTAACTGTTGTGCAAAATGCAGGCTACAATGAGTAGCTCCTCATAATTCATGCTCCTGTAGATAGAGCACCTACCTACTGAACTAACTGCTGATTCTTGAATATCCTGAGGCTGCTCCTTGGGCTCCAGAAATAATTGAAAGACCAGGTAATCAAATATGATCAGTGTCTAGAAGACATCTGTAGCAAAACTCCTGGAAACTGTTTTTTGATGAATTCCAATTTACTTGTATATTGGCCATTCAAAATATGAATTTTTGATGAATTCCAGTTTAGTTGAATAATGACCATTCAAAAATATTCCTGTTTTTATGGAATGTGGATTTGTGTTTCGTCAGGTTGGTGTCTCTCAAAGTCAAGGTAAAATTCATGTTCCCAGTTGTCTGGAGCGTTTTTTTCTTTGTAAGATTCTACAGACTTGGTCCAGGAAACTTAATTATTTGTTCACGGAATTTTTTTTTTCTTTTCAATTCTTTCTCTTTATTTTTTAAAGGTGGGGTGGGAGGGCTAGCCTCGTGGTGCAGTGGTTAAGTTCGCGCACTCCTCTTCAGTGGCCTAGGGTTCGCAGGTTCGGATCCCAGGCGCAGACCTGCACAGCACACAGCAAGCCATGCTGTGGCAGTGTCCAACATGAAAAATTGGAGAAGATTGGCATGATGTTAGCTCAGGGCCAATCCTCCTCACCAAAAAAACAAAAACAAAAAAGGTAAGGTGGGCAAGTATTAAGTATTGGCAAGCTTATTTAATGCACCAGGGCAATTGATCATGTTATCTATCTAACACATACAGTCCTTTAGCTATCTGAAATAATTATAGGTATCTCTATAACCTATTTTCCCCAGGATAAATAGCCTTCATTAGTCAACTATGCCATATGTGACATAGCTTTGAGGGCCACCCTCACAGCCATCCATAGGTACCCATTAAGCTCCTCTGAATGCATTCCTATTGCTATATATATATATATATATATATATATATATATATATATTCTTTTTATATATATATATACATATATTCTTTTTAAAGTATAGAAGCCATATCTGACCATAAAAGAGAGCAGAGTCATCCCTTCTATTATTCTAGATATTATTCATTTATTCGCATTCATTCATTCAATAAGTATTTGTTCAACACCTATTATGTGCCAGGCATTTCGCCTAACAGATAACTATGTCTCCTCCCATGGAGCTGACAACCTGAAGGAAAGAAAGATACCAAACAAATAGAAATGTGTGTGCAGTGACAATTAGGTGAAGGCTACTTTGGGAATATTGAATAGTTGGGATGTGGTGGTCAGGGTTGTCTTCCTTAATGAAGTGATCTTAAAGCTGAGACTGAAAGAATGGATAACAGTTGAAAAGATGAAAAGAAAATGGAGGAAAAATAAGCTAGTTGTCTGAAAAAAAGTACGCTATTAAACTTTCTGCGCCTGTTTCTGCTTCTGTATAAAGGGAGCAATAATGAAATCTATCACATAGAGTTGTAGGAAATAAATGAGGTAAAGGAGTTAGAAGATGACCTGGCTGAATGACGCTGATGACAATGATGATGATGACTATGACAATGACTGTTATTCAGGGAAGAGGGAACAGCAGTTGGGAAGGCCCTAACGGAGGCATATGGTAGGCGTGGTCAAGAAACCAAATGAAGAACAATGTGTCCGGAGAGCAAGGGAGGGCATAGCGAAAGTATGAGAAGAGAGGCCATTTTGACCCACACGAAGAGAGCAGAGGCCTTTTGGAAGTCAAGTCTGCCTTGTGACAGAACTGTGCATCCTATTACAGAGAGCACAACAAACTCCCATTTTTCTCAGCAACTCCCATTTTTCCCAGCCTGCCCTTGGCTGTCTTGCTTTATACATGACCTGGTTGTAATGTGAATGCTGTTTAGTGATTTTGTGATTTTGCTTCTTTTCCTATTAATTTGTTCTCTAATTGGGGTGATCTGTAAACCACATAAAACAATTCTTGCCCTCCCACATCCTGGAATTACCGTCGACCTCCTTGTGCATAGGTATTTGTTGGTGTTTCAGTTCTCTTTCTGCCTTCACCAAGCTCAGCTACACACAGTTAACTCCTTTAATCTTGTCTCACCCAGTTAGTCTCATTTTCTTAATCATTTTTGTTTCTCCTCTCACTCTTCCCTTGGAAATTGCTTTATCTCATGGTCAATTTATCACACAGCCATTTAATTTTTACCAGGCACATAAACCCTAGGTGGAAACAGCACTGGGAAGCATATTTGCACTCGCTGGAGCTCCTGCTTTTCTGAGTATATTGCTCACTCTTGCCTTATAGATTGGTTTATATTCGTAGCTCAAAAAGTTGAGTGCAATCAGCAGGATGTCTGTGCTAATGGCATTGCCATCTTGACTGTTCAATCTGAGGGGGAGAGGGACTGATGCAGAGAGTATTGTTATAAAAAGAACCTGGACTATACCATTAGGCAGACCCACCTAATAGCTGTGTGACTGACTCAACCTCTCTGAGCTACAGGGTCTTCTGTATTAGGTTGTGGTTAAGCAAGTAGTTTCGGCATCGGATTTGGCAGGGTATAAATCTCTGCTGTGTCCTCTGCTAACTCTGAGACCTCAACTAAGTGACTTAACTGCTCTTTATCTTAGTTTCTCCATATATGCAATGAGGATAATGACCTTACCCCTGTGATAGGGCTGTTGTGAAGATGAACTGCAAAGTGCATAAAGACAGCCTTGCAAGAGGTGAGGGCTCAATAAATGTTGGCATTATTTTCTGTAAAATGGATACAATAAAACCTACCTCACAAGTTCGTTGTGGAGATATATATATATATATGTATCTGACAGGTAAATATATATATATGACATGTAAATCACCTAGCTATTGTAAAATTTCATAGGAGTTCACTAAATGTAATCTCTCTGTCTTCCACATATATTTGCTTTCTCGAACACACCATGTTGAGTTAAATTTTTCAAAAAAGATAAAAAAATAAAATCATCAGACTACTAGTGGAAGATACAATTGAGTACTTACCAGTTTGTTGGAGGAATGTTGGCTTTCTAAGGTTTGTAGCAATAGAAGAAATCTCAAAGAAAAGATTGACATTTTCAATTACATATAATTTTAAAATGCATGCACAATGAAAAAACATCATAACTGAAATAAAAGGAAAACAATAGATTGAGAAAAATATTTCCCCAATTATGGCAAAGGAAATTGTTGTGAAAATTAAATGAGATTAAACGAGATGATGCATGTGAAAATGCATAGTCAACTGTAAAACATAATAAAAATGTTTATGTTTTTAAAAATTATGCTACAATTTATTGAGCAATTAATTATTACGCACCAGGCACTTATATCCATATAATCCTGATGCTAACTGGGGGCTCCCTGCACCTTAAGATCTCCTTAATTTTATGACTTTGGAATAGCCAAAGCCCTAATAAGAGAAATCCCATTAATCTTGTGTCATCCCTCTCCTCACGCCCTCTTAACTAAGCTCTGGGCACCTGAGTTTCCTTGGGGCTCTCTATGTACTTTCTCATGTCAAACTTAGTTATTCCCTTAAAATGAACTCACTCCATATATGTTGTGAATATAGGGACTTTAGGGAGAATTATGGATGTCCCAGGGTGACACAGGACGTCATTGCAAAGCCTTTGCTATCTTTTTGCCCCCCGTCTCCATCACTCTCCTCCCTTTTTCTCAGAAGCAAATTTCTTCTTTATCTCATGAAGACTGATTTCTTTTTCTTTCTTTAAAACCTTAAAGCCCACCTCAAGGGGGCTTATTATGGCAGTTTCTGAACAAAGGAAGCCCTCTTCCTAAGGTAATTCTTATATTAGCCTCTAAGAGGATTAAATTCTCTCCCTTTAATTATGCATATTATTTCAAATCCTCACAAAAGTCTTGTAAGATATGTCCGTTCTCATATTTGGTGCATGAAGAAGTAGATACAAAGAGAGATGAAGTACCTTCTTGAAATTAGACATCAATAAGTGGCTATATGCCCTTAATAATAATTAAAGCAGTAATATGTAAATATACAAATAGTATATATGTAAAAGGTATCTATGTAAATAAATTAGAGAGAATATTTCTATCCTAAAAGATCTGAACTATTATTAACATAATAAAAAATAGAAATACTACTCCTTTGCTCCTATCAATGTAATACCACTATTTGTCCTACTGATAATAACAACAATAATAATAATAACATGTAACGTAAGTTGAGTGATTATTGTGTACCAGGCACCATTCTAGGTGTTTTACATGTATTCACTGATTTAATCCTCACAACGATCCAGCCAGATAATGCTATTATCCCCATTCTGTGGATAAGAAGCAGAAGCCCAGATAAATTAAGCAACTTGTCCAAGCACGCAAGCATTCAGAGGCCTGTAATCCAGTGAGTTCTCATAACCTCTATAGTAACACAGAATAAAAGAATCGCTGGCACTTGCAATTGAAGATCTTAAAAACCACACCACAGCAAGTCTCAGTTTTACATTTTTTTAAATTAGGAAAGGTTTTGTTTTTTTAAAAGCAATAATACCAAATACTAGTGACATTGTGATAAAATCGCATAGATAACGTGCGGTGAGCCGTCATGGAAATTTGGGTTTTTTTGAGATACAAAATATGATTCTAATCTTTGATTTAATAATCTATCTCTGGGGAATTTATTGTAGAGAAATAATTTTTACAAATATAAAAAGAAGATAGAAACCATGTTATTCATTGCAGCTTCAATGTCTGACAACTGGGTAAATAAATTATGGTACAGCAATTCTATGGAATGTAACGCAGTCATTAAAATTTCAGTTATAGGCTATCTATTTACATGGCAAAATTTGTACCTATAGTGTTAAGCAATAAAAATCAATAAACAGAGTGTACATGTATTATTATTACTACTACAAAAGATATATGCTTATGGACAAAGACTTAATAATCAACACAAAGTGTATGAAGTTAAGTTAAATTGGTGGAAGATGACTGATTTTTTTAATATTTTCATTTTAAAATTACTTTTGTGTTGTAATATTATTTGCATACTAGAGTAAAATTGGCAGACAATATAGGGAATCAAAAGGAGCATGTCAGATGCCTTATTCATGGCCACTCTGGGAAAGAGATCTAGTCTTGGAGAAGAAGCTGATACCAAGCTCTCACTCAGCATAGGTGCTCTAAACCTCCACAAACCCACCGAGTAGCTTTTTCAGCCAACGTTGTTACTCAGTGTCCCTCAGGCATTCCCTTCAGAGTGTCTTTCTGTGCCAGGAGTTTTCAAAGGGAAGCTGACACGCCCAGCCCCCAATTTCCTTGTGAATTGCTACTCTTCCGTGTCACCATTATGATGAAATGTGTCCTATCATTCAGATGTGTTGGGGCTGGGGAAAAATTGAGAACCCCTGTGGAACGTACTAAATCCTCTTACCCAGAAAAGTTCTTGTCCAAACCCTCATCACCTCCTAAATGCTTAGATCGTCTTGTTTTGAGTCATGAACTGTCTTACATGTGCGTTGTCTTCTCATATTGGTTGGGAGGTCCTTGAGAGCAGATAGGACCCGGATCTATTCATTTTGGTGTCACCAAGTCACAGTGATTTGCCTAACTTGTCCCTCCAATCTTGAGTGCTTTCTCCTCTCTTCACCGTCTAAGGAAATCCTACTCAACCTTCTAGCTCTGGTTGGAAGGTCACCTTCTGCGGAGCTTCCCAAACCTGATCAGGCAGAGAGAGGAGCTCCTGCCTCTCACTAGCAGGGACACTCTGCATCCTCTGCTATGATATTTCTGACAGTGAACATTTCATTCTACAACAACAATATCCTTGTGGTTATGGCCAGTTATACACACAGTGTACCCACTTGGTAAAATGTTGACTATAACTACCTAAGGGAGAAAGGGAAATCCTTTACCACATTTATCCCACCTTTTAACAAACACCATGTATACAGAGCACTCTATATATCCCGATTTTACCAGTTATATAAGCATTCATTACACAAGGAGTCTTACCAAGCGTTCTGTTCAGTAATATGCTTTTCCCCACATAAAAGTATACTATGGATAATTATCTATGTCAATTCATATAGATTTAGTTTATTTTTCTGAATAGATCTATAGTATTCCATAGTATAGGTGCACAATTACTTACCTATTTCAATGAATATTGAATTCAATTATTCAATTCTATTCAATTATTCAATACAATTATTCGCTATTCTTAAATAATACTGTAATGAATATCCCTATATATACATCTTTCTTCATTTGTCTATTTTTTCTAGGACAAATGTCTAGAAATGAAATTACTCTAAATCTATACACATTTTCTTTAATTGCAGTAACATAGGTTTATAACGTTGTATAAATTTCAGATGTACATCATTATACTTCTATTTCTGCATAGATTACAACATGGTCACCACCCAAAGACTAATTACAATCCATCACCACACACACATACACATGTTTGGAATTTTGTTATGCAACCGCAGTACCCACCAGAAAGGCTGTACCAGTTGAAACACCCATGAGGCTGTATTGAAGTCCTTGGTTTCTTATGCCCTTGCCAGCACAGATTATCTTCATATTATGTTTTAAGTGTTTATTTCTCTGCCTTCCTACTGGTTTTATAGAGGGCAAGGATGGATATTTTCATCTTTTGATATCCAGTTAAGTTTTTTAAAAATATGTATGAACACTTGGCTAATGAAAGTCATTCTATTTCTAAAATAAATGTGAGAATTTTAAAGTAATAAATCACGTAGCAGATTTTATATACTCTACAATGTATTTAAGGGAAGATGTTAAGGAACGTTGGACCCAGAGTGATGGCAGATTGAATTCCGGTTCTGTCTTCCATTCACTGTATCCTGAGGCAGGACACATAAGATCTTTGAGCCTCAGTGTCTTCTTCAGTAAAATGAGCATAATAGTTACTGTAAAATTCTTGTAATAGCATTAATGTGAGGATTGAATAAGAAAATCTTATAAAATCTTGGTCCTCTCACAAGGTTTGCAAAACATTAGTGTCAGCTGGGAAATAACTATAACTGTAGACTCTCAGGCTATCCCCAAACCTACTGAATCAGAATCTGCATTTTAACAGGGTCTCCAGGTGATTCTTATTCAGTTTAAAGTGAGAAGCACACATAGAAAACATTAAAAGCAGCATCAGAGGGGCCGGCCTGATGGTGTAGTGGTTAAGTTCGCGTGCTCCACTTCAGTTGCCCGGGGTTCGCAGATTCAGATCCTGGGCACGGACCTACACATCGCTTATCAAGCCAAGCTGTGGCAGGCATCCCACATATAAAGTAAAGGAAGATGGGCACGGATGTTAGCCCAGGGCCAATCTTCCTCAGCAAAAAAGAGGAGGATTGGCAACAGATGTTAGCTCAGGGCTAATATTCCTGAACAACAACAACAAAAAAACCAGCACCAGCTGCATAACAGATTGTAATCAATGAAATAATAATGATGATGATGGTGATGATAATGCTGATGATGTAATGTATGTAAAGTACCCAGCATTTAATAAACCATAGTTACTATCACTTTTATTATCTGTTCAAATTTGGCTTTAAAATAACAACTTGGGTTTATGCACAAAGCTGCATTTCTTTAATGTATGCAAAAGTTCTATTTTGGGGTGTTAAGTGATGTGCTGTGCAATGCAATGGATGTGATTTGCACTTGGTGATTCATTTGGGAGGGAATGGGGCATGGGCCTTGGGAACCAGAAAGGGTTGGATCAGAATCCTAGCTCTGCTTCTCATCAGCGGACGGGTTCCAAAGCAAATCGCTTAATACTCTTGAGCTCCACTCTCTTCGGCTGGTTGTACTGGACTAATAGTTTACCTGTACAATACCATGGATACGACTCAGCATATTTCAGGGGTCAGGAATAATATCTACTGACCATTGCTGTGAGATAAGTGCTTGACAGTGTTCTAAATGCCTTAAGTAGTTAGTTATTTCATTTCCTCCTTGTGAAATCCTATGAACTAAATATTTATTGTACCCGTTTTGTGGAAGAATAATAAAGAGTTATGTTAAGTCACTTGCCTAAGGCCACACAGCCTGTAAATGACATCCCTAAGGATATTAACCAGGCAGTCAGATCTCATAGCCTAATCTATCTCTTTCTTTTTTTCTTTCTTCTTTTTTTTTTCCCTTTACAATGCTTCCTTCAGAAAGTGATACCTGAGCTGAGTTTTAGAAGAAAAATACGAGTATGCCAGGTGCCAGTTCTGATTTAACATCTTCCAAGTAACTTTTTCCTCTCATACTCTCCACCTTTCTGTTTTTCTCCTCTCTTCCTGTCTCTGTAATTCATTCCTTGATCAACGGGTGATACCAGCAGCTCAGTGTGGCTTCATCAGTGATGCTGGCCTATATCAAATATTGCTTATCTGAGGAATATTATTTTTTCTCCTCAGCATCTCATGTTTGGCATGGCTTTTAGTAGCTTTAAATTTCTTTTGCATATGGACAATAATAATCAACACACTTACATGTTTAGTAAGTATCAGGCACTGTTCTAGGCAATTTACTTGTATTAACTCAGTCAATTCCTGCAACAACTCATTGAGATAGGTGCTATAGTTATCCCCAATTTACAGATGAAGAAACTGAACCTAGAGAATTTATGTCACTTGCTCAAGACTATATACAGTTGGTGAAGCTGAGATTCAAACCCAGGCAGCCTTGCTGTAGAATCCATGCTTGTAACCATTATACTCATTTCTTCTCATGTGACCCAAAACAGCATTGAGAGATCAGTAGGAAGGTTCTGGAATCACCACTTTACAGATGAGCACAAAGCCTCAGAGGAGTGTATGATTTGCCCGCAGTCACACAGATTGCTAGTTGCAGAGCTGGGAGTAAAATCCAGGTCTCCTGACTCCAGGCTAGCTGAATCAGAAAAGACTACTCAGGAAAACGCCATCAAGGAAGCCATGAAGGGGTCTGACTGGAAACTGAAGTCTGCAACGTGCCCAAGGGGAAGGGTCCTCTGGATTTCCTGTTGCATTTGATTTGTCAGTCACGACTGAGGCAATAGTTTCCCTCCTTCCCAGCAGGTCCATTCTGCCACCATCAGTTTGATCCCGCGTCTGGAATCACGTTTGACTCTCAATTTGCAATACAAAATAATGCGATTTTGTTTTCGTTTGTGTTTTTCCTATTCCGAGGTTCTGCTGCCTTTCTTGACAGTCTGCCCGTTCTCCTTTACGTCTGTCCGCTGAGGCTGTGTTAAAAGAAATAATCCTCCAACGAATCCACCAGCGTTCCTGTTCTCCGTCGTGGGCTGTTAACATGTCATTTCTGTTTTCTAATTATTCAGTCAATTGTTTCTTCCCCTCTTTTTAAAAATCGACTCTCTTCCCATTTTCCAGATCATGTAGCTTGTAAATGCTTTCCATTTATCTTTGAGTCTCGCTCTAATTTGTTCCCAAAGTGCCAGCTGTCAGCACTTTGAGACTCGTTTGATTTAAAATATTAGATGCTGCCTATCTCTTCTAATAAAAAGTAAATGGAGGTTTGTTTAGAATTAATAGAAAAAAGTTACTTTTTAAATGTACAAAACATTGTTTCTATTTAATCTGATTTTATTTTTAGTGTAAAGTAAACAGGGAAGATACTATCTTTCTTTTTTTAAAAAATAGAAAAACAATCGGAAGTTCAGAGAAAGTAAATGAGTAGCTAAAAGAAGGAGGCTGCCATTCTGTTCAACCCTCTCCTTTCTTTTTCTGCATGATACAGGGAAAGAAAATAGACTAATGCTTGGGGTTGAATCTTCACTATCCTTCTCAGCTTCTGTGTGAACTTAGGCACACCACATACCTTTCCCACATTCATATACCAATCAATTAGAAGAGAGGTGATTAAAGACTATATTGTCCACATTTGAAAACAAATTCAATATTGGAGTAAGTCAAGTGTCTAGAGTGCTTCTGGTTTGGTCAAATGGGTGCATAGTGCTACTTTTAATAAAGGGAAGGTGAGATTACCCAACTGGCACTTGATCTTGTGAATCTAAGACTTGGTGGCGAGGTTGGGAAAGAGTTGTAGGTTCCACAGGGTCTCTGTTCTGCAAATGATGCGCTGCCTTCTTTTGAGTGACCAAATTTATTCATTAGTCCAAGGAGATATCATTGGACTCTTCAATGGGGTTCCTTTAAATTATTCCATTACAATTGCATTATTCCAGCAAGTCCCAAAGGTACCTTTGTGATCCAAAGAGAAACAGCATAAAGCAGTTATAATAGTGGTTGGTATCCCCGACATGCTCAGTAAAAGTAAGGAGAAAAGATTGAACTGGGCAAGATGGAGACCGCTGATCACAGCAGACACAGTGATTGGAGAGCAGTTGTATTGAGCCCTAGAGTTTCAGAGAAAGTGGGCTGGTGTGGCAGGAAGTGAAAATCAGGAGACCCCAACTGAGCCGTTCTCCTCTTTCTGATCTCAGGTTCCATGTGTTGAAAATGAAAGGCTGGACTAGAGCAGTCCTAGGATTCTAGCAATCTAGTCATGAGACTAGTGCACAGTATATAGTAGGTATATCTGGGGCTTTTATGGCATGGAGCAATTTCTCTGTCTCTTTTTTCCTTTAATACAAAAGATGGAGACAGTAATGATTCTATGAAGACAGAATTCTTTTCCCCCTGGAGGGAAAGTGAAATAGTAAAGCCTTTACTATTGCAAAGAAGCAGATAACAAAATAATTAGGATCATTAAAAACTGACAAAGCATCAAGCCCAGGTGAATTACATGGCTTCATTCCGAGGGCAATGGCAAGGGAGTGGGGAAGCCCGTTGGTGGAGGCCTCTGGAAGATCAAGAGACCCCACACACAGTCACACAGTTGCCAGATGATCTCTAGAGTCAGGAAGCCAGAACTGGGCCCATGTATGAAGGCACTGCGGTGTCAAAGGGTGCCTCAGATTACATGTCTCCAACTGGGTCTTCTCTTGCCCTGTAAGGCCCTCTCTACCCCTTCATTGTGCCACCAGTAACACTGTTTCTTATCAGCCTGACTTTATCCTCCATTAGAATGTGAGCCTCTCTAGAGCAAAATTTTATTTTTTTCACATCAGGCATGTTGACTGGCCCAGAACAGACACTCAGCAAGTTCACAGAATGACTGAATGAATAAATGAATGAAGTAAGGGATGCAAGCATGGCCTCAGTCCCATATAAGCTCCCTCAGGTACTTATATATTTTGAGGGAGAATATTTGTAACACCTTTCTTGAGTTAAGCATCTTGAGGAATCTTTGTTTCTGCAAGAACGTGGCCAATGCCCAAGGAGTCCTAAGAATATGACCTATGCAAAAGAAATTTAAGAAGAAAAAGCACACGAACAAAAAAGGCTAGCTACTATGTGCACGGGGCCATTCTTAATGGCACTATTTTCAAATGCATTCAAAATATGAATATACAGATAGTAAGTACTGTGACTGATTTTCCTGTATATCTTGATTTATAGAAGAGGTAAAATTCAGAGAGGTTACGTAGGTCAAAATCACAGAGCACAGCAAACCGGTTGGGACTTTACCCAAACTATGTCTAAGTCCAAAGTTCATTCTCTCCATTATGCCCGAAGCCTCCCAACTTCATAAGACACTGGTCTTTCTATGTTCCTGGCATGGGAAGCAATTAAAATCATAGCAGACAAGGCTCATGATCACTATCCAAGATCATTTATTGTACATATCAAACGATAGTGGGTATAAAAGTGCCATCCTTTGGACATGACTTTCTGGTTCTGAATTGAGGTCCTTGTTCTAGAACTCTGACCACTATCTCTCAGACCAGCCCCCTTCTTTAGTGGAGGTCTATAGATGGAACTCTGACAGTAAGAAAAGGAAATACATTACCATTCCCATTGAATAATGGGAAAACCAAGATTCAGAAAATATGTTAAAACACTCCAAGGTCATACTGGCCTAAAAACAGAAAAACCTGGAGTTGATTCCCAGGATCCTGTCTCCTTGTCCAACGTCATTGCCACTAATCCTTAGCTCAAAGCAGCCCTGAGACATTACAGATCTTAAGAAGGATGGGGGAGCATCTGCTATGGACATAGATTGTCTTGGATCTGAATCCTGATGCTGACACTCACCAGTAGTGTGACCTTGGACAAATTGCTTAATATTTCTGAGGCTCAGTTTCCTTCCCCATGTAATGAGGGAACTATCTACCTCACTGAGTTGCTCTGAGAATTAAATGAATCTGTGAATTAATTAACTTATTCTCCGCCTTGTAGCAGAAAGCATTCAAGGTGGCTTACAAGGACACAATAATATGATTTAAGAAGGGGGGAGAAAAGAAATAAGAAGACAAGAAGAAAGAAGAGTCAGCCCAATGCAATGGCTAAGAATATGTGACCTGTTTTGCTGAAAGCTGTGCAGTAGCCAACCCCAAAAGGGAAGCCTTGACGGCTATATTGTTTGCCATGTCCACAAGGTTATAACAGACCCACTACTTAAGGGGACCATGGCTATGTTCAAGATATAAGGTATATCTCATGTTCCTATATGTAAGATACAAGGTATACTTTCTTACATTCCAGGTTCCAGGCACTATATTAGGCAGCGAGCATCAGTGCTGAAAAAGGCAGGATGGCCCCTGCCCTCCTGGAGGTGACAGTCTTCATGAGGAGGACATGTCAATATGATGTGTTACTTCCATGATATCATCTTTACCAAAAAATTCAAAGAATATGAGTCACATAAAATTCCACATGTCGAGCTCTGATGACAGTGTCTGGCACACAGAAGATGTTTAATATTCATTTGCTTATTTATTTAACAAACATTTATTCATCTATTGTATCTATGTCTATGCCTTTTGTAGGCACTGGGGTATGCAGTGGACAGAACAGACAGACATCAACATCCCTACCGATGTTCTAGTTGAGGAGAGAGATGATCAACAAGAGCATGTGGTATAGTAGATATCGATAATGGAAGAGTGGTAAAGAGTGCTGAGCACAGTTCAGAGACAATGGCCAGGGGAGGCCTCACTGAGAAGATGAGTCCAGACCTGAAGGAAGTGAGGAAGTGAGGGAGGGAGCATGAAGGTTCTGGACAGAACATTCCAAACAAAGAGAACAGTAAGTGCAAATGCCAAAGGCTGGCACAGACCTGGCAGGGTCCAGGCAGTATTAGGCAGGACTCTTTCAATCGAAGGTGGCAGAAACTCAACCCCAAACAGGTCAAGCAAAAGAGATTTGCAGGAAGGAGACTTACGTGGTTCCTAGAGTCTGAAGATGAGATGTGGGAAAGCAGCCAACTTGAAAAGCTCCGGGGAGCCAGGCCTAGCTCCCCAGGATGCTTCCTCTCTCCTCTCCTCTCCGGACATTGCCTCTGTCCTCTCAGGATTCTTCCTCTATTCACATGGAGAGTGACACGGTGGCTGGCAGCTGCAGTCACATTCTCACAGCCTTACAGTCAAAGAGGGTAGTAGATATGCTTTTCCCTGCCTGCTCTTGCATAAAATGTGCCCAGACGTGGGGCCGGCCCGGTGGCACAAATGGTTAAGGTCAGTGCACTCCACTTCGGTGGCCCAAGATTCATGGGTTCAGATCCCAGGAGCAGACCTACACCACTCATCAAGCCATGCTGTGGCAGCATCCCACATACAAAATGGAGGACGATGGGCACAGATATTAGCTCAAGGCCACTCTTCCTAACCAAAAAAAAAAAAAAAATGCCCAGACCCAAAGGTCACTGTAGCTGTGGGGTGAAACGTTATATGATTGACTCAGCCTGAGTTATGTGCCCACCTCTGTGGTCTAGTTAATAAAATCTGTTATTAAAAGGAGGTCGAGTAAAGGGAGCTGAGCTCACTAACACCACAGCCAATAAAAATGTCGTTATAACTAAATGACTTGCTCTAAAAAAAACAGTTCATGGAAGTCATGGTGGAGACTACATCTTCCTACCTCATCAGAAATCATTAGCATCCTACTTAATTCGACATACGAATGGGAGCTTGGATTATTCTATGTTCTTGCTGATTCCCAAGGGATATTTTGCGGGTTCTCTAATATATACAGAGGACACTTTGTTCATTGTCATATGCGTATAATGATCCCATAATCTAAAGTGCTTCATGCTTATGATGCTGAGTGCTGGGCTATCATTACCTCCCGTTTGTTGCCATTAGAACGTGCTAGGAGATTTCAAAAAAGTGAAAAGTATGCCACAATTACATACGAAGCACCTAATCACACATGAGTTAATTTTAAGCATGGTCATTTTTTGGTGATAATGACAATTATGATTGAAATGTAGTTTAAAGAGCAAAAGACAAAAATGCTTGATATATAGTGAGGGGATTTTTGTGAAACATTCTGGAGGAAATAGGCAGAGAGTTACAATGAGATGATAAGAATTAGGGGCTTGTTCCTACACTGTGGTCATTTTAGTTAACACATGACTATCTGCCCTAAGAATGGGCTGCATTAATATGCATACATGTCCTCTGGCTTCAGCCAAAGGAAAGCATGGCAGGAGACTGGGGGAGGGAAGGGAATGAGGCTGGACATTTATTTCCCCACCTCGGTTCCTACAAGGACACCTCAGACTCTCCTCTCTCTCTCTCTAACACTCTCTCTCTGGCTCTAGAAAACCGCTCTCTCATGCCCTTTCAGGTCCATGGAGTGGAGGGGCGGGGGTGATGGCTCTCAGGTATTATGAGCCCCAGGGTACTGCTCTATTCCCTGGCCATACCTTTGTAAACTATGTCTTCATAAAACTCTCCACAGCTTTCCCAGTTTGAGGCACCATCTATTTTGTGTCAGTACGCTACCACACTCCCCCCTCGCCAAGTTCTTGCTCGCTTTGCAAGTATCTTATAAGGGTATTAATTCTGCTCATCTCAAATCAAGTGTGTCTGGTCAGATCTACCTTCTTATTTCCCTATATGTTACCTATGCATTTTTGCAAATTCTCACTCCTCGTCTTGGAATGACCTCTCAGCCTCCGTCTCTGTCTAAATTCCTCATCTTCAAAGCCCTCCTCCAGTGCTACCTTCTATAGGAAGCTTTCCCTGACCCACTATCAGATGCAATCTTGTCTTTCTCTACACTCCCACAGCTCTTTATCCAACCTCTATCAAGGCACTTATTTCTAGTTTGCACAGCTTTTTGTTTGGCACACATCTTATCTTCCTTAATTAGCTGCTGGATCCATGCCTTCAGGATTTGTTTCCCAACAAGAGGCCAACACAATGCTTTGCACATGTAAGACACTCAGGAAATATCTGTTGATTGGAAGAATGCATAGATTTATAAATTTCTGTGATATCACTTAGACAGTTAATCTCAGACAACTGCTCCCACATTTTAATACCATACTCATTAACTCAGGTAACAATTCTGGAGGACCTACTACATGCTAGGAACTGTGCTAGGTGCCAATTATTTCATGTTCATTAAAAAAAAATCTACAGATAAAAAGTATATATTTATTGATCTTACAAATTCATAAAAATATCTCTCATTGATTTGAACTTTTTAAATGCCCTGTGCAGAAATATGTAGGGTCATTAGAACACATCTTCAATACTCTCTCCGCTCTGATTTCTACAAGCACTGCAGTTATTTCCTCATTCTCAATAGTATTGAGAATAACCTCAACTTAAGTACAATTTGCACCCATATAGAGCTGTGAAGCTCAAACTTTGCTGGCTGTAAGAAAATCACATAGGGAATTTAAAATATAGATACATTCTTGTCACATTAGTCCTCACCTCCACTCCAGACCTGTTGGATTGACATTTGAGTTGAGAGTGGTGGATAATTTGAATCTTACCACCTTCTCCCTTCCCATCTTCTCTCAATTCTGACTCTGCTAACTAGGCACTTGTCCAAGGATCGGTGTTCAGCAACCAGCGTTTAAAGTAAATTTGAGTCACATAGAATCCTTGTGAGAAAAATAAAAAGTTTTTCTGCACTTACTAGTTGAGAAAAGGGAGGTTCCAAAATGGTAAATGAATTGGAAAAAGAAACAAGCATCTTGCTAGAGTAGGAACATTAAAGCTGAATGAACATATTAAAAGAGGCTCAATCCTGGACATCAGTAAGACGGCAGAAGGGGAAGCCCCGGGCCATCTTTCCTCCAATAGAGACACTGATTCAACAACAATAGATGCATCAATTCTCTTTGTGAGAAATCCAGAAAACAGTTAAGAGGCACCTGCCCCCCAGGCGAGCATAAAACCAGCCGGATGCAGGTGTACAGGAAAATTCATGACATTCACTTGCCATAGTCCCTTCTCCAAGTTCAGCATGGACCAAGTCGGAGAACACCCCCAACTTTCAGCATCTCCCTTCGGAGGGAAAGTGTTGAAGCACTTGTCCCGTGTTCCAGATTTTGGAGAACTGCCTGTGGGTCTGGTTTCTGTCTCGCCGATCTTGGATCACTGTTGGGACCTGGCATACTCTAGATGCTTGGGGTCCCATGAAAGCAAAAGAGAACTGGGCAGCTTGCTGCTGCTCCAGAGGGCTCACAGTATAGCAGAGAGAAGCTGATGTAGCTTGGCAGCCTCTCTCTCAGGGAGGAAAGAGAAGAGTGGCACGTGCACTCAATGTTCTGGCTTTTTAGGGGGTGGCCTACTTTCTCTCCCATCTGACTCAGAGTGCTGCCAAGACCCAGCACACCCTGGAAGCCTGGGGCCCTCTGAGAACAGGAGCTTGTGGCTTGGGGCAGCTCCCAGGAAGCTGCAGTACCACAGACAGACACCAGAGGGCGCAAGAGATTATAAACTCCTGAAAAAGGAAACAGGTAAATTCCTCTAATTGGGAATTTAGCACAAGTCCAAAGAAGATGAACCCAAAGAAAAGGCTTGAGAGGCCTCTAGAGTATCTAGCTGGGCTGATTGGTGAAGGATTTTCCCTGTATGAAGCCAGTCTGTAGAGACTGGGAGGGGTGGCCGTTTTTTCAAATGTATGAATACCAGTACAAAATTACAATGCACATGAAGAAACAGGGAAATGTGGCACAATCAATGGAACAAAATAAATCTCTAGAAACCAACCATGAAGAAATGAAAGTATATGAATTATCTGACAAAAAATTCAAAATAACTGTCATAAAGTTGCTCAGTGAGCTAAAGAAAATGATATATGATCAAAATGAGAATATCAACAAAGAGATAGGAAATATAAAAGGAAACCAAAAAGAAATTTTGGAACTGAAGAAAACAATAACTGAGTTGAAAATTTTGCTAAAGAGATTCAACCACAGACTTGATCAAACAGAGGAAAAAATCAGCACACTCAAAGATAGGTCATTTGAAATTATCCAGTGAGAGGAGCGAAAAGAAAAAGAATAAAAAAGAGTGAATAAAGCCTAAGAGACTTACAGCACACCATCAAACAGACTAATACACACATTATGGGAGTCACAGAAAGACGGGAGAGAGAAGGGGCAGCAAAATTATTTGAAGATATAATGGCTGAAAACTTTCCAAATCTGCGGAAGGAAATGGACATCCAAATGCAAGATGCCCAAAAGCTCTCTCAACTACGATGACAGTAAGGAAGTCTACATTGAGACACATTTTTATCAAATTGTCAAAAGTCAAAGGCAGAGAATTTTTAAAGCCAAGAGAGAAAAACAATTCATCACATGCAACAGAGCCTCCATAAAACTATAAGCAGATTTTTCAGCAGAAACCTTGTAGTCCAGAAGAAAATGGGATGACATATTCAAAACGTGGAAAGAGAAAAAACTCCACCAACTAAGAGTATTACACCTGGCAAAACTGCCCTTCATAAATGAAGGACAGACAGTCTTTCCCAGAAAAACAAAAGCTAAAGAAGTCCGTCAATACTAGACTTACCTTACAAGAGTGCTACAAGGAGTCCTTCCAGTTGACATGAAAGGCTATCAGACAACAACACAAAAGCATCTGAAAGTATAAAGCTCATTGGTAAAGGCGAATATAGAGACAAATACAGAATACTGCAATACTGTATGGTGCTACGGAATTCAATTTTAATTTACGCGTGAAAGTTATAAGACAAAAGTATAAACTATAGCTATCAAATATGTTAATGCATACACATTATTAAAAGATGTAATTTGGGGTTGGCTCTGTGGCATTGTGGTTAAGTTTGGTGCGCTCCGCTTCGGCGGCCCAGGTTCAAAGGTTTGGATCTTGGGTGCGGACGTCACCACTTGTCCACTTGTCAGCAATGCTGTGGTGGCAACCTACATATAAAGTGAAGGAAGATTGGCACAGATGTTAGCTCCGGGCTAATCTTCCTCAGCAAAAAAAAAAAAGATGTGATTTGTGACATTAATAACAAAGTGTGGGGAGAGGAGCAATAAAATAAGTAGAGTCTTTGTATGCAATTTAAATTGTTATCAACTTAAAATAGATTGTTATAAGATGGTTTATGTAAACTTCCCTGGTGACCAACAAGAAAATAACTGTAGAAGATACACAAAAGAAAATGAGAAATGTATTAAAGCATGTCACTACAAAAAATTAACAATACACAAAGGAAGATAGCAAGAGAGGAAAAGAACAAAAAGTTATAAGACAGACAAGAAATAATTAACAAAATGGCAACAGTAAGTTCTTCCCTATCAGTAATTACTTTATATGTAAATAAGTTAAACTCCCCAATCAAAAGATATAGAATAGCTGAATGGGTTAAAAAAAAAAAAAAGACCTAACTATGTATATACAAGAGACTCATTTTATATTAAAGGACTATATAGGCTATAAGTGAAAAGATGGAAATAGATATCCATAAAATAGTAACGAGAAGAGAGCAGGTCATATTGATATCAGACATAATAGACTTTAAGTCAAAAATGATCAGGCCAGCCCCATGGCTTAGCAGGTAAGTGCGCGTGCTCCACTACTGGTGTCCTGGGTTTGGATCCCGGGCGCGCACCGTCGCACCGCTTGTCCGGCCACGCTGAGGCCGTGTCCCACATACAGCAACTGGAAGGATGTGCAGTTATGACATACAACTATCTACTGGGGCTTTGGAGAGAAAAAGGGGGAAAAAAAATGAGGAGGATTGGCAGTAGATGTTAGCTCAGGGCTGGTCTTCCTCAGCAAAAAATAGAGGAGGATTGGCATGGATGTTAGCTCAGAGCTGAGCTTCCTCACAAAAAAAAAAAAAAAAAGAAAAAAAGAAAATGATCACAAGGGACAAAGAAAGACACTATACAATTATAAAAGGGTCAATTCATCAGGAAGATATAACAATTATAAATATATATTCACCAAACATCAGGGCACCCAAATATATGAAGAGAACATTGACAGAACTGAAGGGAGAATGGGCAGAAACACATTAATAATAGGACATTTCAATACCACACTTTCAATAATGGGTACAACATTGAGACAGAAGATCAGTAAGGAAACAGAGGACTTGAACAACATCATAGACAAAATGGACCTAACAGACATACACAGGATATTCCACCCAACAGCAACAGAATACATAATCATCTCAAGCACACACAGAACATTCTCCTGGATGATCACTATTAGGTCACAAAATAAGTCTTAACACAAAGACTTTTTGAAGATTGAAATCATGCCAAGTATCTTTTCTGACTGCAATGAAATGAAGCTAGAAATTAATAACAGAAGGAAAACTGGAAAAATCACACATATGTGCTAATAAAACAATATACCCTTAAACAACCAATGGGTCAAATAAGAAATCAAAAGGAAAATTAGAAAATATCTAGAGACACATGAAATGAAACCACAAAATACCAAAACAAAACTTATGGGATGCAGCAAAAGCAATACTAAGAGGAAAGTTTATAGTGGTAAACAGCAACATTAAAAAAAGAAGCAAGATCTCAAACAACCTAACTTTACACATCAAGGATCTAGAAAAAGAAGAACAACCTAAGCCCAAATTTACCAGAAGGAAGGAAATAATAGAGCAGAAATAATAATGTAATAAAGTCAATATATGAAAAGCCCACAGCTAACATCATACTCAAAGGCAAAAAACTGACAGATTTTTCTCTAAGATCAGGAACAAAGCAAGGATGTTCACTCTCACCACTTCTCTTCCACATAGTACCGAAAGCCCTAGCCAGAGCAATTAGGCAAGAAAAAGAAATAAAAGGCATCCAAATCAGCAAGGAAGAAGTAAAATTATCTTTGTTGCAGAAAACATTATCTCATATACAGCAAAACCTAAATTTTCCATAAAATATTGTTAGAACTAATAAATGAATTGAAAAATAAGATGAAAGCAAAGTTGCAGGATACAAAATAAACATATAAAAATCAGTTTCATTTCCATACACTAACAATGAACAATCCCAAAAGGAAATTAAGAAAATGATGCCATTTACAATACCATCAAAAATAATAAAATACTTAGGAATAAATGAGTGAAAGACATGTACACTGAAAACTAGAAAATATTGATGAAAGAAATTAAAGAAGGCACAAATAAATGGAAATGCATCTAGTGTTCATGGATTGGAAGACTTAATATTGTTAAAATGTCCACGCTACCCAAAGTAATCTACAGATTCAATGCAATCTGTATCAAACTACCACTGACATTTTTTTTTTGAGAAATAAAAAAATCTGAAATTCATGTGGAATCACCAAGGACCCTGACTAGCCAAAACAATCTTGAGAAAGAAGAACAAAGTTGGAGGCCTCAGGCTTCCTGACTTCAAAACATATTAGAAGCCTACAGTGTTTAAAATAGTAGGATACTGGCTTAAAGACATATAAAGCAGTGGAACAGAATAGAGAGCCCAGAAATAAACTCACATATGTACAATCAAATAAACTTCAACAATGGTGCCTGGGCCGGCCCCGTGGATCAGCGGTTAAGTGCACGTGCTCCGCTACTGGCGGCCCGGGTTCGGATCCTGGGCACGCACCGACGCACCGCTTCTCTGGCCATGCTGAGGCCGCGTCCCACATACAGCAACTAGAAGGATGTGCAACTATGACATACAACTATCTACTGGGGCTTTGGGGAAAAAAAGGAGGAGGATTGGCAATAGATGTTAGCTCAGAGCCGGTCTTCCTCAGCAAAAAGAGGAGGATTAGCATGGATGTTAGCTCAGGGCTGATCTTCCTCACACACACAAAAAATTAAATAAATAAATAAATAAATAAATAAATAAATAAATAAATAAATAAATAAAATAAAACAATGGTGCCAAACTGCATAATGGGGAAAGGATAGTGTCTTCAACTATCAAATGGCATTGAGAAAACTGGATATCCAACCACCAAAATGAAAAGGCAATCCATAGAATGGGAGAAAATATTTGCAAACCATATATCTGATAAGCGGTTAATTTCCAAAATATGTAAGGAACTCCTACAACTCAATAGCAGAAGAATTAATAACCCGATTATAAAATGGGCTAAGGACTTGAATAGATATTTCTCCAAAAAAGACATACAATGGCCAATAAGTATATGAAAGGATGCTCAATTTCACTGATCATCAGGAAAATGCAAATCAGAATCACAGTGAGATATTTCCTTACACCTGTCAGAAAGACTATTATAAAAAAACAAAAGACATCAAGCATTGTCAAGGATGTGGAAAAATTGGAACTTTTATGCATTGTTCATGGAAATACAAAATGGTACAGCTGCTGTGGAAAACTTATAGTGTTTCCTCAAAAACTTAAAAACAAAATTATCCAGAAATATTGAAATCAGAATCATGAAGAGATATTAGCACTCTTATGTTCATTGCAGCACTGCTTATAATAGCCAAGATGTGGAAACAACTTAAATGTCCATCGATGGATGGATCAATAGAGAAAATGTGGTATATACATACAATGGAATATTATTTGGCTTTAAAAATGAAGGAAATCCTGCAGTATGTGAAAACATGGATGATCCTTAAGGACATTACACTAAATGAAATAACAAGTCACAGAAGGTCAAATAGAGTATGATTCCAGCTATATGAGGTATCTAAAATAGTCAAATTCACAGGAGCAGAGAGCAGAATGGTGGTGCCAGAGGCTGGATGGCGAGGAAAATGGGGAGTTGCTATTCAATGGGTATTGAGTTTCAGTCAGGCAAGATGAAAACGTTCTAGAGATCTGCTCTATGACAATTATGTATAATTAACAATACTGTACTCTACACTTAAAAATTTGTTAAGAGGGTAGATTTCAGGTTATGTGTTTTTTCCACAGTAAAAAATGATACTCAATCCTATTATTAATCAGGGAAACATAAATTATGACCACACTGAGATACTAATTTGCACCTACTAAATTGGCAAAAATTCAGAATTCTGATATACCAAGGGTGAAGTAGATGGGATTCAAAAGGAACTCATATTCTGCTATGGGAGCGTACATTGGTACAAACATTTGGAAAACAATTTGACACCATTGTGTAAAGAACATTTGCATTCTTTATAATCCAGCAATTCCAATTCTAGGTGTATACCCTCACCTCTATGCACCAGAAGAAATGTACAAAAGAAAAAGCAGTTTATAGCAACCTTGTTCATAATAACAAAGTAGAAATAACCCAAATGTCCATCAACACGAAAATGAGTTGTTGTATAATAGGTTGTAGTATAATCACACAATGGAATATTGTCTAGCAGAGGAAATGAGAGATTTATAGTGACTGCAACAAAATGGATATACTTTAGGAGCATAATGTTGAAGGTAAAATGCAAATTGCTGAAGATTACTTACCATATGATACCATTTTTATAAAGTTTAAACTCTAGCAAACAACAGACATATTGTTGTTTCCCATACATATGGGAAAACTTTTTTTACCGATGGAATTATAAACAAAAATTTAGAAAAACATTTACTTCTGAAAGTGGTGGTATGGGGATGAGCAATCTGGATAAGGAGGAACATAGAGAGCAAGGGTTCTATTTCTTAAATAGTGTGGTGGATTCATTTTTGTTTATTACTTAATAACTTGTACACTCGTCAAATGTATTCTTTTGTGTCTGTCAATTGTTATACTTTCAAAAAAACAGTACAAAAATAACTATTTAAGGTAAACAGTAAGAGAAAGACAGAACGACGGAAATGCAGTGGGCAAGGGAGCAGAGTGGTACAGCAAAGAGTTGGTCAGTAGGCAGGACCTGATGACCACGGGAAAGAGTGTGGATGGTATTTTAACTTCAAGAAGCTTTTGAAGGTTGTTAGAGAAGAGAGGAACATCACCGAATGCACTTAAAAGATAACTCTGGCTGCTCCATGAACAACAAACAGAAGTATAGACTCCATTTGGGAGGCTATCTCAGTATTTTAGGGAAGTATGATGGTGGTAGACATATTCTGATCAATAGATAAATGAGATGGATGAGGGAAAGGAAATTGTTTGGCTTGAGCAATTAAGAAGAGGGTGGTATTACTGAGATAGAGAAGTTTAGGTGTGGAAGTCGAGAAGGGAATCAAAAATTTGTATTTTTCAAATTATTTTCAGATATATGTGAAATATTTAAGAGTAGGCAGTTGAATCAAGTCGGGTCGTTGACCATATGAATCTTGATTCTCCATAAGGAGAATTGCCTAGTGATTGAAATGTGGAAGACTTCAGCCAATTGGTGAAGTATAAACAGTAAATAAATAAATGGTAGAGGGGCCGGCCCCTTGGTGTAGCGGCTAAGTGCGTGAGCTCTGCTGCTTGCCTCCTGGGTTCAGATCCCAGGTGCACACCGACGCCCGGCGTGTCAGGCCGTGCTGTGGTGGCGTCCCACATAAAGTGGAGGAAGATGGGCACGGATGTTAGCTCAGAGCCAGTCTTCCTCAGCAAAAAGAGGAGGATTGGCATGGATGTTAGCTCAGGGCTGATCTTCCTCACACACACACAAAAATGGTAGAACAGTAATAGAATCAAATATTTTCCAACGAGCTACTTATATTCAGCCAATCTGTGTTTATTGAGAGATTTTGGAAAAAAATAATTAAAATTATAGTCAGAAAATTGGGATCTAATTTCAGTGCCCATATCCCACCCTTCTCAATTAGCACATAATTCACAATTAAAAATTAATTGAATTTTCCTCTTGGATTTCCCACTTTAAAATGGAGAAAGTTTAAACTAATATTTTATAGCCTTTGGGCTTACAGAGAGATTTCACATGCATTAATTCCCTTCCGAGGGTGAAAATATTGAAGACTTAAATGTCAGCGATATTGACAGGAGGTAGGACAAAGAGTGAAATCACAAGTTGGCCACCTTAGTAACCAGCTACAAAAAATACTAACAACCAGGGCCGGCCCCATGGCCTAGTGGTTAAATACACGCGCTCCGCTGCTGGCGGCCTGGATTCGGATCTCGGGCGCGCACCCTTGCACCGATGCACCGCTTGTCAGGCCATGCTGTGGTGGCGTCCCATGTAAAGTAGAGGAAGATGGGCACAGATGTTAGTCCAGGGCCAGTCTTCCTCAGCAAAAAGAGGATATTGGCATGGATGTTAGCTGAGGGCTGATCTTCCTCACACACACACAAAAAAACTAAGAATCAATGGCTTGGCAATAATAGCAATTATGCTGTTTTCCCTAAATGGCTCTTGTTTTTTTTTCTGTGTAAGCAGTGATTGTGAAACTGAATTCCCATAAGGGTGATCAAGAAAGTGGCAGTGAAAAATTGTTTTATGTGGAAAAAAAATCATCTATGTCCTATTAGCACTACTCTGTAGAGTCTGATTCTGAGAGATGGTTGTATCTCCTCAGGAAGTCCCTCCCAAGGACACCACTAAGTGAAGCTGCTTTTTCCTCCCACATCCCAATTCCGTTCTTTGCACATAGTCAGCTCACAAAAACTGTGGAACAAATGAATAAACATCCCAGGCCTGTGGTTAAAGAGGTTTAAATTCTTCTAGCTCCCCAGAGCAACTCCTAAATCATTACTTCTCCACTCTCCTTCATGGCTAATTCTACTCCACCATCTTGGATGTCTTCCAGGGTCATCCACTGTCTTCCTGGTCATTTTCCCACATTTATCAGAGATGCCTGATTAGTGACTCATAATTTTATACTACATCCCTATTCTTGTCATCAAATAGGGTATTTTTTAAAAAGACTTATGTATTGTGGATTACCTACACAGCATCCTGTTATCTCACCCCCTAAACTTTCTAAGTTTCAATAATTTTGGTCCCACTTAACTTCAGCCACATACTACTTGTCCAGCCTCTGCATCTGGACCTGGTCATCACTGGCACTTTTCTACTCTGTTGAATCAAATCCAGACGTTGTGCTCTCTGTCTCCCAACCTTTTAATTCTTGTGCTGAATGATCCCCACTATCCTAACCTCACTGACAACCTCAAGACACTCCAGTGGTCCTTAGTCAGTCGACCTCTTCCTACTTCACCTGTCCCTTATGAAGACTGTAGGTGATATATCACTGATACAACTGATCTATCACTTTGGTCTCTTGACAGGAAAGTGACAAGATTTAATGGTATTTTAAGGTAATGGATTTGGTGGTGACATGCTAAGGGGACTGGACAGTGAAGAGTCCAGGGTTAGGGAGAATACTTGCTGACTGTGCACAAGTAGAGGTATGGATTTTAAGGTTCTGTCTAGCCTTGATGAGACACTACAATAGGAAAGTGAAAAAAGGATGCCTAGGGGAGATGGTGTGGAGGGAATCAAGCATAAGCTCTCTGAGGGCAGCAATCTTATTTGTTTTGTTCCTCATTTCATACATGGTTTCTAGGACTTGGTCTATTTCATAATTATTTCACTAATTCATAAGGATGTGGTAAGGATTAAATGGAGAGTGTATAAAACATCATAAGAACAAGCATTCTAAGAGATACAGGCAGGAACTGCAAGGCTTCTTACACCTTAGGCTTAGAAGTCACAGAGCATCACTCCTCCTAGATCCTACTGGTCAAGGACAAGTCACAGATCCAGCCTAGATTTAAAGGGAGAGAACTGTACGAGGACATGAGTACCGGGAGGCATGGTTCATTGAGAAGAGGGGCATCCTTACAAACTAGCTCCCATTCAAAGAAGAGCCTTAGGAGAGGTTTTTTTTTTTTTTTTTTCCTTGAAGTTCTGTGTAAAACAAAACACCTGGTCCAGTGCTGGAGTGTCAACGTGTGTAAAGAAGCTCATCTTGAACAAAAATTTCAATATTTACTTATCTCCCAAAGATTTAGAAGCATAATAAAACATACTCCATGGCAACCTTTTTTAAAATTCTCTGTCCCTAACCATTCTCAAGCACCCCGAGACTCCGGGGAGAGCCCTACCTTCTTTTGCCAAAAACATTCTCTCTCTCATCAATGCCACCCTGTCCCCTGTCTTGGTCCCTCTGTCACTCCCCTCTCGCAGCTGCATGCCACCCCATGGATACTGTCGTTCCTCTGCCACATGCAGCACCTTGGACTTGTTCTTCTTGAAAGAAATGTCTGTTCATTAGGATAATTCATATTCCATCAAAGCTTAAATTTTATTATTACTATTTGTTTTAAGGATAGACTTTTTTTTTAGCACAAAATATCTGCTGGAACAAAGCATGAATTCAAATTGGAATAATCACTGATGTGGTGCAATATGGCTATATTGAATATTTTTGGCAAACATTCTTTTGGCGAGGATGGGATTTCTCTTCAGCCCTGTCCATTCTAGAGGGACCTGATCTCTCCACTCAAGCATTGAGTGACTGGACACAAGAATGTCCCGCCCCACCAACCATGGTGAGAGGGTCATAGAAATACCTGAGGAAGGGGCATGTAAATGAAAAGAGCAATGGGGTGGCAGGTCAGGAAAACTGTGTCTGATCATTGATCAGCTGTGTGGCTATGAGTAAGTGGCTTGAATTCCTAGGCAAATACTTCTCAGACTTTAACTTGCATGTGAATCATATGTTCGCTGGGGATCTTGCTCATATGTAGATCCTGATTTGGTAGGTCTGAGCTGGGCCTGGGATTCTGCAGTACTGAGCAGCTCTACTTAATGCTGATGCTACTGTTCATGAACCCTACTTGGAGGAGTAGCTCTAGATCACTCCTCTCTCATTTGAGAATGGGGATGGCAATATGTATTCATCTTACTCCCACTTTCAAAAAACCTTATAGTTGTCCATTTTTTAAAAAACTAAAGTCCAAATTCCTTATTAAGGCCCTTAGCATGGCTTACAGAACTCTTTGAATCAGTACCAACCTCATCTCCAACTATCTCTATTTTCCCTAAACCTGAATTACTCACCATTCCTCTAGGTGCCATGTTCCCACACACCTTGACAACTGATCCTCTCCTTCTGGAACATACATGATCAGCTAGCAGGCTGTGAGCTCCTTTGGTGGTGAAAATAGAGTCATGTTAATGCTTATAGCTCAAAACTTAGCTTATCGCCAGTATATAGCAATTGCTCAATAAATGTTTATTAAATAAGATAGGTTCAGCATCTACTCACTCTCTGAAGCATGAGATAAAAGTTACCTCTTCTATGAATCCTTTCCTAGCATGGCCAGATGGAGCTCTAGTCAGCAGGTTGTATATTCTCCTCATATAACACTTATAGGAATTTTAATGTTTCTTTGTTTGTCTTTTCTGTTAGATTCTGAGGTCCTTGAGAGCTGAGATAGTGCCTTGTCCATCTCTGATTCACCATCGCCTGGCATAGATCTAAGCCCATAGTACACCTTCCGTCAATGTTTGATGAATAAGTTATTGCATGTGATGAACAAAAGAATGAGGGTACACGTGAAGAGGCAGCTTTGTTTTGTTTAAAAGAAATTTAGAACCACACACCTCCTGATTTCCATTCCATGGGTGAATGTCTGCTTCCTTCTGTAACTTTCCTTTTGAGCCACAGATTCAATGTGCTACCCTGGAGCAGATTCTTAATCCACCTTCAGGGCAGCGTTGCCATGGTTGGGGTCAGTAGGTGGGGGCCACCATGGATCGGGCACTTGACTTGCCCCGAGTTGGGATGATGGTCTTGTCTCACTCTGTTGTAAGAATTAGGTGGTAAAGTGGTTAATGATAATGTGGGAGTCTCAGATGACAGAAGGATTGGATTGCTGCGTGCAGAAACCTATAGGGAGAGAAAACCATAAGGTCATGGAACTCCTAAAGCATTCCCCTTGGAGGCTATAATATAGAATGTACACTGATCAAATGAGTTACAGAAAAGGAAAGAGGGAACCCAATAAGCAGTATACACCTACTATGTGCTGGATGCTTTCATCCATTATCCATTCACTTCTCACAGTGACTCTGTAAGGACAATATCACCTTAAAATCTCTAAAAATAGTTGCCATGTAATAAGCACTTTATCCACATTATCTTACTTGGTGCTCAAAGCAATACTGCATGATACTATTACACCCCATTTTATAAGTAAGAAAAATGAATATTAGAGCAACTGAGAAACTTCTCCAGGTCATCGAGCCCTCTCATGATAGAGCATACATTTGATTCTGTATCTATTTGATATTTGTATTTCAACAACTATCACACTTATGAGACTTTTCTAAGGGTTGGTTTCCCTCACTGGGCTTGTAAGCTCCTTAAGACTCATAGTTTACTCATATTCACACTCCCCAGAGCCAGATACACTCAACTGATTTTAATTGAATTGACTTGAATTTTTCTACACCAAATTACCTCAATACTTCTTTGAGGGCACGGAAGGGGTTCTATTTATTTTTATATTCTCAGTGCCCTGTACAGTGTCTTTTGCATTATAGGTGAGTTATAAGTGGTTATTGGATGGTTGGATGGATGGATGGGTGGATAGATGAGAAGGTCCAAGAAAGAAATTAGCAAAGTTCCTCTGCTGGATTTGGAGATGAGGAGGGGGTATGAAGCAAAAACAGATACTATGATGGGAAAGGATCTTTAAAGTCAGTGACTGAGTGAAACACTTGAAGAAGGTTGTTGTTGCCATAGGGTACAATGTAGATCAGAACAAGGAGGTTAGGGGGTGATGTATGTGATCCTAACACAAGGTGTAACTCTTCATTTTTAGGATTACTTGTGGTTGCTTTGTTTCTATGGCTGCACTCATAGACTCTTCCATGTAGCCTATATCTTATGGGACCAAATCAATTTGATCAGCAATAGTGACTTGAGGGAGGATAATATGACTTGAGTTGTTCCCTCAAGTAGTTTGCAGACTAATGGGAAAGAAGTATATTATCTTCATAAACAGCTATAACCTAAGATAAAAAGAGAAGAAACACACTGAGAGAGGGCTATGAGTATCGCCAAAGGGAGAAGTTGAGATAATTGTAAGTGGAATTAGTTTGTTGTCAAGGTTGCCTGAATGAGTGCATAGAATGAGGGTGTATGGAGTCTGGGAAGAGAATAGGTTGGACAATGTGGAAGGATATCCCTTCAAGATGGAAACAAATTTTGTCTTCAATTTGAAGAAAATGAAACTGAAGTTCAGAAAGATAGAGTAAATTGCTAATGATCAGACAGTGAGTAAGTGGTGTGGTCAGAATTCAAAGCTAAATTTTCTGATGCCAAAACCCAGGGTCTTAACGATTTTGCCAACAGCCTCCCCAAATTAAGGTGGTGTCAGGGAATGGAGAGGAGCTGGATGGAAATTGGGTAATAATAATAATACAAACAGCAAATACTTATAGAGTCACACACTTTACATATGTTAACTCATTCAGTCTTCACAGCAGCCCTGTTTTACAGATGAAGAAACTAAAGCCCAGACAGGTTAAGTAATTTGCCCAAGGTCACATAGCTGGTAATGATTTGAACCCAAGCAATCAGCGTTTTGAATAAAAGCTAGAGAAAGGAAGAATTAGAGATGGCGAAGGATTAGTATCTTCTAGATGTGCCAAAGTCTTCCAGGAATGATTACGTCAGAACTGGAGCCAAAAATTCTAATCTCCTTTCTACTGAGGGTCTATCTTGGGTCAGAAATACAATCCTCCCTTCCTCGTTCCTCTCACTCTTAAAACAGGAAAAAAAGAAAACCTAAAATACTAACTGTAATTAGGAATCTTATCACTTGAATTCAAAACAAAAATTAAAAAGCAGCTGAAATGACTCTTTTGAAATGAAAAGGAAACAATTTTAGATTACAAAAAAGTATGCTAATTAAAATGATTGATATGCTATTTTGTTATTGACTCATGCTACCTTGTTACAGTTTCATTCATTTCTTGTTGACTAACCAGCTCGTTGAAATAAAGAGAGGAATTTAGGTTGAATTTTAATTTTCTTTAGGGTTTCATATATGTTTACATTTCATTCTAGTTGTTAAGCAACCCCTAAAGTTTGCTTCTATTTTCTATTTAATTTGAAACTAAGAAGACAAAGAGAAGAAGAACACGCAATCTGGCTGAAACACAGAGCCTTATGTGTTGGTGCATGTTGACTGTGTAAAATAATGGAAATTTCCTTCCCTTAATAGCAAACATATTATGTATCATCATAGAAACAGAATCGTTCTTGGCAAAGTATGATCACTGATAGATGGTGGGGAAAAGTCCTCAGTACTAATGACTCTTCTGACTTTTTTTCAATATGAAAATAAGACTGGAGTTAAAAGGTTGGTGCTTGTTCTTCCTTGGTCTCTTTTTTTAGCCTTCTGGACTTGGCTATGAGACTTGCCATCTCTGAGCCTCTGCTAGTTTCTTTGTTACCTGGAAATCTGCTCTTTCTTCTTTATTGGGGTGCTATGAGGTCCCCAAGGGACGACGTAGAAGAATGTGCTTTAAGATGTAGGATGCCATAGAAATACAGGGCCTTGTTAGTATTTTTTCTAATTTTGGCACTTTTAGTCCATGGGAAAATATCCTGGGAAGTCATAAGCTGTTAATGAAGGTCCTGCCTCTAGATCCCCATCCTCATTAACAAGACATAGTGTAGTGGAAAGAACAAGGAGTATAAAACTGGCTCATTGCCCTTTTTTTTTTTTAACTATTTTCTTGATCAGTCTTGCTAGGGGTTTATCAATTCTATTAATGTTTGCAAGGAGCTGAACTTTGGCTTACTTGATTTCTCTATTATTATTATTTTTTAATTTCATTGATTCTGCTCTTTATTTTTTCTTGCTTCTACACATTTTGGGTCTCAACTGGACACTTGAGGTGCTCAATAATGTCCATGCACCGGATGGGACAAGACATTAACATCCCCTGCCCTATGCAACCACTGATATTTCTGTTTAGCTCTCAGCCCTACAGCAGCTCTTCTCTGCTCGGCTTATTATGTGCTTGTTTCCATCACACACAGCCTAACACAGAACAAGATGGTGGGGAAAAGTCTCACACATACTTCTGTGGTTCACCCCCTGCATAGTTTCCTTCAGCCTCTCAAATACTATGAACCTTTCAAATATCTGCTCAAATACACCAGCAGGTTCCATTCTGGTCTTTGCCTCCTTAGCCGTCCTGTCTTTTGGGTTCCACTTGGCGGTACTGCAGTCCAGAAAATGCACCTAGGCAGAAAGCTGGGGCAAATATTTGGCTTACCTCATCTCTCAAGGACCACAGTCTTGTCCCGCCTATTGTCTAGTGTCTGAAAACAGTACCCTCATATATTCTTTCCAGTTTCATAATTTTTATTTTTTGGTGGGAGGACAGCTTTAGTACCAATTAGTCTGTCACGGCTGGAAGCTGAAGAAACACCGTGTTTCTAAGAACTGGGAGACTTAGGGTCTAGTTATCGATCTCCTCCAATCTGTACCCTATGCTTGAGTTTGCTTATTTGCCCAACTGGTATTAGCATCTTCATTTAATTTACTCACAGGGTCTTGGTGAAGACCAGTTTAGATAATGGCTGTGGAAGTGTTTTGCACACTAAAAAATGTGTTATATAAAAATCATGTAACATTAAACTGAATATTACTCATTAAGCACAGATGCTTAAAAGGATTAGTCAATGCACATGATGAAATAAGTATTTTTCTGACACCTCAGAAAAGGAGATAGGAGCAGAGGAATAACATTTATAATTAATTACTATGAGCCTCATGCTATAATTGAGGCTTTATGTATTTGAGCAACCCTATAATGAATGTGTTAATTTTTTTGTAAGCTTTATTGAGATATAATTTACGTACAATAGAGTGCACTCATTTGAAGTGTACAATTCAATGAGTTTTGATGACGAATGTGTATACCTAAGTAACCACCATCACAGTCAAGACACAGAACATTTCCATCACCTGGAAAGTTCTCTTGTGACTCTTCTTGGTCAATCTCCTCATCCCCTGAACCTAGACCCAGGGAACTACTGATCTGTTCTTCTGTCACTGTAGATTAAATTTGTCCTTTCTAGAGTTTTATGTAAATAGAATGACACAGTAAGTATCTTTCTTGTCTGGCTTCTTTCATTCAACATAACATCATTCAACATACACATGTTAATTTCATTCCCATTTTGCAGATGAGGAAACAGAGGCTCAGAGGGGTTCAATCAGTTGCACAGCCAATAAAAGATAGATTCAAAGCCTGATCTGTGGAGTGCAAAGCCTGTGCTTTGAACTTGTGTTCCAAAGATTTCTTTCTCAGACTGAAGGGCTTCATATAAACATCTAGACCAGATTGTTGAACCTCTGAGGTTGCCAACTGCTAAATGAAACACAGCCTATTGTGGAGTCCTATTTTTTTCCTATTGCTGTATTCTGTTTTTTTTTTTTTTTTCTTTCTTTTTTTAGACTTGCTAGAAGTTTATTGTGTAAAGCTTATAGAGGAGTGTGAGAATCATTAGTAATAGCCACATCCCCAAATAACAGAGCCACTCATTCGTGTCCATGTGCATGTATGAGAGTGTGTGTGTATGTGTGTTTCTGGAATTGCTTCTAAGTAAAATTCTTTCCTTCTTTTTTATGCCAGAAATCTGGCTTGGAGTAAAACTATTAAATGTAGTATAAACATTACTAAATTGGGATGTTAACATTTAAAAATTGTTCCATGACTTTTTAATGTGTTTTGTTGTTTTCCCCGACTAATTATCATTCTTCTCAATATTTATGTGTTAACATGACCTTTTTCTGATTGAATAACTTCAGCTGGGTCTCAAGTGCTCGCAATATCTTACTTTTAAAATTGAATTATGTTCCAAAATGATGAGTGAATCATATCACAAAAAGAAGCAGAGTGGTAGAAAGGTCATAACATCTGTCAGAACCTCAGAGCCATTGTTTTTACAAGCAAGAATCAGGGAACCTAAGAAAACAGTCAGGGCTCAGACAGCGTTTGAATTGTTACCACGTAGGCGCTGTGTTAGGAGTGATTTTATATACATCACCTCATTTAACATCCACAAAAATCCAACAAGGAAGAAATCGTTATCACTCTTGACAGTAATTGACTCAGAGGGAAACAAGCCCGCACACCTCAGAGTGGAGGTGGAGATGGGAGGCGCCTCCAGATCTCGCTGATACTCAAGCCCGCGCCATTTTTTTTGCTATCCAAATACATGTCTTCGTAAAAGAACCTATTTGCTTTTAACAAGAACTCTACTATGTAAAAACAGCCTTTTTGGGGACTGTGGAGCAGTCTCATAGTCTTCTGGTTTGGGTTCTCTTTCCTCAACTCTCCAACACTCCACGGCCACCGCTGGGTTATTCACCTTCATTGCCAAGATGACCCTTTCGAAATTCCAAACTTGCTTCTAAAAGATAAAAATTTACTCTGATGTAAGTGAATATTGGTCTGTGTTTCAAACTGCAGTTATGCTTCACCAGGGAGAGATTGGAAATACCTTGAACAAGGGAAGCATCTTTAGGAAGAGTGTCCATCTCTCATGGTGACTACTTTTCATTCGCAGTATACAGTATGCTTGCGACATCATCTCTTATGTCACCTTAAAGTTAATTATATGTGATATATAATACAAGATGGATGTTTCTATGTTATTTTGTCCACGGATTCAAAAAACATTGATGGAGTGCCAGTTACGTGCTAGACACAACACCACTTGCTTCCATGTTCATTATTTTATGCAATATTCTTTGAGGGAGTGAGTGTCACACATTGAAAAGAGCACGGTTTTAGGGTCAGACAGTCTGAGCTGTCCACCTAGGTTCTGCCATCTGCTAACTGGGGGCTTTGAAAGTTACTTGATTGAGTATCTGAGCCTCAATTTTCTCATATGAAATACACAAATAGTGATAGCTATCTCAGAA
This sequence comes from Diceros bicornis minor, assembly GCF_020826845.1. Taxonomy (NCBI): domain Eukaryota; kingdom Metazoa; phylum Chordata; class Mammalia; order Perissodactyla; family Rhinocerotidae; genus Diceros; species Diceros bicornis. Next base: position 51,585,490 of record NC_080746.1, read on the forward strand.
ATTTGTTATGGAGAATTCAGTGATATAACATCTAAAAAAAAAACCCTGAAAAATCACCATAATAAGTACAAAATAAAGGGTCACATTATTCATTATCTTCATTTAATAAGTGAGAAATAATCTGAGATTCAATGTGGTTAAAATGTCATAGAGTTCTGAAATACCAGAGTTGGGGATTGACCAAAAAAATCTTAAAATTCTCTGATGAGAGCTGTTTGCTAGGTCACAGCTGTATTTCAGGGGTGCATGGTCTTTGACCTTTGCTATTAAATTGTGTTAGGGTGTAATTATATTACTCAGAACATCTTCTTTAACCTTTCCTGCTTCTCTAATATAATGCGTCATTGACTCAGTTGTCTGTACTTCTGTCCACTGTAGAAACTGCATTCTGAATTTGCACTTCTCCTTCGAATAACTGCCCATTTATTTAAAGATCATAAACAAATCCCTGATACTTTTTCTCTAGACTTAATGCTTCTCACTGCTTGGACCTCTCTTTCCTCTTGAATTCTATTTATTCATTCTGGTCTTTATGAGGCTCTTTCATGAACTTTCTGAAAGTGAGCTGGCCATTGTCTTATCTATCAGCTCTTATCTTCAAATAGAAAAGCTATCTTTGGACTCCTCATTTGCCCAGCAGAACAGGCATTCCCTGATAAATCATTTACATAGATGTTTTATTTGGAATGATTATTTTCTAAACCTTTCTAGAGGCAAAGAAAGAGCTGGCTCATGGCCCTCTTGTGACTTAAGAGCTTTGAAGGCAGGAACTAAGACCTAGTTACCACCTACAATGAGTTAGGTGTGCAAAGGCATTTTTCTCATTTGCTTCTCACAGCAAAGTTGGAAAATAAGTGGTGTTCCTCCCATTTAACTGCTGAATATGAAAAAACCCTGGCAGTGGCTCATTTGTGTTACTTCTCTTTCCCAAAGTTAAGCAAATCAAAGGGAAAAGAGTCATGAAGAAGCTGAAAACTTTGCCACAGATTGCGCAAATCTAGAGCCAAGAGTAAACATCAGAGGCACTCCAAATTGCCTTGCCAAGCCTGTCAATAGTGTTTTGGTGTGACTTAGCAGGCGTGCAGCACCCTAGAGCCTTCCAAGCGCTAAGCCACTATTAACTCCCACTCTGAAAAATTAAATAAATAAATAAGAGCTCCTGTGTTCTGTAACAGACCCCATGGTCCTGTCAGAGCTGCCTACAAAGCTCATCTGGGAACTCAAACTGCTGTTGATGAGCTCAGTAAAAATGGTGTTATTTCTAATCAAAACCATTGCAAGCCTTACAGAACTGACGTTTAGATAACAGCTTTTTTTTCCCTTCTATGACTTCTTAAGAGGAGAAGAAAGAAAATATTAATATTTATTGAGTACCCACTGTGTCCTATGCACTCTTGTAGCACTTTCACATGTATTAGCTATCGATCTTTGCATGTGTTATCTTCCTGTTTTTAATTTGGGGAAACCATGTCTTTGAGAGGTTAAATAACTGGTTCAGAGTCACCACTGTCACTTGGGGGCACATAAAGTAAGGTCAAGAGAGTGAGCTCTAGAGATGTACAGGACTGGATTTGAAACTGCACTACCTCTTTCCAACTGTGTGACCAGGACCAAGTTCTGAAACCTCTTGAACCTATGACCTACATCTTCAGCTTCAAAGTAGGGATAATAACACGGTGATTGTGAGGATTAAATGAAATAATGCCTGTGGTTGCACTTAACACTTTCCCTTTCCCATGGTAAATGTTCGGTAAGTGTTTAGTAAATATTAACTAGTCAGTTAGTGGAGAGTGGTGGTGATATTAATACCGGAACAGGAATTTGTATTAATTTGATTCCCAAGTCCAAATCTTTCATTACACCACACAGTCTTCTAGAACAACCATTTCTCAACCTGGGAATTCTTTCTTTTCATACACTAGTTATTAACTTGAGAGAGGCAACTTCAGTCATCAGTAATCTGAAATTGGCTTTAGAAAGATGACATATGGCCTCATGTTAAATCCATTAAATCTTTGGTCACTAAGTTGTTTGTTTCACTGATTTTTTCTCCTCTCTTGGTAAGTCTTTCCATAGGTTGAATTATTTTAAGTCCTACAAATGTAATTCTCTCTGAGTGAAAACTCAACACAGTACCTATCAATCAGAACCTAGTTCTTGGATTATCTGGAGATGCAGTGCCCACCATGATGGCAGAGCAAGGTGTACAAGGGGAGCTTGTTAGCTCCAATTAGCAGAGGCCACTCTTCCACCTTTGTGGGATACAGGATTGGTGGCACAGAAAGCCACACAGTGGACTTACGCAAAGAAAATGACTGGTTACCATGACACACTAGGGCATCTTTTTATTCCTTCATTCTTTTTTGTGTACTTAGTTCTTAAGATAAAAGCTTAGTTGTGAACTGGTGAAAGTAGGAAGCCAAAGAATTGAGGCCTTATTGGCTAAAAAGAGGGTACATTTTGGAGTCCTAAGACTTGAATTTGAGATCTGGATCCAGCAATTACCAGTAGCATCATTTCATGCAAATAGTTTTCCCCACCTGAACTTTGGTTTTCTGTAAAATGGAGGAAGATAGTAATAAAAACGTAAAAAGTAATCTCTGTTCTTTTTATGTCTCAAAAGAATTGGAAACACCGTATGAGATGATGGACATGAAAATGTTTTTATATTGATTCAGTTAGTCAGCAAATATTCATTGAGTACTTGTGTGTGAGATACAGTTAAACTCTAAAATAGTATACAAAAATAATTGTTTTTGGGTGGGTGTGGTATGAGCCATCAATGGTGTCCCATTCACTAGAGAATAACAGCTGAGTATTCATCCTGGCACCAAAGTCCTATTTCTAGCTTCTCTTCACACTCCGGGAAGAGCATTAGGCCACACATTCGGCCACTTTCCGTCCCTTGAACATGCCAAGTCCAGTCACACCCATGCACTTACACCCAAGCTGCTGTGTCTCCCTCAATGCTTTTCTCTTTCCTAATCATCCAAATCATGCTCATGGCTTCGATATTTGTACTGAGCCTTAAACCCAGGTGGACTTAGCCCCAAAGCCCATCTTCTTTTGATTACACGTTGTTTCTTATGAGGGCTCCTCAGACTTCAATGTGCACACAGTCACCTGGGGATCTTATTAAAATGCAGATTCTGGGAGTCTGCAGAATGACACTGGGCTGCCAGTCTGTGGACTGCGCTTTGAGCAGCAAGATTCTAGAATACGAATACTGGGCCTAAACTATCCATTGCCAGTAACCACATTTCCTTAAATTAAAATTTACTGGCAGATTCCTCTCCGCTAATACGCGTAAAAAGAGAAGTGCCTGGTGGTTTTAACCAAGTAAGAGACATGTGTGCTTAGACATGTCACGTAGCCTCCTCGAGCCCAGTTTTCCCATCCATGAAACAAGCATTGGGCCAATTCCTGCATTGCTTCCCTCACACTGTCTCTGTGAGTGGCGTCAGTGCACCCCATGTCTAACTGTGCTATGCAGCCCTATTTTAAAATAATGCTTTTCCTTTCACTGATTTTACTTTTCCTTTTATTTTTTTTATTTTTTTTTATTTATTTTTTTTTTTGTGAGGAGATCAGCCCTGAGCTAACATCCGCCAATCCTCCTCTTTTTTTGCTGAGGAAGACGGCCCTGGGCTAACATCGGTGCCTATCTTCCTCCACTTTATATGGGACGCCGCCACAGCATGGCTCACCAAGCAGTACTTCGGTGCGCGCCCGGGATCCTAACCAGCGAACCCCGGGCCGCCGCAGCGGAGCGCGCGCACTTAACCGCTTGCGCCACCGGGCCGGCCCCTTTTCCTTTTATTTTTAAGTCTCTTTGAAAGCTCTTTCTATGGGGATTGTCACGGAACTAAAAACAAAGTCAAGAGGCAACGGCATTTCCTAGTTGTCAGAGATTCTGCTAAATTAGAGGTTAAATATTCTAGTATCAAGGCCTTCCAAAGCAAGTAGATACTCCCGAGTGCCACTGATTATTATTGGCCTTTCTTCAAGCGCCTTGCTTCTGCTATATTTCTTGTGTCTTCATTTCACAAATTTGCATCTTCTCTCTTCCTCATGACATAGTAACAAGAATGCAAGCTTTGAAGTCAGACGCTTGGTTGAATGTAGGCCTCCTCTATTCCAAGTGAGTTACCTCCCTGAGACAAGAGTTTCCTCATCTGATAATCTGTAAAGTGGAATTAATATTAAGAAGAATAAGATGGGGAAGAAGAGAAAGAGGAAGAAGAAAAAGAAGGGTAAAACTCTTACTAAGTTTTTAAAGGTCAAATTAGATCATATGTAGTGTCTGGTTTTTAGTTGGGGCTTAGTAAATGTTAATTCCTCCCCCCCCCCGCATCTCCTGTCCTTACCCTCCTTTCTCTCTCTGCTTCTTATTCTCTCTCTTTTCCAAACTTATTATTCTTTATTGGGTTTCTTTTACCCTACATCATCCAAAAACATGTATAATAATAAATGAATGAATAGATAAAAGAAGGAACCAGCAACGTGTGTTATAAGAATAACACTGTGCATTTTTATTTTGGCATTCTACTTCTATCTTTTCAAATGTCTGAAGCATTTTCTTATTTCGGCCAGATAACCTTTCTTGTGGATACGTTTGCCTGTACCTATGGTTCTTGTGTCTTTATGTCTTATCAATATGACTGAGAACTTCCTGAGGGCAAGAACTAGTTCTTATTTATCTCTGCATCAGCTGTGTGAAGCACAGTGCCTGACCCACATAATTCCCTGAATAATGTTTGTTGAATGAATGAATGAGGGAAGGAAGGGAGAAAAAGAAGGAAGAAAGAAAGGAAGGAAATGCAAATGAGTTTATTTTTCTAGCTTGAAAGTGGCTTTTCTTGCACAGTGCCTGGCACTTAGTAAGTGCTTGATACATATTCATCAAAGACATGCAGTTGTCAATTTAAGTCTTGGAGTGATTTCCAAATGCCAAGTAGCTGATAAGAAGTGTTTTCTTTTGGGGCTTGCAGTGACAAACATAAAAAGTAACTGGGGAAAATGGAGAAAGAGAAGCCATCTTTTTTCAGGGCAAAGATGTCAAGATTTCATGTCAGTGTCCTCAGTGTCTCTGAAGGCTGATGGTTGCCAGGGCAACAGTGGTGCCAAGCCTTTGCATTCACGTAGCTTTCCATTGATAATTGCTAATGTGAACAAGTGCTAGCTTGCACTTTACACCTGCCTGGCTTGTAAGTCTACCTTAATTGGATGTGCCAAGATTGAGGAAAAAGTAATCTGGCCTTTCAAGACAACTGACAGGGAGACGAAGTGCTGTTTGGGCCTTTATTGTTACAATTTTGCTGACAAAATTACTATGAACTGTCTTCTCTCAATGCATAGCCTGCCTCTGTTGACAGAACCCTAGCATTTATCTTCTAGGGGTGGTATAATAAGTCAGGGGAAACTTTGAAGAAACGTTTAAAGCAGTTTGGTGGAAATGCACTTTTGTTTTTTTTCAGGCACAGTGGGAAGAGATGTGCTGTTGGAGAGGCACATGAGGGCATGAGGAATTAGGTAGGAGTAAACAAGAACTCATCACCCACTATGTGCAGGACATTGTGTCAGCCCTTCTAATGTACCTGGTCTTAATCTTCCAATATCCCTATGAGGCAGGTGTTAAAATTGCTAGGCTAGAGATGAGAAAACTGGCTCTAAAAGTGAATTCCTTTGTTTAAAGTCTCAGAGTGAAATTAAGACGTGTTTTCAGGATTCAAAGTCAGGTCTTCTTGATGATAAAATCTCTTCTTTTATCTAGTCCTGGCTCCCAATTGAAATGTGGACAAGTCACTTCCTTCCTAACTATATCTTTCGCTCATTGTTCTCATTTTTACTTTCTGAAGGCTTCCCGAAGCAGTCTGCTCCTTGCTGCAGGGATATCTATGCTAGTATTTAAACACATTTACCGCAGTTTAGAAAACATTTACTAAGAGCCCACCAGTTCTCAGCACAGTGTTAGGTGCTAAAGAGACAGATAAATAACTTGCTTCTTTATTTTATAGGAGCTTACCATCTAGACTCTAGATTCTAGAAGAAGAGACCATGAAGAAACAGATGAATTCAATTAGATGAAGTCAGTTAAAAAGAAAGAAGTCTGTGTGTGTGCCCTTGAGCACAGAGGCGAAGAGAGTCAGTGAAGACTTTTTGGGAAAGCTAAAACATCGAGGGTGGATGAATTTTGCTGGGGAACAGGGACGGTAAAGGCCCAGAGGAGTGAAATAGTGCTCCAGGAGTGGGAATGCAGAACACTTAGTATTCACACAGCAAGAGGTGACACTGGACATCCGGAGAAGGTGGCGATAGAGAAGGGGACTTGTGAGGTATGTTAAGGACCGTGGGCATAAACCCAGAGAGGAGAGAGCTTGGTCTTCTCCTTTGTGGTGGCAGATCTCCAATGACATTCCTTTATGACCAGGCAAACTTTTTCTATAAAGGGCAAGGGAGTAAATATTTTAGGCTTTGCAGATCGTATAAGGTCTGTGCCACATATTCTTCTTCCTCTTCTTTTTTTTTTCTTTTTTACAACCTTTTAATGCCAGAAACATTCTTCACTTGTAGGTGTACAAAACCAGGCTGCAGGCCATATTTTGTCCATAGGCCATAGTTTGCTGAATCCTGCTTTATGGCATGGTCTCCCATCCATCACAGCCCTGGCCACCAATCTTTGGTTTGTCAATTTTTCTTTTAAAATTTAATGCTTGGTTAAAATTGATATATATTATCTCACTTAATCTATACCACAATTGATTTGTAAGTTATAAAGGCTTAATGATTTTTAAAAAATGGAGTAAACCCTGAAGACAAGCAGGAACACTTTATAATTCTTCATCCGTTTCACCTTCACCATTAGGGATTTCTTAAATTTTTAAAAGGTAAAATGGTAAGACTTTTATTTTGGGCATAATTTAGCCCTGAAGTGCTTAAATTCTATTGTGCATAAGAGTTGCTGAATAGGGTTGTATACCCCAAATCATAGTACCGTATGTGTAAAATAAGGATTTTTCAAAGTTGGTTTTGCCTATATGAAATTTTTCACCTATATGCTGACTTTAGAAGGAAATTTCACCCCAACAAGGTGTGCATGGTATGCTGTGCATGGTATAGTCCCTGGCCTAGATCCTGAATCTCTAAAATACAACACAGCCTAGATTAGTCAAGGCTATTTTTTATTGCTGTTTGTTTGTTTTAGAAATCGAATCACACATTAAGCTGGTGATTGACAAAACACTCCAACACATTTTCACTTGCACCGTGGCCAAACCATACCTCTCCCATTGTGTTGCTGTTATTGTTGTTTATTTCTAATTTAAATGCAAATCTTTTTTTTTTATACTTACCCCTGTTCAATTTCATCACCTTCGTTTTAACACTCCGGTCAAACCATTGAGGTTATCTTGAATTCTGGTTTTAGCTACATTATCTGTCCTGCCTAATTTCATAGGATCTTAGAGCTGGAGGGTCCTTGAAGTTCCTCGATCCATTGAGGTTTGAGCTGGCACCGTGGGGCCCTATCATTTAGCTATTCACCTTCTGCTTATGCACTTGCAGCAACGGGGAAGGAGGACGGAAATCAGCACCTCCCACTGCATTACCAAACAACAGCTCTTATTGCTTAAAAAATGGGGTAAATGAAAGGAACAAATACATGTTTGCTATCAGTGATTTACATATACAATCTTATCTTAGTCTCCAAACAAGCAAGTGAATTAAAGAGTCTTATATTAACTTTACAGATGGGGAAACTGAGCATTAGGGAATGTTAGTACTAAAGTTGTCCTAGCCGGAGAGAAATGGACTTAAAATTCAATGTCTCTCTGACTCGTAAGTCCAATGATAGTTCTGTGATTCCACAGGTGCCTCATTATAGCTAAATATCTTTTCTAATGTTAAACCAAAGTTCTTTCTTATATGCTATGTTCAGCCTGTCCTCTGGAATGATAGAGAATAAATTAACTCCCTCTTCCCCTGCCTTTGGTTGTTGGAGGACATTATTCATAGTCAGGATAATGTAGCTGCTGACAAACTCTCATAAGGAAGAAGAAATGGAGCTGTGGGTAGCACAGTGTGGGGCTATGGACACGAGTTTTGGCAAAAGATAAATCTGGGTTGAATCCCAGCTCTTGTATTTACTTTTTAAATTTTTTTTTGTAACCATGGTCAAGTCATATCAGTCCCTAATCTTTATTTTCCTCAGTGTAAAATGAACAATATAAATTTAAAAATGTTTAAAAGAGGCCCTACCTCCCAGTGGTGGCATTGTGAGGATTGAAGAGGTGATGCTGATGAGAGCTCAGCACAGTGCCTCGTGGAGAGTAAGTGTTGCCTGATCACTAGCTGCCGTGTCATTGTCCCTGAGTATTCTATTTTCCACAATAAATAACATATTCACGGATTCCTTCAATGTATGGAAATTCCCCCTCTTTTCTGCTCACCCTTTTCTGCTCAGGCCCCAATTTGTGTGTGTTCCATAAGGCCATACTGATTATTTAATATGTAACTTTGTCTTTTTCTTTATTACTGATGAAAGCACTGAGTAAAAATTATTCACACTTTTATGCTTTCTAAGCATCAAGGAGTTGAAGATCATCACATGTATTACCTGTTCCATCCTCACATTATCCCTATGGGGTAAATGCTGTTATGATCATTCCCATTTTACAGGTGGGTAAAATGAATCTCAATAAGGTTCTGCAATTTGTCCAGGGTCACAGAGGTAAAGAGTAGTAGAGCTGGGATTCAAACCAAGGCAGGCTGGTTCCAGCAGTCATGCTTTTCACCTCCATGCTGACTGCCTCAGAGAGCAACCCAGGGCCATGGGAGCAGATATTTCATCTCCAACTGGTTCCAAATGCTGCTCAGCATTATTCCCTCTTGTCTTTTTTCTCTCTCCTCGAATCCCCAATACTCTGTGTTTTCTATAACATGTCCTGTCTCCCTCAGAAATGCTAAAGTAATCCCCACTAACATGAACAGTGTGTCTTCTTTCAGCCTATTTCTCCATCTATAAAATGGGGATAGAGATACGTAGTCGAGAATGCTGTTAGGAATACTAAATGCAGTAATTCAAAGTGTCCCGATCAGTGTCTGGCACATCTGAATAAATATGTGTTTCTGTTCCCTTTGCTTACTGCCTACCAGCATGTACATTAAAAGAGAATGATTGGGGCTGGCCCCGTGGCTTAGTGGTTAAGTGCGCGTGCTCCGCTGCTGGCGGCCTGGGTTCGGATCCCGGGCGTGCACTGACACACGGCTTCTCCAGCCATGCTGAGGCCGCGTCCCACATACAGCAACTAGAAGGATGTGCAGCTATGACATACAACTATCCCCTGGGGCTTTGGGGGAAAAAAATAAATAAATAAAATTATTTAAAAAAGAAGAGAATGATTAAGCAGGATAATTATTCATTTACTCAACAGCTACTTATAACTTATAAACTACTTACTAAGTGTAGGGCTTGGTGTCTACATTGGACGAATCAGAAAAAAATTATGCTATAACATTTTATAAACTGTAAGAAGGAAAGAGATGTGGTATAGTGGGCGCCCAGAAGGCCAGGTAGGGGTTCCCAGACTGAGAGGACTTTGATCCGGGTCTTGAAGAATAAATAGGAGTTATTCAGACAGCAAGGATAGAGGGAAGGCCTTCTAGGCATAGTCAACTGGGAATAGGAATAGAAAATGTGTGAAGAATACAAGTATTGGCTTGTTTACCCAGCTTGTTGGTCTGCCATTCCTAGAAAATTCTACCTCCATTGCTTCCCTTTTCCTGCTAATTCTTGTGTAATTTACAAGCAACATAATGAAAAACAAAGAAAATTAAAACACATGCGTCTGCAAAACACTGATCTAACGCATTGAGTGTTTTTTTCTTTATTGTTTTCTAATCATTATAAATGAGATTCTGTCAAATTTTATTTTTATTAACCATTCACTGTTGTTAAAAATTCAATGTTTCTATTTCGTTTACTATTACTCACTTCCTTTCAATGCCTATTACTTTTATATATCATGTTTTATATTTTTAAACTTTAAAAAATTCCAAGGATAACTATTTTTAGAGACATAGACTTTGAATGAAATATCTGGGTTCAAATTCTGGTGCTGCAAGTACAATGTTTTTCACCCTAGATAATTTGTTTAAACTCTGCCCTAGTTTTGTTGTCATTGTTATTTTCTTTCTAAAATGGAGGTTAACAGTAAGTACTTCATGTTTATTATCATGAAAATTAAATAGGTTGTATATGAAACACTGAGCCCAGTGCTAAGCTACTAATGGTAATATATCATCAATATATAATGCCTATTTATTTTCACATAAATGTAAATATATATGTAAATATATCTGATTGATTTGATTCTTAGCCAGGAACAGAAATCCTCATTTCTTTTTTCACTCCAGCCTTATTATGTCTATCTTGCAATAAGACTCTTAGAAGAATCACAGTGTTATTGGATGCAATTTATTCATTCATTCGTTCGGTTTGCTGAATGTCCACTTTATCTTGAACACTATCCTAGGTTCCTAAGGAGCTCATGGTCTGGAGGGGAAACAGACAAATGAGGGTATGACGACAATGTGATGTGATAATGACCATCTACCAATAAGTGCTGCACAAGGCTCTCTAGGACTCAGAACCCAACCCCTCACAGTGGCCCACTGGACCCCTGAATGATGTGGTCCAGCCCATTCCTCCAGCCTCTTCCACTAATCCCGACCCCTGTCTCTCCACTCTCTTCCTCATTCTCCCGCACTACACATGCTTTCTTCTGGTTCCTATGCTCCTGTTTTGTCTCAGGATCCGTGCACAGGCTCCTCCTCTGCCAGGTACCCCTCCTGCACTCTTCACATGTTGCCTCGTTCTCATTGTCATCTCAGCTGAAATGTCATTTCCTCAGAGAGCCCCTGTGCCATCCACTGGCCTGTTGTCCTCAATTTTTCTCATCCTAGCATCTTCATCATTTCCTTCTTACAACACATCAAGTGTGTAATTGTATATCACCCCCGTAGGCTGTGAGCTTCATGCAGACACCATGCCTGAGTTCATCCCTGTTCACACAACACTGAGCAGAGTAGAATACAGAAAGGGCTCTGTAAAATATGTGTCCCGAAGACAAAAATCAGGGAAGAGGTGAATCTCACCAGATAAATAAGAGTTCACCAGAGGGATGAGAAGAAATCATCAGTGGTTAAGAATTATGATTTGGAAGCAAGCACACAAATTTAGGAGACCTTCAGATTTAGGTTCAAATCCCAGCCTTGCTATACACCAGCGATATGAACTGGGGTAAATCATCTCGGTTTTATGACCCGTATCATCGTCATCTGTGAAATGGAGATAATAGCACCTAATTGTGAGGTTGTTCGGAGGAGTAGACCTAAGGTATCCAGAGCATGTGGTCAATAAAATAAATAGCATTATTAGGTGTGTCTTCAAATGTAATAAAGAGGATCGTGAAGTGTGTGAACTGGAAATATTTTGGCACAGTGTGTCCCCACGTCTCAGTCTGAGAGAGAGAGATGTGGTCTGACCTGAAGCACTAGGCTGCTGTGAGGAAAATTGAATTGTTGCAAAGTCTTTGGAAGTGCAAAGTGCCTACAGCAAGTTTTTGAAAGTCAAAGATTTACAGTTTCTTTTTCAGAGCATCCAGAGGATGTAAAAATAATGGTTAATCCTTATCTCAGGCACTAGTCTAAATGCTGTATATGTAGTATTCATTTAATCCTAACCATTCTATGAGCTATTATTTCCCTCTACAGATGATGAAACTGAGACACAGAGATGTTAAGAAACTTACTGAAGATCACAGAGCTAGTCAGTGACAGAGCTGGGACTTCAAACCAAGCAGCGTGGCATCACAGCCCATGCTCTTCACCAGGGCACTGTACTGCCTGTGTGCTGCAGAAACTGCTGTGGGATTGGGATGTTACATGGGTGAATGCAAACCTCTACTCAATCACTTACTAATTATGCAGCCTTGGGCAAGGTTCTTAATCTTCCTGGTCCTCTTTTTTCTCATTTAAAAGATAGAAAGACAATGATACCTACTTTGAAGGGGATTGTGACATTTAAACAAGCCAGCAGATGTGGTTGGTAGGTCCCAGCCTTGTAGTTGATGCTCGGTAGAAGGTGGCTAACGTGACTACCCAGAGTCGTACTAAAATCCACTCATAGGTCTTGACGTGGTTGAGATTTTACAAGCCTTGATGGCTTTTAATGGAGAAATATGCATCCGTGACAGGTAATCAATATGCTCATTTGGCAGCCAGGTTCCAGATGAAATAAAGCTAAACGATGATGCAATTAGAATATACAAACAAATCCCCCGCAGAAGCCAAACAGACTAGACTGCTTTCTCCATCCTAATCATGTTGCTGTGTTTGGAATGCATCTGGAAGGCATTTTTCTCCGTAAATCTGCACCCAGCTAAATAAATAGGGCTCTTTCCCTCATGGGCTGTTTGTTTCACCTGCTTTCTCCTTGGAGCTCAGTTTCCCTCTACCCAAGGTTAGTCAGCACGTAGGTCTGACTCTCTAAGTGTGAAGGACACGCTGCACACCTCACTGACAAACATCGTCCCCCAAATTCACTTTGTCATTTCTTTTCTCGTTGTCAGACAGAATGACAATAGCTTGCGATTTTAATGGGGAAAACAGTTCAGGAAGCATGTTCTCAGCAGTCTCTGGCAAATCTTTCTAAAAAAAATCCTTCTCTTCTCCTTTGTTGGAGTCTGTGAATTACTAAATGACAAGGCTGTCTTTGTGGTCACCCTCACCGTAACCTTCTCCAACTTTCTCTTCTGGGATTCACAACTGCCGTTTATTAACTTGAAAATGCATCAGAACTGCCACATGCCAGTGACAATAATAAATTGTAACCTGAACCAATTTTTCAGTTGCTCTCAGTTCAAATCCTAGATCCCTTACTTATCAGCTTTATGTCTTGGGCAAGTAATATTAGTCCTAGTGCCTCAATTTCCTCATTTAGCAAAAGGGGATGATTATGGTACCTTGGTTTGATGGGAACACTAAGTGAGATAATATATATAAAGTTCTGACATCACTGGCTGTGCCTAATAAGTACAATGCATACTAGCTATTGTTATTATTACCACCCTGAATTTTGAGTTAAATGTCAGGAATGAAACTAATTTGGGTCAATTAACTTTTCTATACAGTACTTTCTGGTAGGCTTGGGTATTGTGAAGAACGTGAGCTTTAGAGACAGATAAGCTTGGATTCAAATTTTGGCTCTACCACTGCTGTGTGATCTTGGGTAAGTTACCTAACCTCTTTGAACTTCAGTATCCTCATGTGTAAGCTCTTTAAAGAGTGTATGTAAATATAAAGTCTGCTCCCAGAAATTTGGAATTTTAGCTTAAGCTAAAGCAAGCAAATTCATGAGTATGTTAGAGTCCACAACTGTTATGCATCCATGAAGATCTTGACATAGCATGACCTAAAACTGCTTCCAAAGTAGCCAGTCATAGGACCAGTAGACTGGAAAGGGCTTCTGGTATCATTCTGTCTAATGCATTCATTTTACAGGGAAAAAAACCCAAAGTTCCAAGAAGTTAAATGACTCATCTGAGATGACACAGCTGGTAAAAGGCTGAGCCCAAGAGGAGAACCTAATCATCCTACAGGGATCAATATTCCGTCACATCTGTCAAAGCAAAGCAGAAGAACAAAATAAACAAAACAGTGAATTCAGATTAAAAATAAAAGTTTAACGAAGGAAGAGAAGAAAAGGAGGGAAGAAGGGAGGGGAGGGGAAGAGAAAAATTAAATAAAGCACATGACATCACTTGGAGCACATGACAGTCCCATGGTGCAGAGTATGGTGAAGTCAGAGTAACAGGGTGGTGACAGGTTAGAGCTGGAAAAAGGGACTTAACTTCTCCATGTCTCGGTTTTCTACTATCATCCTCTCTATAAGGTTGTTGTGAGGGCTAAAGAGATAATGGTTTTAAAATTATCAGTACAGGTCCTGGCACATAGGAAACATTCAATATAGTTAGCTTTTCTTATCATTGAATGTGAGACTGACTGTCATCTCTTTCTTTTCTACTTTTAAAGTAGCTATTTTGAGGTCATTGAGATATTTTATGTTTTTTCAGTTAAATGCCGTGGAGCTAGCACTGTGATAAGGTATTGGAAGTAATTAGAAGAGAAGCAAAGGGCCAGGGGAGGAGACTGTGGCTGAAAGAAGCACGGACACGTATGCAGGGCCAACTGGGTGTAAGGCGCTGTGGGGGAGCGTTGCGCATCTTCTCCTGCTTAACCCTTATCACAGGCCTGTGGGGAAGGTATTATCACCCTCAGTTTACAGATGAGAAAAATGAAACTGAGCAATCAAACCATTTGGTCAAGACATTTCTGTCACAAAAACCTCTCTCCTCTCTCTTCCAAGATACGGTCCCTCTCCACCAGGAAGGCATTGTATAGAAGTCTGCTTTCTAAAGAACTAGCCTACATTTCCAGAAATCTTTAGAAGAAACATCAAAGAAAACCGCCTAATGCTGGTTTTTTGGTTTTTAGGCAAACTATCACTGTTAGCTGTCTTATACCACTTCCATGAAGATCTCTCGTTCGTTTTCCCATCCCCTTATTCTGTTCTATAAAGTATGAATCACCAGACTTAAAAGTAGGCAGTCTCTGAATTTCTATGTCTTTCTGTGTTTTCTCCTTCCTAGGATAAACAGTATTGCTGCTCCCAAGAAAGCTTGAGTCACAATGTTCTTCTTGGACAATGAAGGAAATGTCTAATTAAGGTAAAAATATACATATTAATTAAATTTTATATATGATTAAATTTCTTATACTTATTCTATACTCAAGTGTTTTGTGGTTTCCAGAAGCATGTTGGTGTGCAAAGGGGAGGGGAAGATTAATAACTGTGGTCTTATTTTCTTTTTCTCTTCAGTCTTGAGTAAAATCCTGCGGATTAAAAAGTGGTACTCTCAACAGACTTCTGTCAGTAGAGTCCAACACAGCTGGTAGAGGTGGCTGGCATTAACTGTGCAGTTATCTCTTTGGCTTGAATGGATTGGTTTTCTTCCTTGTGAAGCATTTTTTTTTTTTTTTTAATTTTTGGAGAAGTCCAAAGGAGAGGACTAAACTTTTGTTTACAATGCAAGGAAAGATCTAGCATTTGGAAAATTCATACAGATAAGATTTCCTCTGTTTAAGTTGACTGAAATAGATTCTAATCGAACATGGAAAGGGCTACGCTTAAGTAAACTTAAGTAAATTGTTTGGTGTATTTTCCTCTACCCTCTTAAGTTTAGTACATAGGGCTTGTGAATTAAATTGACAAAAATCTGATTAACAGGAGACAAATATTATTTACATGTGCCATAAGCATACACATGGGAGTGCTCAGTGTTGAGTAATTCAAAGAAGTGGTTTTACATCGAGAGTTCTATACCTAATTTAGTATGGGGAAGCGAGGGGGGAGAAAAAGCTCCTATGGGAAAAACAGTAGGTTTCTTTAGGAAAGAAAAATGGATTTTTTAGGAGAACAAATGAGAGATAAGAAATTTTGTGATAAATGTTTTTTTATATTGGTATGAGTGGTCTTTCCGTCTTCTTCAGGGCCACAAAATTCCCCAGAGGAGGGGATTTAATAGTAGGTTTACTCTTAGTCTCTCTTCTGGGAGGAGACCTACCCCAAAGAGGGAATTTACAGCAGTCTTCGTTTCTCAGAAGTTTCTGCTTTTAGTCAGATAAGAGAAGTTCCAAGAAGGTAGCTTCTATCTGCATCTGTTGATTCTCAAGTGTCTTTAGTTTAACATAATCTTTATACCAACTCTGAGGTTCTGAGTGGTCGCCACATTGGTTATCAGAAGATATTCATTTGTCTTTTTTGTGTTAATGTTTTACAGTCCGTTATCTTTTTAGCTTAGCATGATCAGTATTTAGCAGGGTATGGGTAAAAATACAATATCATATTTTAACAGGAACTCATGAGGATTATTGGCTATTCTATGCTTTTTCATATTTATTTATTTTTTTGTGAGGAAGACTAGCCCTGAGCTAACATTCAATGCCAATCCTCCTCTTTTTTTGCTGAGGAAGATCGACCCTGGGCTAACATCCGTGCCTATCTTCCTCTACTTTATATGGGACGCCACCACAGCATGGCCTGACAACCGGTGCATCAGTGCGCGCCCGGGGATCTGAACCTGTGAACCCTGGGCCGCCGAAGCACAGCGCGCACACTTGCCCCCTGCGCCACCAGGCCGGCCCCTGCTTTTTCGTAGTTTAATCTTTGATTTCAACCACACCTTATGTCTAAGAGAGAGACTTCCAGAAGAGACTGTGTGGCGTGTCCCCATGATGGTGACATTCTTTCAGGTTGCAAAGAAGAGATAGCTAGTCAAGTTATGTCAGCTAATGGGATATTATTTTAAAAGCACCTGGAAAAGTAAGGAAACAGAGGAAACTATCTGAACAATAACATAGTCAGGCTTTATGAAGAAGTGGGATGACATTCAGCATATAATAGTGACCCAGAGATATAGCCCAGACCACTTTATCTTGCCATACCTTTGTAACTGCTGAGAACTACCTCTGGTTGTAGCATCCTCCGTACTGGAAACTCAGGAGTTACAAGGGAGCTTTGCCCTTCACTCCCACTACTGCAGCTGTCTCTGCTTCTGTCTGTCTTGCAGCTTCTATGCCATGCTGCAGTGCACCACACATCCATATACCCAATGTAGAAGGATTAGATTGAGTTGGTTTGTCACTATTCGTTATAGGACATCCTAGTGGGAAGAGTCTCTCTGTGAAACATTCTCTAGGTCCCTGGACTTCCTTATATCTAGTCTAGAACACAGCTGTTTGTCAATAGCTGTTGTGCAAATATATGGTCTACTGAGTTGCGGCCAGGGTAACAAATCTACATGGCTTAAATGGGACAAGATAAAAGAAATAGTCTTTGACCTCTTTCCCAGGAAGGGGCTGTGGGAATGTTAGGCACTTGTAGAAGAGCTCCCATTCTTTGGGATGCTGGGCTTTTGGTCAATCAGACAATTGATTACTGATTCCTCATGCATTGCAGTGTCCGTTAGGAACACCAGAATAGCAGAATTTCCTTGGTTCATATGTGAGTACGTGACTGAAACACGTTTGGACCAGTCCAACAGAAAGTCTGCCATTGAATAGGAAAATGCAAACTTGGAACATAAAGAATAAAAGACAAGCTATGTCTCTGTGCTATAAGGGGCAACACAAAGGATGACCTAAGGAAAGGGAGGGGCACCTGTGAAGGAACCAAAAGGAAATGCTTGAGAGGAGAAAGGTCCAGAGAGTGAGATGTAGATCACTCCAGGCTTTTCTGTAAAACTAGCTTCAAGAAGAGACTCTGGGATTCTTTGGGGGATCATGGAAGGAACAATGGAATGTCCTATTCCAAGACTCAGAGGTCCAGAGTCTGAGAGAAGCCAAGGAAAGGCAACTTCAATAAGACCCTTGATTCATCCACCACAAAGGATCAGAGAGTGGTCCAACATAGGAGGGATCTGACAGGGAAACACAAGAACCAGAAATGACTCAGGGAATTAATGAGTCGTAGAAGGAAAGGTGTCACAATCTCCCTCTTTTTCCCTCTACTTAACCTTCTAATGACTTGGAGTAATCTAAGGCAGCAAATACTGCTGTTTCTCCATTGTTCCAAATTATTTCTCTGTCAAAATCAAATAACATCAAATTTTTTCTTTCATAGAAAAAATAAGCTAATGGATAAAATGTTCTCATTTTAAAACTTTCTTCCCTCAGTTTTCTCTTGAAACTTTGGGAACTGCTCTTAATAGGCCTTCCGTGTGCATCTTGCAACGACCAAATTAATGAGAAAGTTGCAAATGATCTTAATGGAAAGACTCAGAAATACACGATCATACTTAGGTTGTAATGTATTTTTTTATAAATTTGAATCACCTCACTCTGGTTTTCTGTTGCATTTATATACAGTAATCTAGTCACATTTTCTGCTCATAAAAGTCATACTTAGTAAAGATACTGGGATTAACTGTCTTTGGTACTGGGGCTGTGCAACCATCACAGTGTTCTGTGACTTCCAGGTGTTCTGTCACCTGGACAATGTACAGAACCACTGTTCAGGGTCATAGTTTCCATATGTGACTCCCATATGTGGATATAATGTTTGTTATTGTTGATTGTGTTTCCAAGAACCTCTTTCTACAGCACTTCATTAAGAGTTCTCACATGCAAGAAGGTATATTTGCCCAGGTTTACCAGACAAAGAGTTGAGGCTTACAACGTGATAGCCTAGAGTTCACCCAAGCCCACAGAGACACATGGTAAACTCAACAAAATGCCAACTCCATGACTTGCCCAGAAAGTTCAGCAGGTGACTCTTCCTTCTGGGTAAACTATCCCTAGCCAGAGGACAAATGAATGATCTGATGATGCTCTTACAAAACCAAGGCTAAAAACCTTCATGACCAGTTGACTAGGCCTAGAAAAGGGACTGGAGAGTTGATCAAAATTACTTGTTAAGCACTTGCCATGTGCTTTAGGAATAAGGTCAGCCAAGGAGGACAGTCTCCAGGCTGATCTTTTGAATCAGATGAGACAGTTTTTGGGAGGAAGGAGCCAAGATGTGAGTCATGTCAAGAAGACTCCAGATTAATGGACTTGAGTAAGAGTTCTTTACCACAGAGATCTTGGAAGTGAAATCCGTGTCTGAACTCAGGGGACCGGCTTGCCTAGATGGCTAATGCCCGAAACCAGGTTTCCAAAGTCTGGCGAGAGAGAGAGAAATTTTATCTGGGTAGCCAAACCATGGAGCTCTAAACCAAAGTCCTTGAGAGATGGCGAGGTGCTAAGAACATAAACCAAATATAAACTCTAAGTCTGGAGGGCAAAACTTCCCTTAAGAAGGCAGAAAGAGGAGACAGAGCCAAGGGTCAGAAATGAAATGTCTAACATTTATGGAGCACTTATCATTTAACTACCAGGCACTGTGCATTATTTATGCATATAAACTCATTTAAATGAGAATGGTACTAATATCATCCCTATCTTGTAGATGAGAAAACTGAGCACAGAGAGTTCAAATAACTTTCCCGAGGTCACACAACTAGGAAGCTATGGAGCTGGGATTTGAACACAGGTAATATGGCTCCAGAATGCATTTTCCCAATGGCCGCACTACATTGCCTCTGCATCAAAGAAACTCTTTTGGATCTGACCTGGAACAAGTGAAGAGAATCCAGGAGGATTCACTCAAACAAAATCAAGTCTTTAGTTTGCTTCTATGGCCCTGTGTGTGTGGTCAGTGTGTGAGGCAGGCTTCAAGTTAGAGCAAAGGGTCAGAGAGTTCTGGGGGAAGCATCCAGTGGTTTCCTAACCACTCCAGCAATGACTTGCTGCAAATTTGGAGCTTATCACAGTTCTGAGTGTATGTTTAGTGTGAGGTGCTCTCTCTGAAGATCCCTTCCTCGTTTGTGTTTTCTGCCAGTGGAATCTCTGTAAGGTGGTGTGTCTGTGAGTCAGTCCTAGCAGACACATTCAAGAGCAGCATCTACATGGTTCAGACAGGAGCTGAGCTGCATGTGTTTCCTGTCTGCCAACATCAGGGTATTCATCTGCGCCAAGCTGAGGACGCCCCCTTGGCCCCAACGCCTACAAACAGAAGCCACCGTTCAATCACCTCCCAGCTGGCACCAGGTGTCCTCCACCTTCAATTGCATTTCCTGGCCTTGTCTGAGCACAGGGTTGGCTGAGGTGACCCTTCCTCACCCTTGTGAAACAGAAGGCCTTACAAATCTTTCTCTCTGGCCTTGCTCCTGGAGACCATCCAGCTCCTGAAATGCTGCATGCAAGTTTTTGCAGCTCTTGTCCTATGAGAAAAGGCTTGTGGTGCTATAGCTTGCAAGCAAAACCCTAGAAGACTAGGGAAATTAGACTCATTTACCACTCCCTCCCCATCAAGCACTACTTTCATAAATAAGAAACCAAATAGCTTTTGCCCCCAACCCCCAACGCCAGTCACCCCTTCCCTCCTCGGCATTCTAGCAGGCACTCTCTTTACCCCAGAATTGTCAGGAAAGCACTGGCTGACAGGTTGTGTTATTGCTTCTGATCCAGTTGGTCACATCGTGTAACATCTTAACTTCTAACCTAATCCGATGGATGCAGCTTGACAGGACATAGCAGGGATGCTGGTCCAGCTTCCCCGAGCTGTGTTTAAGACCCTGCCTCCCTGCAAGCTGCTGGAGACCAGCGCAGCATTCAAAGCATTTCAGGGCATATTTCTTGGTCAAAATAGGTGCAAAGGCAGCATCCTGTCCCTGGCTGCAGGGTTAGGTCCTGAGAAATACCTGTGGCTATTCTTCTTGTTTGAAGAAGTTTCATGATCTTAAGTCAGTATAAGAAAAAATAGTGTTTAGGAGCCTGAGGTTGTGGTGATCCTCAGAAAGCACTTTAAATGCCTTTTAATATTCAATAAAATCAATAAATCATAAAAATGGCACACTCAATACGAGAATAAAATGTCAATGACATTCTACATATCTCCTGTTTAAAATAAGAGGACTGAAAAATTCAGTTCTGTGTACCGTCTCTTCCCCAGGAGAAACTTTCAGCTTGTGTATTTGTTTTACTTTGTTGTAGAAAAGTGCATGCTAAGAGAAATTAAATCTTTCTGTGTGTGGTCCCCAATCTAGATATTCAGGGCCTTTCTGATTTTATGGCCCAGAGTTGATTATGTCACCTCCTGGGTCCCAACCATGTGCCCAAGGTGCAGACTCAACGCGTGTGCTGCCAGCTCCTTTATGCTCCTGGTGCCCTCCTCCTTCCTCTTGAAGGTGCAAGAGCGGCTGTTTACATTCAGTTCCCTTTCTTCCTCTCAACACTTATTTACAACAGCCATCATTCTAGTTCTGCTCCAAATTAATTCTTTCACTCTTTAATCTAGCCCAACCCCCAATTATTTCCCAACAGCTCTGGAGTCATAAAGATCTAACTTTGAGTCCTGTCTGTGACATTTACTAGCTGTGAATTCTTGGACAAGTTACTTAACCACAGTGGCCTCAGTTTCATCATCTGTAAAATGGGGAAACACTACTTCAATCCCATTGGGTGGTTGTAAGGATAAAGTGACATAATGCATACAAAGTGCATAGCACAATGCCGGACCCACAGGACATGCTCCGAGCTACTCACTATTAGGAGTCATGGTTGTCATGTCTAGCGTGGGCTTTGACATGGGACACATCCATGTTCGTTTTCCAAATACACCACCTACTACCACTAAGACTTTGAGCAGGCTTACTTCTCTGAACCTCACTTTTCTCATCTGTAATAGGGGGATAACAGTACAGCGAGCCCTGCCGTAACAGGATAAGTGGGCCATAAAAGTCCAATCATAGAAAACAAGGAGTTGCATTAATAAAATAACTGAGGAGCCTTTAGAGTCTGCTAGCCATTAGATTGAAGAGTCTATCTGGGTGATCTAAATCCATCCAGCTCCTTCCTGTGATTTGGCGTCCTCTGTAGTCCACTGCAGCTTAAATATTAATGGGGGCTATTCTGCATCATGTGGCTCACTGGATTTTCCCGTAGTTAGATGCGGCTGTCTTGTCTCATCCTGTTGGGCTGGGAGCATATCGGAGACTCAGGGACCCATCCTCAGCCTCCCTGATCCCCAGACAGACTTTGACTGACGTTCCACTGCCCAGCCTCACCTCCACATTCAGAAAATAAGAAGTTTATTCAGTCTCCATGTCTGTCTGAAAATAGGGGTTGGGCAGAGGATGAGAGCTAATTACCAATCACAATAGATACAATAAATCCTGATTGGTATAATTGTAATTGGTCAATATATATATATGAAATTACCGTGGAGTATTTTGAAGTTTTATTCTATCTTTAAATTTGTGTGAAGTTAAATGAGATTACACATTAAACACACTTTAATGTCTGTCTCAGTCCATTCAGGCTACTATAACAAAATACCACAGACTGGGTAGCTTATAAACGATAGAAATTTATTTCTCCCGGTTCAGGAGGCCGGAAAGTCCAAGATCAGGGTGCCAGCATGCTCGGGTGAGGGCCGTTTCCTGGTTCATAGCCAGCGCCTTTCCACGGTGTCCTCCCATGGTGGAAGGCGGCTAGGGAGCTCTCTGGAGCCTCTCTTATAAGGCACCAATACCTTTCATGGAGGCTCCACTTTCATGACTTATATACCTCCCAAAGGGCACACCTACTAATACCATCACCTTTGGGGGTTAGGATTTCAACATATGAATTTTGAGGGACACGAACTTTCAGACCCTAATACGTACTTCTCACAGTTCCTGGCACATTCTTATTAAATAATAAGACATGTTATTGTTGGATAAGGATACAATACATAAGTTGAAACAACAGTCCTTGAGGTTTCCAGGAAAGGATAAAGAAGTAAACTGACATAAACCGCAACTGCATTTAGTAAGAACTCCAAGTTGAGAAGAGGTTACTGCAATTCTATAGTATTAGAATTCATGAAATTTACCACCTAAAATAAATATGTCTGCAGTTCATGAAGCAGATTTGAATTAAATACATGTGATCAATGAGCCCATCGATTTTTTGCTTCACCACACTGACAGGATGGGCACCTCTCTGGGCTTCCCACACCCTCTGGCAGAGCTTGTGTGACTCCTTGTTACGTATTTAAAGTTGATGTTCATTTTAATTGAATTTCACCTGCAAAGAACTGTGTGATTTCCCCTCGTGTTTATATGTCCTGGACGGGCCTTGACTACCAGAGAAGAAGGGGCACCTAGGACAATGGGGAGGATATCTCCCATCATGGTCTGTAAAATCTGTCTGCATCAATAAAAGAGGCTGATACTGTACTTCTTAGGTTTCTTAGGACACTTTTAGTCCTAAAGGCACAGCCATTGTAGCATGCTGTTTAAATCATTCTTTGAATAGTAGTTTTAATTCCATTCCATAGCCTTGTGCTATGTTCTATACGAAGTTCTGGAGGCAGAAAAGTAAAAGAGACATGTCTGGTCCCTAATTCCAAGGAGTTCACAGTCTAAAGGAAAAAAAAGGACACATACGCAAACAGTAATAATACAGAGCAGAGGGCAGATTGGAGAGAAAGGGCTTGGAGTCAGAGAGACCAGCAGAAAGCTTGTGCAACATCCAAAATGAGAGAAGGAGGAACGAGGGTGCTGGACAAGGGCGGTGATAGCAGAAATGGAGAGAAGGGGACAGGGAGGAAATATCTGAGCTGGGAGCTCAGGGGAAGTGTAAAGAAGAGGATACCTCAGATACTCAGAAAATCAAGGCTTGAAGAAAAGAGTAGTTTTGAATTTTAAAATCAAAATGGTTCTATTTTCCCCACTGTCAGATCAATTTCCAGGGAATCTGAGCCCCTGGTAATTCATTTCAGCACCTTTTAAGGCATCTGTGTTGATCAGTTGCCTGATGCATTAGGAAACAAGCTACTGATGAAATGTATGTATTTTTAAATATTGTTTTATTTCTTTTCTTTTCTTTTTAGTCTCAAAGATCTTTAGAAGCTAGAAGGAAGCTGAGTCATATGCTGCCTAGCTAGGGAGGCTGGATGTGGGTGATGCCATTACCAGCTGATAGAAAATCAGGTTATAAGTCCTATTAGTTTTCCAGTGTCTCCATGATGTGACGTTAGGAGGTGATGGCTGCAGTTATGGGAAGACATTTGTTCCAATGATGTTCATAAATACACTTTGTTAGGTAGTTATGTCGAATCCATCTGCTTTTCCCTCCCTCTCTAAGGGCAAGCTGCTTTTCAGCTGTTTGATTTCTCTCTCTGAGATACGACTGTGCTGGTCGAGAATCTGAAACTCGAGTATGAGATGTGGAATGTTAAATCTACCTGCAGTATTTATGTAAGAGGAAAAGGCAAGATGGGAGGTGAAGGGAGACTCTGAGGGAATTCTAACCCTCTAAGACAGTGTTTGCATTTGAGCTGAACACAGCCTGGCTGGGATGGAGAGGTGGCCATTCAAGGCTGGCAGGAATGGAGAGTTGCTTATTGAATGATTGGCAAGCATGTTTTCCTTCTGGGTTAGAGCCTTGATTTTTGGATTGGTAGAGATGGTGGATTCATTCTTCTTGGGGTTCATGAAGAGCTCTGGAGATGAGGACATACCAGGAGATTAAATGATCCTGCCTGTGTGGCTCTAGACCCTCTGAGCTTCACTTTATCCGTGAGATGAGAATACTACTACTCACCTAGGAAGACTGCTGTAAGATAAAATAACAAGGGACATTTCTAGCCCACCAGCTTCAGGCATTAACTAACCTAAAGTGTGGTCCTCAAGGACATAAGTTTTCTTCCACATCTCTGCCCTGCTCTCTGATAATGCCTGGTGCGTGAGAAATGACAGTTCTGTCACATGCAAACAGGCTGCATAGTGAAACCTGCTTAGTGCATTCAAGTCTACCTTAAAGTGCACATGACTCCCTGAGGATCTTGTGAAAATTCAGATTCTTATTTAGCAGGTCTTAAGTAGGGCCTGAGATTCTGCATTTTTAACTAGCTCCCAGGGGATACAGATGTTGGTGGCCCAAGGACTATACTTTAGTAGTTAGAACCTACCAGAACTGGGTAATATTATGAGGCAGGCAGGAGGAAATGGAGAAAAGATTTCTGTTGCAGAGTCTGGCCTTGCAAGGGAAGCTGAGACGTTAAAGGGACGGTGTCCAAAGGCTATATCCAGCTAAGCCAGGTGTGGAGTGGATAAATTCCTATAGCCAAGGAAATTCCATCCTATTTGTGGGACATGATTATGGGGGATACCGGTCTTGAGATGGTCTTGAAGCAGGAGGATGTGTGTAATCATCCCTGTGGGTAATACCTCACTTGCTCCTGATTGCCCTTGCAATAAAGTCCAAGTTACTCAGCACACACCACAGTCTTCAGGAGACTGCCCCCAGCTTCTCCTCACACTCCTTCCGGAGCATTTCTCTTATTTTTCTGCATTTGTTATGCCTTTGCACATGCTTATGCTTCTGCCTGGAATGCTTTTTGCTCTCTACTTCCTTGACTGCCTGAAAAACTCCTATTCACCTTTCAAATTCCTTTGTAAAATCAGCTTCTCTGTGAAACCTAAACATTCCTAGCTTGTATGTGTTTAAATCACTAGCCATATTTCTGAGGATTGACACGATCGATCCAGTGCTGCATGTCTTTCTCTCTGTAACCTGAGAGGCCCTTGAGAGCTGCATCTTTGTTTTTTAATTGTCCTTGTCTTCCTGGGACCTAGCACAGTGCTGGGCCATGACAGTTACTCAGTAAATTCTACTTAAATGGAACTGAAGAGTGGTCAGAGAAACGGGATATGATGATTATAGCTGTTCTGGGAAAGGATCTGTGAACATGAGGGACTTTAACCAAGAAGTCCTGGGAATAGACCAGGGAGGACCTTCATCTGAAAAGAAAGGCTGTGCGCTAAGCAGAGTCAATTTGCTTGCAGATTGTGCAATGTGGGTTGCAGGGGCATCCCAGATGAGGAGGGATTCAAGTGTGTGGATTAACCTATCACTGGGTAGAGAAGGGAGTGACTCTCTGTGATTTCTGAAGTGCTTGTCCTAAGTGCCACTGCTGAGCCTTCTCTAACCGTTCAGGTTCTTTGCAGATTTAGAACCTCCTTTCTTCCCCCAGGCCCCACCCCCATTTAGGGAAAACAGTAAGTAGTTAAAGCCAATATTGAATTGTTGAGATTCTGCTTAGCATTTGGGTCAGGAAGAATTAAATTGCATTTGGTTCAGTTATGGAGAATTTGTGTTAAAAAGGGAGAGGAGGAGAGGAGCTGCCTTATCTATATGAACGCTACCGTCTGATCCCAAGCTGGCTTCCTCCATCACTGATTCCTTTGGGGTCTTTGTCCATTGCTGGTTTTCCAAATGTGCAACCTCACTCTCTTTGTTCCTGAGTTCATAGTTGAAAAAGTATCAACAGCTTCTATAGGTACGGCTTCATATACGGTGTTTTGCTAGCTTTATTTTGTCTAAGCAATTCCTGTTAACAATTGATGGAAAACAGACCAGGTAAGGAAATGACTCGACATGAATTCTGGCTACAAACCATGAGAATCAGGGTACTTAGACTCTCTGTACCCCAGATTTCTTATGCATAAAATGTAAATAACAATGCCTACCTCAGAGGATTGCTGTAAAGATTAAACAAAACACTATTTTATTCTGTTGCTGCTATTATTTTTTTCCCTTCAAAATTTTTATTTATATTTTACATAACAACTTGACTGACTTTATAAAAGTGATTCACACATTAAAACGAATTCAAGCAATGCAGAAAAGTATTTGTAAAGAGGGTAAAAAGAATCCCTTCAAATCCTATCATCCAAAAGTTACCATTGTTGATATTAGGTGAACAGCATGACTGATCTGTCTATATATGCTTATAGATGGAAGAAGAGATCACTAAGCAGAGAATTGCGTAAAAATAGGATCATACTCCAGATCTGCGCTGTCCTGTAAGGTAGCTGTGTGGCTCTCGAGCTCTTGAAACAAGTCTGCTCTGGATTGAGATGTGCCATAAGTGTGAAACACACACTGGATTTCAAAGGCTTGGTATGAAGAACAGAATGTAAACGATCTCATGAATGATTTTTACATTGATTACATGTTAAAATGATAATACTTTGGATATATTGAGTTGAAATATATTATTAAAATTAATTTTATCTGTTTCTTTTTCCTTTTTTTTTATTGTGAAATTTTTATTGCACATGATTGTTTGTCAGCCACCGTATAAATGCATCCCACCACCCCCTGTGCCCAGCCCCCACCCCCCTAGCCCCTGGTAACCACCAAACAGTTCTATCTGTCCGTGTGTTGGTTGATCTTCCACATATGAGTGAAATCATGCGGTGTTTGTCTTTCTCTTTCTGGCTTATTTCACTTAACATAATACCCTCCAGGTCCATCTATGTTGTTGCAAATGGGACAATTTTGTCTTTTTTTATGGCTGAGTAGTATTCCATGGTATATATATACCACATCTTCTTTATCTATTCATCAGTCAAGGGACACTTGAGTTGCTTCCATGTCTTGGCTATAGTGAATAATGCTGTAATGAACATAGGGGTGCATAAGCCTCTTTGGATTGTTGATTTCAGGTTCATTGGGTAGATACCCAGTAGTGGCATAGCTGGATAATAAGGTATTTCTATTTTTAATTTTTTCAGGAATCTCCATACTGTTTTCCATAGAGGCTGCACCAGTTTGCATTCCCACCAGCAGTGGATTAGGGTTCCCATTTCTCCACAGCCTCTCCAGCATTCGTTGCTTTTTGTCATGGTGATTATAGCCATTCTAACGGGTGCAAGGTGATATCTTAGTGTGGTTTTGATTTGTGTTTCCCTGATGATTAGTGATGTTGAGCATCTTTTCATGTGCCTATTGGCCATCTGTATATCTTTGGAGAAGTGTCTGCTCATTTCCTCTGCCCATTTTTTGATTGGATTGTTTGTTTTTTTGTTATTCAGTTGTGCGAGATCTTTATATATTATGGAGATTAATCCCTTGTCAGATATATGGTGTGCAAATATTTTTTCTCAGCTGGTGGGTTCCCTATTCATTGTGATCCTGGTTTCATTTGCCTTGTAGAAGCTCTTTAATCTGATGAAGTCCCACTTGTTGATTTTTTCTTTTGTTTCCCTTGTCTGAGTAGACATGGAATTCAAAAAGATCCCTTTATGGCTGACGGCGAGTAGCGTACTACCTATATTTTCCTCTGCTATTTTTTTTTTAATGATACCCATGCCAATAATATTACCTTAAACAGTATTAAAATGCCACTTGCTTCCTTAGTTCCTCACTTAGTTCTATTTCTGGCTCGCTTAACCAAATGCTGAAATATAAAGTTACTGTATAAAAATGCTATGGTATTGGGGAATAAAAAATTGTAAATATCAATGCAATAGAAGAAAGCACCTCAAAATAGACCCAAAATCTATAACAGGATATAAAGACCAGTTACTCAACACATAGGACATGCATAACATTTGTAACAAACCAATCAATTTACAAAAGAGAGATCAATACCTTGATGGAGAAAATGGCCAAAGAGAGTATTAAACAAGCAATTCTCAGGAAAACAAAAATTGGCCAATAAGTATGTCAAAAGCTTTGCAGCCTCACTTACTATTATTATTATTACTATTATTATTTTACACATGAGGGCATTGGTATTTAGAAGAGGTAAGTAATTTATTCAAAATCACTGGAAGGATAAGTGGAAGATCCCAGCATGAACCTGGTTTCTCTTTTAGTTGCTTGTCTTTTAAAGAATGTTCTTTGTTATTTCTATTTTGTTTTTCTAAATAAATTTTTTATCAACCTCTTCTTGGGGTTTGAAATTAAAACAAAGCAAAATAAAATTTAAATTCCTGTTGGAATATTGATTGGAATTGTATAAAATCTATACACTAAAATAAAAAATTGGAAAACTTAATAGTAATGATATTCCTATTTATACATTCATCTCTTGTTCTTTAAAATAAAACTTCTGTTTACTTTTTCTATGCCAAGAAATATTCTGGCTACAAGTCATAGAAAAATGAACAAAATGCAATCCATGCCCTCAAGCACTTTACTGATGTAGGGGGGTAGACAGATGCATAAATAAACAATCTTAACATTAATTTTGTTGACTACAGCCACTTATAGTAAATGCTTTTTATTAATTCTAACAAATGTTATCTGATTTATAAAATGCCCTTGGTATATAATCATGCCATCTGCACATAATAGAGATTCACATCATTTTATCTAAAATCCTTGGGGCCAGATATATCTTATAATTCAGAATTTTGAATGGTAATATGATGCATATTCTGTATATTACATAATACCCTCAGCAGGGTCTGGAGAAGAAGCTCATAATCAAACCTATTAATATTTCTGCAGCAGTATATATGTTCATACTAAGTGGTTTTACAGCAGCTCAAATCAGTTTTTGCATGAAATGAGTGATGCAAAATGTTTAGTTTTCAGAAAACCTTGGATTTCAGAATTGCAAACAAGGCTGATGGATCTATGATACTTTTTTCTTTCTTTTTAACGTGTATTAATTTTATTTGTTTATTTGCTTTATTGCACTAACTAGACCTATTTAAATAATGTTAAACCGTAGTGGGCAGAGTGGACAAACTTATTTTATTTCTAATTTAGAGATCTGTGCCTGGTGGCCCTAATAAAGAATCATTTGGTTGAGAGTCTAAAATAGGAATATTTATCATATTAAGGAAGAATTATTTTATTCCAACTTGAAAAATGAAAATGTTATTAAATTTCATCAAATGCACTTAGAGTATGTTAAAATAATCATCTGCTTTTGTCTTTTATTATTAGCCTACTGAGAAACTTCTATTGCATTATTCAATTTTCTTGTATTGAAACTGGATATATTCCTATTGGATTATTGAATCAGCAGCATTAGATTGTTAAACTCCACTTTGAAGTAGTTAATTTACAGTTCATAGTTTAGATTCCTTAGTTTTTCTTTTTTTTTTTTTTACATAATATCTTATCACCTTTGGGGATTAGGATCAAATCTGCCATGTGGAATGAATTGGATAGTTTCTCCATCTTCTGCTCTCTAGAATATATTATGATCAACGTATTTATGTATTTCTTGAATGCTTGAATTAAATCACCATTAAATCTCTCAGGATGTAATGTCTTTTGAGCAGACAGTTTTTAAAGAGCTTTCTATGATTCTTCCTCAGTTATTAGTCTCTCTGATTTTCTATTTCTTCTGTAACTTTCCAAACTTGATTATCTTTTATTAAATTGAGAAGATTAGAAGTTAAAGGAGGAGGTGTTTTTACCCTGCCCAGCTGTGAATGCATATGTCTTTGCTTTGCAGAATTTATGAGAGTTTTTACTGGCTTTTTTAATTGTCTTTCTTTTTTTTTAACTTGGGACTTCATTATAAAAGAGATTTGATTTGGACCCAAATGTTCATCAATTTATCTTTCACTGTGCTATCTTTGAAATTACACTTTTAAGAACAACTAGATTCCCAGGAAATCATGGCCTGGAAGAACATGAGAGATCATCTGATCTAGTCTATTGATTTTAAAATTGGGAAAACTGAAGTCTCAGCTGGTAAAATAATTTACGCAAGTTATAGTGTCAGGAACGAAACCAAGCTCAACTTAGCTAACAGAATTCCTTTTTAAAATAAGCATAGTTGGGCCAGCCCCATGGCTTAGCGGTTAAGTGTGCGCGCTCCGCTACTGGCGGCCGGGGTTTGGATCCTGGGCGCGCACCAACACACCGCTTGTCCGGCCATGCTGAGGCCGTGTCCCATGTACAGCAACTAGAAGGATGTGCAACTACAACATACAACTATTCACTGGGGCTTTGGGGAAAAAAAAAGGAGGAGGATTGGCAATAGATGTTAGCCCAGGACCGGTCTTCCTCAGCAAAAAAAGAGGAGGATTAGCTTGGATGTTAGCTCAGGGCTGATCTTCCTCATGAAAAAAAACAAAAAAATAAGCATAGCAATGGAACAGTATACATATATTTCCCTTCCTTGCTGACTTCAGAACCACTGCCTCCTCCTGGCTCCCAAGTATTATGCCCTCTACTGTGTGTGGGTTGGTACCCCATAGTGTCCAGCAGCCTAATGGATGTGGCTGCCAGCCTTTCAGCTCTGGTCTCCAGGGATATGTCATCAAATCAACAAAGTTCTTAGATGCAAGCATGCTATAGAAGAAAAGAGAGGAGCAAAGCACTATCGGTGATCCTTAATTCTTCCTTCAGTTTACGTTGCTTGTATTTATTATGAATCATTTTCCAAAACCCAGTTGAGGGTGTTACTTGTTTTATTATTTATATGAAATTTACCAAAACATAAACAATAAAGCTTTGATTTTAAGGAGTGAGAATGGTATTATGCACAGGTAAAGACTGATCTCACTGATTTTGAAGATGGCTGTTTGTGTTACATTGGATGTTCAGTGCCAGCCGTCCTATAGACTAACCATGAAATCATGTCATGGCCAAAGCAAATGTGGGTTCTGGTCCCCCCTTTGGCCTGTACCAACAGGATGAGGACGGCACTTTGCTATATGAACACTCAGGTGCAGAAAACCAGTTAGTGAGTTAACCTGATTCTCCAAGAGCTGGACTTAATGAAACTTCTATTATTTTCAAAGCATCTACTTGGGATCTGATTAAAGAATTTTTGTTTTTAAATTTTTCAGTGTGGTGTGAATTGCTGTGTCTGTTCCTTCATGCATAATAAATATACAAAAAAATACATAAATAAATTCACAATGCTGAAGAACAGGAATGCTGGGAATAGAAAGACTGATCTCCTGTCTCAAGAGGTCTGGACCAGCATAGTTAGACAGGCCAGGGCTTGGAAGGCCGGAGTGATTATCTGAAGGATAGGCGAACAAAGAACTAGTGGGTGAGTGCGTAAGGAAGCCCTCCTCTGGGAAACTCAGGGGATTAATGTTTTTAAAAATTGGATCTGCCATTAGTTTTAAGTGTTGAGCCCAGCGCAAGAAATGGGGGACAAAGCCCACGAGATCAAGTTCTACATAAACAGAGAGTTAGAGCTAAAAAACAAAACACACAAAATCAAAACATTTTGTGACGGGGGACAGGTATTAAGTGACATAATGAGTATAAAGCACGTGGCACAGGGCATGACATATAGTGCTCAGTAAATGTTGGCTAGATTTTTAAAGGTCTCTCCCTTTCCCTTTAAAACTTAAAAAACCTTTGCACTCTCCTCCCTTTCATCAGCAAATCCTGTCAGCTAATACCTGCAAGATATTTTCCAAATCTGATCAATTCACACTGCTCCCAGGATTCCTTGTTCAAACCATCACCCTCTTTCCATTACAGTAGCCCCACTGTTCTCTGTTCTCACTGTTGTTCCCTGGAGTATGTCCATCACCCAGAAAATCATGCAAGTCTCTTCCTTGCTCGGGCACTCCTCGTGGCTTTCTAGTGCACTTAGAAGCTTGCACATGAGCAGGCCTCCACATGGTCTGTACCTTGGCCACCTGTCCCATTTCATCCCCTATCACCTCCCCATCACTTTACTTTTCTTACAGATCTTAGAAAAAGTCAAACTGGCTCCTACCCTAGATCCTTTGCCCCTGCGGTGTCCTCTGTCATAACCATTCTGCTAACATATCATCCAGAGCTTCTTTTCTTCACGTTTTTATTCACATAGACGCTTCTCAGAGAAGATTCTTCTCACGGCCCCAGTACCTCAAATTTTACCTTCTCCTCATTCTCTGCCCGGTGCTGCTTTCTTTTTCCTTCACAGTCCGTATATTTTCCACCTGAAACTTTATTGTACGTTTATTTATTTTCTAGTTTGCAGTCTGTTTCCCCTACAGAATGTGAACTCCACACAGGCAGGGACAAGATCTATCTTATTTACTGTTGTGCCCTCCGGGGCCTGGCACCTAATATAGTAGGTGCTCAATAAATATTTTTAGACAAATGAAAGAATAGAAAGATCTTTCTAAGGATGTGTGTCTGTATTTGGACTAGCATGCCAAATACGGTACAATAAGGTACAACAAAAAAAGTAGATGAGAATGTCAGAGAGAAGAAAAAATAAATGCTGGCAAATAAAAATTAAACTAGTGGGAAGGGTTTTCCATGAAGTTCATTTCACACTCATGTTTTGTACACTTGGTAAATGGGATGTATACTTGACTTTGCTGATATTTATTGACAATCTACTAGGTGCCAGGAACTTTTAAATACATCAATTCACTATATATATACATTTTATATATGTGATATATTAATATGTAATAATAACATATATTAAGTGAAATGATGTATTTCTGTATGATATATGTGTGTGTGTGTGTGTGTGTGTGTGTATGTATGTCAACCAACTCTGGGGAGTTGATATTATTCTGCCTTCTATCTATCATCTAGGAAGACCAAAGCTCAGAATGCGTGGTTACTTGCTTACTATCAATCAGACAATGGAGCCGCAATATATAAATAAGGGTGCGAGCAATTGCAAAGCCCAGCCTTTCTCACATCTATAAACACGTTTTGAAAGGTTTCGTTCCTTGCTTCACTGCTTTCTAGCTGTGTGACATTATTAGGATTAGTTGACCCCTCTGATTTTGTTTCCTCATTGGTAAGATGAAAGAAAGCAGATTTAGTCTGCCTATCTGAAGAAACTGTTGTCCATTTAGAAGAAGTGATGAATGTGAAACACTGAAAAAAAGGGTCAGCTGTGATCACTGCAGGGAGAAAAATCTCTCTGCATTGAGAACATCTTGAACCAATGGAGAAAGAGAAGCAGAGAAGAGAGATGATGAGAAGGTCTTGATGCTGTCTGAGACCTGTATCCAATCATTCCTAAAGCCAGCCCATTCCTTCCTTTCCCACTATTTGTAAATAGTAAGTCTCCCGATTTGACTTCAGCTAGCAGGGTAGCTGTCACTCACAATATAAAGCTGCATGGTTAACACAGAGCTCCACACTGACCTCCTAGGATCCCTGCTGATGTAGTTCCCATCACACGGGGAGCTCTTTCTGCTTATTCAATCCATACACATTTATAGAGTCTAGCTGACACTATGGTCCAGGAGTGTAATCTTGAAAAAGACTGAGTTTCTTTCCCCAAGGAGCTCCAACGCTAATCAGAGAGCAAACATTTAAAAGAAGTATATGCATATTACATAGGTGCAAGGTGTTACAGTGAAATTACATTTGAGGAAGTTACATTTGAAATGAGCCCTGAAGAATAAGTAGGACTTATTCGATTTGTTGATATAGATCTCGCTTTAAATCAGACTTGAATACTTTTTATAAATCTAGTCCAAATTTTAGGTAATATCCCCAGGAGAAAAAAGGCATTTCAGATCAAATGGTCATTTTAGGCTCACAAATACATATTAAAAGCATCATATACCTTCCAGTGCCACCTGTCCATGAGTATATACTCCACAACAGTGGCTCTTAACCTTTTGGGGACTCATAGACATCTTGGAGGAACTAGTATCATCCTTTCCACAGAAACATGTGCACATAGAAATTTCCTATACAATGTCATGAGTTCCGTGACGTCTGTTTGAAATTCCCTAGCACGCAGAATGAAGCAATGTCCTCTTCAGCAGGCCTCTCCTTGTGACTCCCCTGAATTCCACCCACAGGCAGTAGGTGTTTCTGCCAATAGATTCATAGCAAAAATGGAGGTGACATGCTACAGAGATTTACAAATATGATTTGTGTGATTTGTACCACCTGTACCCTGATGCCCCAAGATTATAACTCTATAGATGAACCTCCTGAGGAAAATAAGCCATTCAACTTGACTTGTACTTGCAAGAGTGAGCTATTCTCCAAGGAGCCAGCATCTATCTCAGAAGTTTCTCAAACAACCGTGAGTTGTGCAGCCTCTGTCTGTAAGACATTGTGCATTTCCTCTCCACTGTTGCACAAGATGCTTCCTAGCCATAGTTATTGAATTAATCAATCAAATTTTATTTTTATTGCACCATTCTGGAAAATCCGCTCATACCCCTTTCCAGTAATACCAAAAAGAAAAACAATCCATACCACCCAATTAAGAATAAAACGTATGCCTTTTTGATGTTGTCTGAGTGGTGGCGGTTCCAATGGTCGTTGGCTCTTGAAGTTACTCAACATTAAAGGCAAGACAGACTACCAGGGTAATACCTGCAAGCAGATAAGTTTCATTACAACCACTAAAAAGAAAAACATTTAAAATGTAAGGGGTCTCAGATGCCCTAGTGTCTACAGCCAGAAGCAATAATAATAACATGCATTTATTGGGCACTTGCTTTTCTGAGTTCGAAGAGCTGCCCATGTAATATTTAATTCACCCCTACCACAGCCGTCTGATTTATAACTTCTCCAGGGCCCCGGGCTCGAGAAGGGAAGATCGTTCAGGCTTTCCTCGATGGTCTTGGCTGATAAAGTTGCTGAGGGTGTACATTTCCTGGCATTAGAAGAGAGAGATCTAAAATCTGGAGTAGGGGTCAGGGGGAGGATGCTGGGTGCTGACATAGAATGAGGGCACAATGTCAAGATGAGGCAGCCCCCAGAAGAAAGCCCACCAGAAACACTCATGAGCAGCATTCCCCTGTGAGTAGGCCCGGCCTCCGGTGGCATTCTTAGCCTTTCAGCTCCGTTAACTCTATCTTGTTAGTGGCCCAGAGCTGACACAGCTTGAGGTACTTGCTGGACTGTAACCCAACTCACAAGACACAAATACAAATTGAAACAGAATACCCATCAGTGTATTCACTTAAACAGCAAAGATATTCCTCTCCTTGACTAAATAGCAATGTTTGCTCACCAGACAACTATCTGGTTTCCTAGTATCAAGTGGTTGTTTGATGCATATGGGATCATATTAAAGGGAACATTTTCCTTTTCCTTTAAGGCAATTAGACAGTCTTTGTCTCTCTCTTTGTCCCTGCCTTCTTTCTACCTCCCTTCATTGTTATCTCATACGTACAGGTCTTTTGACGTATGATTTTCTCCACCTACTATAGCATCTCTCCATATCTACACACCCACACATTTTGGCCAACTCCTATCATTCTTTAAATGTGAACTCCCAATGAGGTGTTCTCTGAGGCCCCATTACCAGGCTAAATTCTAGTATGTGCTCCCAAAGCACCACATATTTCTCTCTTTATCATGTGGCTTGATGTATGCTGATGATATAGTACTTATGATCATGTGGCATAATAGTTAACATATTTTCCATGAGACTGTCTAAGTTCTATGTGGAGAAAGATGACTAGCATCTTGTTCACCTTTCTTTCTACAGCACCTAGTAAGGTATCTAGCATATCTAGCACATATCGAGCTCTTAATAATAACAACACAAATTATAGCTAACATGTCTATGGCATTCAAATGTGCTAGGCACTGTGCTAAGCAGTTTGCATGTATTATCTTATATACTCTCCTATATATACTATATAGATGTATATATCTTATACATCTCACATTTAGGTACCATGGTGGGCATTTTCAGAAAAGGAAAAGGAAGCTCAAAGAGATGATGGCTCTCTTAGTTTGAGTCCCCCAGAAACAAACCCTGAAAATAGGATTCAGGTAGAAGTAGTTTGTCTGGGTGGTGATCTCAGGAACCATCCATGGGAAAGTGAGATAGTAAGAGAGGAAAGGGAAAGCAGCCATAAATGTTGCATTATCCAGCCAGAGACCACTGGATGGGTGACTGGAACTTAATCCCTCTGGAAGAACTCAGGCAGTCGGTAGAACACATACCTGAGAGTTATCCCATCAGAGGAGCAAGGGATTTAGGGTATTTACACACCACCTTCCATAAGTCATTGGTTGAGGTTTGCAGAGAGTGGTTTTGGGGACATTACTCTCCAGCCTCCTGCTGGGTGCTGCAGGCAGAGGAGGCTCCAGCCATCAGGCAGTTTGAAGGCAGGTATAGTGCACAGACTATAATGGGAAGCCCTAAGGTGTGACAGGAAGAGTTCCACTCAAGGTCTCATTTTTCGTCGGGGAGCGTATTGGAACATGAACCTGAGTCTGTTTGACTCCAAAGCACGTGATTTTAATGACTATTTTTATGTACATGTGTTAAATAAATGAATAAAAAGCAAAAGTAAAACATAAACAAAGTGAAGACTGTCACGAAAGATTTTTCATAGACCTGAGATAAGGTCTGATGGAGCTTTTCTGTCTAGCAACTGGAATGTTCATGCTTTATGGATTCAGTGTCTCTTCCCTTGGGGGTTGTTGCACCACTCTGTCAATTTTCTTTCTCTTCATACTTCCTATGGTAAGGGGACCCCTCCCCTCTGGTTCTCTATATTCTTTCTTAAGATATGATAATATACTGATTTGGATACAGCCAAGTCTTGACCTATCCTGGGAGTCAAGCTGTTTCTATAGTGATCACCCATGTATCAGTTCTCTGCTGCTCTGCATTGATTTTCTTGGTCAAAAGCTCAAACTACTGAGGGCAGAGCTTACAGTTGCCAGAAAGCCCAGTATCCTGCCCATATGTTTCTTCTTTATTCTCTTCCTCCCCTCATATGCATCATCTCATTTCACTCAGGTTCCAAAATTAGTTTGCAGCCCAAAATTTAGTCAATTTATTTTATTGGTGAGCTAATGGCTCACCTCTCATAATACAATAGCTTTATTTTGAGAAGAGTCATTTATTAATTGAGTTCTTGTCAATCAAATCCTTTTATAAAACAAATAATCATCTCCTACAAGTTATAGTCTCAGCCACACCGTTAGCCAGCATTTGTATACTCCTGCACTTTTGTTTATTAGTGAAACAAATGCACACCTTCAACAAATATTAATGGAACACCTACTGTGTGCCAACCCCTGTAGTAGTGATCAAAACACGAATAAGACATGCTCCCTGTTCTTAAAGTCTAGTGGTAGACAAAGACATAAAAAGGCAATATCAGTACATAGTATGTGGTATTATAGAGTTAAGCATAGAGTGCTATAAAAAAGCATGTACAACATAAAATAGATAGCCTAAAGGAAGGACAGGGAAGTCAGAGACTATGCAGAGGACACGATATTTGTGATATTGGGTTGAAAGAACAACTCATGCAAAAGTTCTAAAGTGTAAGTAAGCATGTTCCATTCAGGTAACTGCAAAAGTTTCCACTGAATCAAAGAGAAGGTTGGAAGCTGAGTGATTGGTCATTTTCCATTTGCTCTGCCCTCTCCCCACCCCAAATGTATCAGCTCAGCTTTGTGCCATGGAAGGCCCACCTTTCAGATTGTCTTTGTGACTTGGGCTAATTCCTTACCGAGAACCTGGTGGGTTAAATGTGGACTCTTTCCTCAGATAAGGAGTCTGAACTTCATTCTATAGGCCAGTGACATTTCAAACTGTGTTCCATAGACTACTTGGGTTAGGAAGGGGGCAATGAAACAGAGAGTGGGGGGCAAACAAGTGCTGTTTGGGTTCTCCACATCTGCCTCCACTGAAGCAGCTGTGCTTATTGCCGTTTTAACAGGACACTTATGAGGCTGAATTTGCCCAACAGAGAACCCAGGGAGGGAAGGGAAGGGAAGGGAAGGGAAGGGAAGGGAAAGGAAAGAAGAGAAGGAAGGAGGGAAGGAGGGAGGGAGGGAGGGAAGGAAGGATACCATGGTAATTTGGAGGGATAGAATTTGAAAGGTTTTATCCAGGGGAGTGAAATGCTCATGTTTGTGATTTAGAAAGAGCCTTTTGTCATAAGGGTAGGAAATGAAATTGAGGATGTGAAACTAAAGAAGGAAGACCAGTGAGGAGGCTATAGAAATACACCAGGGAAGAGGTGATGAGGCCTGATCTAGGACTGTATTTGTGGTTTTGGAGAGGGAGGGCTGGAACCCACATATAATTAAGGCATACAGTCAACAGGACTTAGTAAGGCACTGGATTCTTGGAAAAATAATAACATGTGCCGTAGGGTTGTTGTAAAGGTCAAATACTATGAAATGTGTTTTAAACTGCATAGAGTAGTGCAAATATTAATTATGAGTGTTATTTTGACTAGATCATAGCTCTCTTTATTCCTAGTCAACCTTCTTTCCACAAGCCCCTCCCATCATTCAGTGTAAATTGAGCTTTCAACTAATTGGATTTACTGAAAGCAATAGAGAATGCCATTTGGCTACTTCCTCTCTAGGGAATGTTGATATTCAAATCTTCAAGTCATTATTTAGAATCCCCAGTTCCAACATGAGAAATTTAAAATCGGATCTCATGTTAATCTCTAAAGGAAGCTCTCCTTTGCCTCCAAGATGAGCAAATATTTGAACTTGAGAAAGAGGATCTTCTCTGCAACCTACAAGTCTTTGACCAAATTATCCAACTGTGGTGGATCCTGACATTGTGAAGGGGTGTGTGAGAATCGTGGCTTACCCTGTGTTATTAATAATGAGGATGATGATGATGAAGATGATAATAATGATGAAGAGGATAATCACTATATCTGCCACATTTTAGCACCTATTCTGTGCCAGGAAATATGCTAGGCACTTTCTGTACGTTAATTGTCTCATTGAAGCCTTATAATACTGCTCAATATCATCATAATTTTATAGTTCAGAAAACCGAAGCTCAAAAATTTTAAGTAACTTATCTAAGGTCATCTAATTAGTAATATACACAACAGAGCTTTGATCCCTCCCCAGTCTGCCTGGTTCCAAATCTCACATTCACTATTTCTACGGAGGAGGAGCAAGTACCCAGAGTTCTCTTACTCCCCTCCCGGCCCCAGTCTCCTCAAGTGAGGCCCTGGCCTTATCTCCAGGCAGAATGTTTTGCCTGAATACTCTGGCCTTGTCCACACTAGAGTGGATTTTCCTGATTGGGGCTGTCGATACATTGAGCAGACCTCCCCAAGAAGAGAGAGTGATGGGTCTTACACAAGACAAACAGAATGGCATTATCTGTCACTCTCAGAAATGTGGGTTTCATGTGTCAGGCTAGGCGAACAGGACGGGTGGGAGAATGGGACATTCTTCTGGCTTCATGCTAATGTGGACCTTAGAGAGAAATTGGATAAGAGAATTCAAAGCAGACACTCAAGCTATTTAACTGTTAACCGAAACCCATATGCTGCACTATACCTAGGGTTTGAGGGGATTAACGGTAGAACCAAGCCAAGCTTTCTCATGAAGTTTTCAATTCCCTGACTCTACTTCTGAAGACAAATACAGCTCAGCAGTGTACCCAGCTCCTTTCTTCAGCCCTTTCCTCTCAACTGCTTACGAGTGAAGGCTCTGAAGGCAGCCTGCCAACATGGATATCACTGTTCAGCCATTTGCCTTCTCTGGGACCCTCAACGAATTTTTTTAACTTCTCTGAACCTGTTTTCTCATCTGTATAATGGGAAAAATGACAGTACCTTTGTCATGGGGTTTTCAAGTGGATAAGATTTTAGCATATGTGAAAAGAGCTTGGCTTAAAATCCAACATGGGGCCAGGTGGCATTGTGGTTAAGTTTGCACACTCTACTTTGGCGGCCTGGGGTTTGTAGGTTCAGATCCCAGGTACAGACTTACACATCCCTCATCAAGCCATGCTGTGGTGTCCCATGTACAAAGTGAAGGAGAATTGGTATAGATGTTAGCTCAGGGCCAATCTTCCTCACACACACACAAAAAAATCCAACACATAATGAGAGCTCGATACATGATAGACAATATCATCATATAGATGTATATGTGTGTATTTATATACACCTATATGTATATTTTATACATATGTATTTTTAGATTATGGAGAGGGAGCAGGATGTAACAGGGAATGCTTCAAATTGGAGTCCTGTTTTAAAGTCCCTCTTATATAAATTCCCTGAGTCTGCATTTTCTCACTCATGAGATGAGGAAGGACAATCACAGCTCCCTCATTGTGTTCTTGTTATCACTAAGTAATATAATATGTATAAAGAGGCTAGCACGGACCTGACATTTAATAAATAGAAGTTATTATTCTGGAGAAGGATATGGAGGCCAAGGAAGCAAAGGAGACATGAGTCATAGAGAAAATTTTACTGTCATTTTTTCCTTTTTTCTAAGAACGTGTTTTAGATGTACTTCTTACCTCCTCTGACCCTCAGCTTCCTCATTTGTAAAACAGAGATGACAATAACTTGCTGATATACAAGTATTTTATGATGTAGATATAGATGATAGATACAGATAGAGGTGTAAGTAGAGACATGGAATAAACAAGGTAAAGTGGCTAGAGCAGTGCCTGGTATATAACAGCTGCTAAGTATATCTTAGTTTTCTTTTTTTTTCCTTCTTCCTTCCTCCTTTCCTTCTCATTCATATTTTCAAATTCAAATCTCTAGACCATGGACTACTTTTTACTCTGTATTATAATGATCTAGGTTGATCTTAACCCTTCTTTCCACGCTAGACTAATTAGACTTTAAAACCTTTGGAAATAGGACTGACGTCTGATTCATTTTGTATCCTTCACAGTGCCTACCAAGTGCCTGGTGTATAGAAGAAATTCTATAGTTGTGTGTTGAATGTGTGTTGTTTTTCATTAAGTGGGGAGAAAATTCAGTTCATTCTCAGCAACCAAAGGGAGTGAGCGAGATGCTTATGAAGAATGTTGTGAAAATAATCTCTTGAATTGAGTATAAGGAATAAGAGTATTATCAGTGTTGATATTTATCATAAGATACAGGGTAAATGGAGATGAGTGATGTACTGATCATCCACTGTATTTCAAATTTCCTGCTAGCCATTTTGATATACAATAATTTAGCCAACTAATCAACTTTATGACCTAGGCCGTGATATTTTCTTTTCCTTCTAATGTTAGCCATACTGCTGCACTAGTCCGAACATTTTTGTATAGAGCCTTTCAAATATCTCATGTAT
This sequence comes from Diceros bicornis minor, assembly GCF_020826845.1. NCBI lineage: Eukaryota > Metazoa > Chordata > Mammalia > Perissodactyla > Rhinocerotidae > Diceros > Diceros bicornis. The sequence goes on from NC_080746.1 coordinate 51,626,911, forward strand.
ATGTCATATATGTTACATAGTGTGCATAGATACTGATCATATCATTGAAAAAGTGTCCACAATCCCACTAGACCATAATCCAACATCTCTGGTGATTTTCTTTTGCCTGGATTATGGTCATTTAAACATTTGATGCATACAAAGTGTTTAAGAACACAACCATTTAAATAAGAATATATGTAACTTTGAGAAGACAGTCTAGCCTGGATCCAGGACTAAGTAATGGAATCACTTAGTGCCTCTCACCTTGAACTTGGCTGCAAAGAGGGAATGTTTACAGATCTATAAGGCTTAGGTGGTGAAGGGCTTTGGGAAATCATCTGGGGATAATTAGGAGGCTCTGGGTTGTTGACTCCCCTTTCTCTCTGTTCTTGCATCTTCCCTCCCCGACATTCCAGTACCTCCCAGAAGAATAAGGATATTTTTCAGCTTTTTCTTCTCAATATAGCCTTGATTTTCTTGTAAGTACTATGAAATGAAAACATGAGATATCCTTGGTTCCAGCATAGTATGTCATACATTTTCATAGTCAAGCAGGAACTAATAATTATGATAATAACTAATATATACTGAGTACTTGATATATGCCAAACACTCGACTGTGGACTCATCCCTTATTCACTCCTTATAATGATTTAGGTACTGTTATTATCCCCATCTTACTGATTAGGAAATTATGGCTTAGTAAAGTGAAGCAACCTGCCCAAGACTAACACTTGGCAAATAGAAGGTCTTGGATTGAACATAAGCACTTTGACTTCAGAAACCATGTTGTTGCCCCTTCTTTATATTCTTTTTGCTATAGAACTCATCCTTTCATGCAAACATCCACCCTACTGTCATTGAGAACTACAGCAGGCTAAGTGTTGTGCTGGGAAAGGGAAGGCAGGTGTTAAAATCAACACCTTCCATCTTCCAGATACTTAGAGTCTTAGAGCTACATGAGTGGTGTTCTTTCTTTCCTTTAGGATCCTCCAACATTCATTGAACATCTGTGATTTTCAAGGCCCTCATCTAAATGCTAGGAGTATAAAGATGAAAGAACAGAATCCCTACCTCGATGAGCTCCCAATCTAGTGCAAGGGGGGCAGTTACAGTGCAATCAGGGAACCACTGTGACCCCATCCCCAATTCCACTCCACTCCACGGGAACATTGTGGAACTTGTCCTTCTGGAGTCCAGATGCAGCTTCAGAAATCTCTCAACACAGAGCTCCAGTCAGACCCTACCAAGTAATTGGATTTAGTACTTGAAATGAAACCTGTTTGCAACATTTATTTAGTTCAAAGGAAGATGAAAAGGTATATATGAGCTAGAGTGGGAACTCAAGGAAATCATAGAATTCTAAGGTTGGTCTTTAAAGATCACTTAATCCAACCTTCTAACTTTTCAAATGGGGGAATGAATACAGACAAAGATAGTGAATGAGACAGAATCGGGTCAAGCACTCAGGTCTGCCATGCCCTTTCCACCAGATCCCAGTGTGTCCCCTGTGCCTGTTGTGCCTTCAACAGCGAAGTAGAGGCATCCAGGCATAGGCGTTTCCATGGAGCCAAAGAAGTGGGTCCTGCACTTGTATTTGCAAGTATCTGCAAAACTTGCTCAGTGAGGAGGCCAATTGACCTGGGTGAGGAGACACCTAGGGCTGCTTCCGAGAGCCTGGTGCTGATCTGCTGATCTTTATGCCATTTCTTTTAACTTATCCTTTTAATTGACATGTAAAAAAACTGACATCTCTGTCAGCTCATGCCAAGTCTCCTGCACCTTCAGCTTGGCACACCAGGGCATGAACTTGAGGTATCTGCAAGCAAAATTCAAAATTCTAAAATAGAAAGCATTAACGGGTGGAACCACTATGTGTGCACTTACCAGGATCAATTTTCCACTTAGACAGCTTTTGCCCAGTTGAGCTAACTACTAACCAATCTATACTTCCTAATGGATTAAAGCAGAAAGGTCAGGAATCATAAAATCATCCATTTCTCACTCATTAATATTCGAGTGTGGGCTCCTGCCCCTGCCCCCGGCTCCATAACAGCAAGGACTTATTTATAACCAGGTTACAAGAAGACCAACAGCCTAGACTATATAGAAACATGGCTCGTGTGCAGTTTTCTGAATTAAGGAGTGAATGAGTGAGTGAACGAATAAATGCATGAATGAAATAGTACATGAAGACATGAGAGTTGACGATTGACATGAGAAATTGTGTTTAGGGTTGGGACTAGGGTGAGATGAGTGTCTCACTCACCAGGTGCCAAATTTAAGGGGTGCCAAAAACCTCAACAATCAAGATGAATAATATTTAATGCAACAGTTTAAAAAATTTACCTTAATACAAAATTTTATGATAAAATATCATAGTTTTAAACACAGAATCAGTTGGAGTATGCTTATAACAAAGAGAGATATTTACGTGAAGAAGACAAGAAAAGCATGGCTAAAACCATCTCTGGAAATCATTAGCTGTGTAAGCTGGGAGAGTTTCATTAGCCATTGGCCTCAGTTTCCTCGTTATTGAAATGAAGATAATAGTCCCACCTCATAGAATTGTTGTAAGGATTAAATACGCATAGGAAACAGCTCCCAAGTTAGTTACTTAATTTATTTAGTCACATTTTTTTGGAATACTTATTATGTCTCAAGCATCATGTGCAAGTTACAAAAATTAGAAGAAAAAGAGAGGAAATGAAGGAGGAACTAACATTGATTGAGTTTCAGCTACTGTGTCAGACACTTTACTGAACCATTTGTGGTTGGATGGAGGCTCAACAGTAAGAGACATTTCTACAATGGGATCCATGTTCTCCGGACCCACTCTGAGTGCACAGGGATGTCTTACAGGGCGAGAAGTAGCATCTACTGAACAACTGATACAGGACAGGCATTTTCAATCTATGATCTAGTTGAACCCTTGTAGTCATCTTGTGTGTGTGTATGAGTGTGTATGTGTGTGAAGGTACCATATGTGCACATTACAAGGGAGCAAACTAAAATTCAGAAAATCTAGGTTAATTTTCTGAGATCACACAGCTAATCAGGAGATGAGCTGGCATTTAGATTCCCAATGGCCTGTTCTTGCTCTCACACTTTTTTGTTAAGATATGGGAAGTGGAAGCCTCGAAGGGGAGACACTCTCACACAAGAAAGTGGTTTTTTGGGAATGCTAAATAGGGAAAGTTTGAAGAATAAATAAAAACCACCAAGAGGTTTAATCTCTTTAACCTATCCATATAAACCCAAGCAATATTTTGCATGCATTAAGTACCCCATTAAACTAAAAAAATGTATCAAGACACTAACAAAACCAGTGTTTAATTGGGGGAAATTAAGAAAGAAGTATAAAAACTGAGAAAAACTCACAGAGACACAGATTTGGAAAGAACTAAAATAAAAGAGGTGAATAATAGTTAGCTCATCCACAAACTGGTGAGAACCATCCATAACTCACAGGTTGTTGCAAGGGTTAAGTGGAATAGTGTGTACCTGACCCATAGCAAAGTGACACAACTCCTGTTGTTAATGTTTTTATTTGGAATCAGACAGAACTGCATTTGAATTCCCTATGTGTCATTTATGTGTCATCTTAGGAAAGTGTTCTTTGAGGTGGGTTAGGCTTTTTTAAGCTATAAAATGGAAACCAAAAACCAACGTCTTAATTTTTTTAAGACTAAATACCGTAAGATATCTATAAGCACCTAACACAGTCTAGATATTCAGGAATTGGTGGTGGTAGTTATTGTTGTTATTGTTGTCGTAACAGGGAAAGAACATTGTTGTTTCAAATCAAACTGACAGTAGCTGTTTTTGCCTTCTAAGAGAACTGGCTGCGTGAGTCATATCAGCAGGAAAATAAATGTCAAAGCTATTCTGGTCCTCTTCCAGAGATGGTGGGGGAAGAAGAAAGAATATAGAAATTTCAAACCTTCTGCCAGTCTCATGAGCGGCTGAGGGTGACTCAGGTGTAGATGGACCTTCCTGTTAGCTGATCCATTCATGAGTTTTGGAAACACACAGGGAGACAGGTGGGAGAAAATTTCTATTCTGATTCAATATAACCTCAAAGCTTACAGAATCACAACCATCACCCAGAGGTATGTCTATATACAATACACATTTGGATATTCCTAAACATCTGGAGGATGGACTGCATTTTTTTTTTAACACTTTTACCCAAACATTTGGGATCAATATCAGAAAATAGGAGACAGAATAATGACTTCAGGAAAGCTGTCAGATCGCATGTCTATAACTGAAGTTTGGAAAAGTAACACCCGGGGTCTGCTATGTGACAGAAGAGCTGAGAGAAGTAAATTGCCTGTGAGCCAATTAGGAAGGCAGGTGTGAGGGTGATTATGAGTGATTTTCATCCCTCTAGTTGTTGTCAGGAAACCTGTGAGACGTTGGAGGCAGGAGGAAGGATGACTGACATCTAAATGATGAGTTCCTGGAGCCATGTGTCAAAGAGACCCCACAAGGTATAATTCATTTCTGGATCTAGTGATACCTTATGTCTGGGATGTAAGTGAATAAGCAACAGTTCAGCCATTTGACCTAATGTCCAGGATTGGACGTAAATGGTGTTATCTGGAATTCAAAATCAGTTACTGGTAAGACAGGCGTCCTGGATAAATATGGTGACAAAGTCGTCTGGAATTACAAGCAAACCTTTTTAAGCGTCTCATAAAAAAAATTAGGAATTAACAAAGCTGGCAGCAGCCAAGCCGTGGACAGGCAGCAATACTCCAAGAGCACCTCACCTCACACACCCGCAGAATGTTTGTACAGGAAAACACCTGAATTATTACGAGTAGGGGTCACAAACAAGCAGCCTGCAGGCTAAGTTAATTCTCCGGGGGATAGGTTTTCTGTGGTATGCTCAGTGTTAAAAAAAAAAAAAATAGTTGTATATAAATCCCGTGAGGCACCTCTCTAATTAGCCACAGCTCCCACCACTCCTTCCTGTGTTATATCAGGTGCCTTGAACGCTTATTTTAAAAATACCAGACCACTCAAAATTACCAGACCACCATTGAGCTCACAAGGCTTGAGACTTACGCCTTTGTTTTGCAGATAAGGAGTCTGACGTTCAGAAAATTTAACATTCCCACCTATTTCAGGTCAGCCGTGTACCCAGCAAGGGCTAGATGACTCAATAAAGCATTTATTCAAATGCTTATTGAGCACCTATTACTTGTCAGACCCGCTTCTAACTCCAGACTATATAAGATGGACAAGATATTTGCATTTCTGAAATTTACAGTCTAACAGAGGAAAAACCTAGAATAGTACATTGTACACGGTATATGCCCATTGACAGTTAGCTTCCTGAACTTTTGGGCCTTGAGAAAATGAAAAATTACTATATTTTGTTGTTATTTTATCATTTTTCACATCTTTGAGCTTCTGATCATTGCTGCAGGAGACTCTCCATGAAAAGATTCTACATTTATCGCTCAAACCTCTTCTCTCACAACCAGGCTGAGCCACTTGCTTATCACGAGCATGAAGAACACTTCATCTCCTAGTTGTTACACCTACTGCTGCTTCTCCCTGGAACACGTTTCCTTTCCTTCACCTCGCCTCTCTCCTTCAGCTTTCACCTGGATATAATCACCTTCAGGAAACTTTCCCTCTCTCATTCACAGTAGGTCAAGTGTCCCCAAACATCCCATATTTTCCTCTAGATGAGTATGTACCACATTGTGTTGAAATTATCTGTACATTGGTTTGCCATCATTACTAACCCATGGGCTCCTTGAACACAAGGACTGTTTTGTCCCACCGCTAACTCAGTGTCTGGCACACAGTGTGAGCTCAATAAGTATTTCCTGAAGTAATAAACATAACTAGGTATAGTAAACGAATTTGCAAGCTTACAGGCTATAACCTAAGTCATTGGCCAACAAATGCATGGGTCTGTATGAACTGTCAAAACAAGCATTTGATTCTCTCATTCCTTGATTTGAATCAGGCATTTCCTCTTGATTAGGGAATTAGAGAATGTGTGATCCTGTTTCTTGCCAAATGTTGTGCTATAAAAAGACAAAGAGGAATTAGTGAGTTTTAGGAAGTGTGAATCTTGCAAATAAATTAATGATCATTTTGGTACAAGATCATAAAGTAAGTACCAAGATGGAAGGATAACTTTCTAGGAAAGGACTTTAGTGTATGGCTGCTGTGGGCAAGTTTTGAGGACATAGAAATGAAGGGAGGACAAAGCCCTGTACTCAAGGAGTGCAGACTCCAATGAGAAAAGAAAGGGATACACAAGGCATTCTAATAAAAGGAGGAAAGGGTAAGTGCTAGATTAGAAGCACAAAACAGAGTGCTGTTTGGGGTATAAAAAGGAAAAGCAGGAAGAAAACCTAAAATTAAGCATTGATTAAATATTAAACAATTTACATACAAAATTCCATTTAGTCCTACAAAAATGTCCCATACTGTCATTTTTATGAGATGAATAATCCAAGGTTTAAATAGATTTTACAAAAATCTGCCTAAGTTCCCAGTGCTTGCCACTGATAAAATTGGAATTGACATTCTGGTCAGCTAGACCTCACAGCTGTCGTTGTGTTCAACATACCAGAGTTTCTCAAAGTGTACCCAGCAAACCATGTACTTGGGAATTTCCCGGAGGAACTTGTAAAAGTAAAAAAAAAAAAGTGCCAATTTTACACCTCAGACTTAATGAATCCGAATTTCCAGAGCTTGAGTCTGGGAATCTACAAAAAAACAAGTCCCACACATAAGATCTTAGGTACAATCGGGAGGAATCCTTGCCTTACATCACGTTTCTTCCTGATTGAAGAGAATCAAATAGATGATTTAGCCTAGCAGTATATGAACATTATCTGGGCATGTGGAAGACCCAGATAATTTACTCCTCAAAACCAAAATTATAACCATTATCTTTATTAATTAATGAGAATCATAATAGCTACAACAATAATATGGAAGAAAAACAACTACTTTGTATTCCTGGAGAGGCAGGGCCATGTCTTGTTTGGCACTAAATCGTGTACATTTCTGATTCACCAAATAAAAAGAGGTGAACCTGAAATAATAGGCACTCAATAAAAGTTGGTTGAATGAATGAAGAATGGATTTGCCATGTAAATCTATTTCATCAGAACATTCAAACCAAAAAGACAACTACTTATGTTTTCCTGAAAAACATAGTTCTCCGAAGGAAAATGAAAGCCAGTCATGACAAAGAATACCACTTCAATCAGAATCGTTATTAGAATTGGTGTGGGTTTCAGTTTGATAATAAATGTGCTTTACCTCTGGCCTGCTTCTAGCGATCCCTAACTTGGTAGTGATCTTTAATTAGGGGATGTCATACATTGAGCTCTCAGCAGTTACTCCAGATACTCTATGGGTCTTTTATGCAGATAACAAAAGGCACAGACTCCAACTGTGAAGCTGCAAAGTCCTTTAGCCTCTAGCTTGTATGTGGCAGAAAACACAAGCTGTGATCTTGATAAAAAATTGGAACATTAAAAAATGTTAACCTTTTACTGTCTCATGATTCACAGTATCTCAGTAATCTTCAGCAGGACCTAGCAATATAAACCATTGCTACCTGGACATTCTCAATCGGATATCTCACAGTATCTCAGAAGTGTCGTGTCCAAAGCTGAACTCATGAAATCTGCTTCTGTTGTTTTCAATCTCTTTTATATCTCTATCATCCACCAAGCCACCCCAGCCAGAAATCAGGGAGCCATATATGATCTTCTTTTACCAACCTCACATCTATTGGTCTCCAAGCTCTCTCCATTTACATCTCCTAAATACCTCTCATGTATATCTCCTCTGCTTTACCCATACTGCCATTACCTTCATCCAGGCCACCATTTTCTCTCCAGCTAGATTTCTAGTTTTCTTATTTTGAGTCTTGTCACTTTATAACCTATCTTCCACAGTGCTAAGTTTTCTGTCTACAGCTCAGATCTGACCATAAATATCACTCCTTAGGTTCAAATCTATAGCTAAAATCTACTCTTTGGATGACATATAATGCCTTTCATGATAAATATATATACTATTTCAAGTCTACCTGCCTTTGCACTGATCATTTTCTTGTCTCTGAAATGCCCTCCCTTCCGTCTGCATAAATAGTTTCCGTTCACACATTAAAAGTCACTCCAAGCATCACCATTGCATGAAGCAGTTCGTGACCACTCCCTGCTACCTCTCCCGTCAGTCAGTCCTGCTCTCTCATGTCTCTTTATTTTATGTGTTTCTATGACGGCACTTTCTGTGTTGCTTTGTGACTGCTCGCTCACGAACTCCACTGGCAAAGACACTACGCGTTTTTTTCAGAAAAGGCAGTGATTTTATTTTGCTTCCTTTCTGTTTTTAGTGGGGTGTCTGGTGTATAGCAGGTATACAAATATATCTTAAATTTGCTACAATACTTCAGTGATGCAAGATGTCACTTGGAGAGAAGAAAAGAGTTCTCCCCAAATATTCAAGCAGCGGTCATCTGTAAGAGATGATTTTTTCTCTCTTGTGCTTAGATTCACATACTGCTTTTTCCTGTTGAAGACCCTTTTATAACTAATGTAAGCTGTAGGATAAAATCCAGATACCTAAGGCTGAAGTTCAAGGCTATCCACGGCTTGGTCCAGATTGAATTTTCAGTGACCCAAGACCGGTGCCGGGCACACAGTGAGCGCTCAGTAAGAATGTATATGTGAAATATATAAGACTACTCGACAATAAATCCTATCAAAGGGTAGGGAAGAGCTAAGGACAAGGAAGTGATTAGCAAAATAACTGCAAAATAGTGTTTTATTTTATTTCCCTAAAATTTGCTTTTCAAAAACAAAATACAAAAAAAAAGGATTTTATATTTGTACCCATTTAAGTGTTCTGTTAAAACTGGGTGCCAGGAATAAAAGGGAGTTTTTATTAGAGCACCATTTGGGATAGTAAAAAAATTGCAAATAGCCTTAATGTCCATAAATGGTGGATTTGATAAACAAATTGTTACCTCCATGCAATGGAATAGTATGTAATCATTAGGAATGAAGTGTAGAATATAATACATGCCCATCTGGGGCATTGTTGATGAGTAATTTTGATAAAATATACATAATATAAATTGCTTTCCAATTTTAGAAATATGTGTATAATAAATGCATACATAAAAAACTAGAAAGATGAATATAAAAATGATAAAAGCTGCTACATATGGGTGATAAGATGACAGATATTTCTTATTTTCTCATTTTTCGTATCTGTATCTTTTATATTTTCTGTAATGGGCACCTATTACTTTTTTCGAATACTCCTAGATATCTGTAACAGCTGCATTTCAATTTCTTACCTCCATCTTTCTTTCCTTCACATTCTCCTCCTTCCCATGGCCCTGCTTCTAAATAAGCTAAATTCTTTGAAAAACAATAAAACTTAGCCAAGAAATCAGTCATTTTGGATATAACCGTGTTTGCAGAATGCTTGGCCATTTGGCAGAATCCATCTGTGCTTGGGCTATTTCAGTAGTTTTTCTTCAAATAGGTTTTGTGAGCCTCTCTGGAGACTCCCATTTTCTATAGAAAGGAATCATAACTCCTAGTGTGGCATTCACGGTTGTTGACAATCCAGCCCCAGTATAACACCCAGCCTCCAGAGCCCCAGCCTCAGCAATTCAGTTCACTCACACTCCAGCACACTAGGAATTCTCAGCCTTCTTAAATTTGCATAAGACATTCCCTGTGCATAGAACATTCTTCCTCCCTGTTTCCTGTCCTTCCATCTTGCTTATCCTCAACGTATAGCTCAAATTCCCTCTGCTCTGAATCTTGTTCTAGCCCCATTCCAGGCGGAATTCATTGCTGTTTTCTTTATGCTTCCTCCACACTTCCAGTGATGTGTTGGAGCCGGCTTATAGAGCTCATGAGAGCTGATTGTTAAATACTCAAGAATTCTTAAGCCGATTTTTAAACTGGGAGCTTTTTAATTGGGACCTTGAAAATTGACTGTGGTGGAAATATTTACATCATAGAAATTGGCAAATTAGGGCTCCCCGCCACACAGAAAGAGAGCCAACTTCCCAGCACATCATTGCTTTCAACATATCTTTTCTACAGCTCATGTCCATTCCCACCTGTGTTACAATTAAAGAATCCATCTCTCCCACAAAGTTGTGAGCTCGCTGAGGGCGGGGTTAATGTCATAATTTTTATACCTCTCAAAACCAAGGCAGATTGGCATATGGCAGGTGATCAATAAATAACTTGAAATAGGTTGAGTTGCTTTGATGCACATTCACTAAATTACATTTGGAATTAAGCTGTGATCTTTTTTTTTTTCTATCCTGATATTCTTGTTTTTCATTTCCAGAGCTAACAGATTTCGCTAAGTAACATTCATTTTTATTAGCATTCTTAAATATTACAAAATAATTGACTTTTTCAGTGTGACAGTGATGCTGATTAGAATAGAAAACTCATAAGTGTATCTTTCTTTATTATATATAGATACGATTACCCTCATGTCTTTACTTCCAATAGCTTAGCTTAATAAAAAATCTAAGGAGAGCCTCAGGAAGGCATAATATGATTTTAATATACTTAGCTTCAGAGAACCTCTGATGGTTAATTAAGAAACTTTCATCTTTGAAGTAAAATTAGGAAAAAAAAAAACTTATTAACTAAAGGATGCAGGGTCAGTAATAAGACAGCTTTCCTTTTGAACATTCCATCTAATCAATCCTGAGAGACTTAAGACAATTATATTTTATCAAAAACACAGAGAAATAAGCACCAACAGGGGACGCTGAGTGGCTTTGGGCATTTCTTACAAAACAGTCTTAGGAAATGACCAATCCCTTCCTAATCAGAGTCATTTTTATGAAATGACAAAAAGAAACATTATTTACAAAGCCACAGGAGTGAAAAGTACAGTCTGAGGATTAGGAGGCTCAGGCTCTGAATTTGAAAAGCTGTCATTTTTAGGCCCATTCTCTCAGCTGAAAGGCAGTCCAAAAAATACAGCATTAGTCTGTTCATTGCTTTGTCAGTTTGTCCACACATTCATTTTTATTCCTGTGGGCTGTAATAAAAACTGAACGGGAAGGCCCGGCCCCTTGGCCGAGTTGTTAAAGTTCCGTATGCTCTGCTTTGTCAGCCTGGGTTCGCAGGTTCAGATCCCGGATATGGACCTACTCCACTCACCAGCCATGCTGTGGCAGTGTCCCATGTACAAAATGGAGGAAGATTGGCACAGATGTTAGCTTAGGGCGAATCTTCCTCAGCTAAATAAATAAATAAATAAATACATACATACATAAATAATAAATAAGTAAATAAATAAATAAAAAGTGAACAAGCACTGAATTAGACCCACTTGGGTTACAATGCCAACTCTACAAGTTACCTGCTGTGTAGCCCTACACAAATTTACCTCTGTGAACTTACATTGTCTCATCTGTAAACAAGTAAAATGCTGATCTCATAAAGTTGCTGTGAATGTTAAATAAGATAACATGTTTTAAGTGAATAGCAGACACTAAATAAATATTATTTCTCTGGCCTCCACTTCCTTTCATTCATTAACAGGTTTTTTTTTATGAACACATACCATAATTTTAACACATTGCTCTCTCTTTGAAACATTTTTAATCTGCTTTATAAAATCAGTCACAGAAACACGAAATTAATAAAAGACAGCCTCTTGTAATGGAGGGAGCACTGAACTGGGAGAAAGAAAAACTATATTCTGACCCCAGGTCTGTTGTTGATTAATCATGTGGATTTGAGAAAATCCCTTAAACTCTCTGACCCTCGTTCATGCAGCAAATATTTATTAAGTACATATCCTTTGCTGGGCGTTTAGCTGGACTTGGGGGATACAGCGATAAGTAACCCATGTCCCTGAGCTCAGAAGCCACCACACAAGTGAGAAAGACAAGCACATTACAAAATAAGTAAAATCTGATATGCTATACGGTGAAGTTGTCTAACAAGTGGCAAGGGGGTGAGAGGCACGGCCGGCTAGCTTACACTCATCGATGAAAGGGACACGAGGCTGCTAACACTTGCCCTGCTTCTCTGCAGGGCTTTTGTGAAAGTGAAATGAAGTGGTGCATATCAAAGCAATTTGTAACCTGCAAAGTGAAATGGATACTTGTTTTGAAATGAAAGTATGAGATCATGTGGTATTTGCTACCTGTAAGTAGGACAAAGCAGTGTCTTCTTATTACTTCCCTTTGTGATTAACATATAGTAGGTGTTCAACAAATAGACAAAAAAATGAATGTATGCGAGAACACAGAAATCCAGAAATTCAGAAAAATGAGTCAGAGGAGTGTTAGAATAGTTTGGAAGGTTTCAAAGATTTGGATTATCTAGAGCCAAGTTTAAAGCATAAAAAGGACTTGGAGAGGTAAGGAGAATATTCCAGCAGATGGAGAACAGCCTGAACAAAGATTGGTATAATTATATTATAATAGCAAATATGCTTTGGGTATGAAATAAAGGCCAGGCAATGTGGTTCATGCTTCAACTGCCACTTATGTTATCCTCACAAAACTTTGCATAGAAATTATTGTTTTTATTTTCCAGCATAAATTCAGGAAGGTTAATCAACTCACCAAAGTCACACAAAAAAATGAGTGTTAGAGTTAGATTAGGAACCCAGCTCGACTAGACTCAAGAGCAAAAGAATGACGTGAGAATTGTGTACAATCCAAATTGGCTGGATTGTTGCTTCAGAATGGGATCTTCATCCTTACGGCCAAGCACCCTTCTGGTCTTCCTAGTCATGATTAAAATGGCTGCTTCTGTCTTCTTCACAGGGACGTCTTACTCTACAGTTTAAATCTTGGTCCTACCTAAGAGAGTGGGTCCAATATTTGTCCAGATGTGTAAATCAGGGACCTAAGAATCCTTCTTGACACCTCTCTGCTCCCCCACCTCCCACTCTACATTCACACATACCAAACCACCCTAAAACTCAGGGGCTTAAAATAATGAGCATTTATTTCACCTGAGACTGAAGATTGGTGACTTAAGGCTGTGTTTGGCTGGGTGGTTCCTTTTGTCTCAGCCGGGCTTACTCACATGTTTCAAGGTTATCTGGTTGTTGCCTAACACAGTGTGGCCTTGGCTGGGATGACCAGGGTGATTTGACTTGGCTCTGTATGGCTCATCTTCCAATGGCGGGCATGTTCTCCCAGCCATGGCAGAGGAGTAAGAGTGAAAGCAAGCCTAGTCACACAGGTGCTTGTCAAAGCTCTGCTTTCGTCACGATGGCTAACATTCCATTTACCAAGACAAATGACGTCTGCTCCTGACCTCTCAGCCTCATGTCATATCCAGGTCCCTTCATCTCCTTGGCTCCAGCCATCCCCACTCTCTCCACACTCCCACAAAACAGGGTTTTTACACATTGTCAACCTGTCTGAAACGCTCTTCTCTCCTCATGGCTCTTGGCTCATTGCCACCGATCTTGCGAATCTCAGGTCGAGGGTCACTTGCCCGTGGAAGTTGAAAAGGACAAATTATTCTCTAACAGGCTCTCATGACACCATATACTCCCCTTCAAAGCTCTTGTAACAGCTGCAATGTTATTTATATGATTATTTAAATAATTTCCAGTTTCTCAAGTAGATACAACATTATTTGTAGGCAGGAATCACACCTGTTTTTATTCACCTTTGTATCCCCAAGTCTAGCTCAGTCCATAAATGTTTAATGAATGAATGACCAAATATATACATGAATATAAATAAATACAAATAATAAACAAATACAAATAACAAATAAATACATAAATAAATAAATATCACTTAGAATTTGTGTCAAACAACTGGGCTACTTCTTAGCTCATTCCTGAGTCTCTCATCTTGCCCTGTCTTAGCAAGAACTTCCTAAACTACAAATTTAATTGGGTCATTCCCTGAACAAGATTCCTCAGTGGCTCCTCAGTGGGAGTGAGTTGGGAAGTGATTTATCTAAATATTCATGTCAACTTTACTTTGGTATAGACTCCCTCTCAATTTTATAATATTAAAGGCCTTAAATAAAACTATGCATGCTATTCTATATGCTTTTTTATATCAGTAAATAAGCTTATGCTGCCCATTTTTATACACAGTTATGAGGTGTATAAAACTGACTTTTGACAGTATTTTTTGCACTGTTTCCTGTTTTTATAAAGTCTTGTTTAGATATTGGTCCTAGTTGTGTATTATGTTCTCACTGCCCTTGTCATTGTTGTAAAATGTTTCATATGTCCCTTTACAAATGTGAGATCTTTATTCTAACCTTTTTTATAAAAGATATCTATTGATTTCCATATACAATAAAACTTTTTATCCTCTGGAAATAAAGGGGGTCTCCCTGACCCACCCACTGTCTGCCTCTCCTGCCTTTGTCCATATCCACGCCCCCACCCAGACAGCACCCACTCATAGTTCTCTTAACCCACCACTCTTTCCTTCTTTGCTTCTGTGTATGCTACTTGCACTGACCTCTTTTTCTGCCTGGCCAACTCCACATCATCCTTTTAGCTCTAATGTAATGGCATTCTGGAGAAGCTTCCCCTAATATCCCATCACCGCCCCCAGACTGTGTGTATGTATCATTTCTTCTTTGGGGTTCAAACAGCTCTTGTATAATCTTCCATTATGCAAGACATCACCTTATACTCCATTATACTACGGAGTGTGCTTTTGTCTGATCTTCCTACTTTATAAGGAGGCTCCACAAGAAAAGGAAAGAACATCTACCCCTTATTTAGGATGAGGTCAATCACATAGTAGATGTGTAATATTTGTCACATGGATGGATGGGTGAATGGATAACTTAATGGATGAGGAAGGAGAAGCCATCTTCAAGTGTGGGTCTAGGGAGAAACATAGAGATTGTTGACTCCGTATATAGAGGCAGCTTCAAACTTAGGGAGCTCAGAATCCATTTCAGGACTGTTCTCTCTCTCCTCTAAATTTCTTCTTTAAGATTAGGGAGCAGCACTAAAATTACTGACTCTGTGGATTAGATAGAAACCTGAAGGTCACCTACTACCTAAGTGCTCGTCTGCCTGCAATGCACTGTGAGGGTAGAGAGGGGAGGGATATCATCCTGCTGATGACGCACAGTGATAGGAACCTGGACTTTGGAGCTGGACCTCCCTGGGTCTGCATCCCAAGTCTGCAACTTATTAGCTGGGTGATCTTGAACAATCCCTCTTTGCCTAATTTTCCTTCTCATTAAAATGGATACAACACCATATACCCAGCAAGGCTTTTAGAAGGATTAAATGACATAATATGGTGTATTACTGAGCACCTTGCTGGCTCATGGTTAATACTCAATAAATATTAATGTGCTTCTTCCTTCTTTCCTTCTCTTTCCATTTTACAGGGGGAACTGTAAAGATATCTTGAGTTCATCCTTGGCACAGGGGACTGGAAAATGTCTCCTTCTTCCTAGTGGTAGAAGGATACTTTTTCATCCCTCTGGACCAAGTTCAGTATCAGCGACTGCTCCCTTCTCACTTTTCATCTTGACAAGAGTTTGTGGCAGGATTTCCCGGTTTGCATTTCCAATTCACTGTTTGTAAAGAGAACCTTTCAGATGAATAAGGGGAAAAAAAAAAAAAAAGAAGAAGAAGAAGAAGGCCTCAATATCCATTCTGTCAGAAAGAGAAAAACCCTTTAATTCAATTTTCTACCAGAGGGCTGACTCAGCAGTTTACTACCTTCTCTATCCCACATCCACTTTTTTTCTTTATCTCAGGCCCTGTTCTCATTATCTACAATGTGTCTAAGTCAGCAACTTTATCCTTCCCTTTTAAATAAAGAACACCCATTTAATTCCTCTTACTACTGATGATTTGCTGCCGATTTGAATAAGGTTGCCCTAACAGGACCCGGATGTCAGACCAGGCCCACTGCAGTGCCTCTTCAACATCCTCAACATTGGACAGAGTCTGTCCCTGCCTATCCCAGGCACCACCTATTCCCGAGCCAGTGATGACCTGCCTGACCCTTTGTGAAGTTCCCACTACTGAACAGAAGGCCGAGTCCTGATTTAGTCTTGCTGCTCACGTGATTTGTGGCATGCTCAGGACAAACTGTTGGTTTGTGCATCCCTGCCTGATGTTACAGAGTGGTTCTGGGCTCTGTGACCTGCTACCCTGAACCCTGCCTGCCTAGCTGAGACCCTGATAGCCGGACTCAGTCCGGGCAGAGGGACCACAGCCTGCACACCCAGCCTGAGGGGATCCAGATTCCTGCCTTGCCCACATACTAGTGTGTGGCCTTGGGCAAGATGACATGAACTTTCTGGGACTTCGTTTCTCCAGTGTACAATGAGGAAAACATAGCTTTCATAATTTATGATGATGATTGAATTTAATAAAAAGGAAAGAACAAGAGTAAGAGAGTGAGTGTGAGAGTGAGAATGAGAGAGAGGGAGAGAGAAAGAAGGAGGAAGAGGAAAACAATGCCAAGCAGAGTTCCTGATGCTTCTTGGCTGCCAAATAAAAGTTGATGGCCTCCATTCCCCTGTTGCACAATCCTCCATAAGGAGGTTCAACTCTCCTCTCTGTTTCTTTAGCTGCTGCTATTTAGTTGGAGTCTTACTTCAACAGAACTTTCTCGAATGCACATACTGCTTTGCCTTATATAAATAATATCTCTTAATTGTTACTTTTGGCTTCAATAAGAAATGCCTTATCTACCTGCTCTAGCCCCAAAGGAACCAGTTGGGTAGGAGAGTCTGTCTCAGAGCTAGAGTGTTACTGGATGCTCAGCTTAGATGTTACTCTCTTCAGAAAATCTTTGTCAATAAGAAGACGTAGTTAGAGATGACCCTGGGGCAATACAGTGCCTGGCAGGTACCCATCAGTGATCCAGTATAAGTTCCGGTTTCCTGGTCTATCTTCCATATTAGATTCCAAGCTCTTAGAAAAAGGTAGGATGAGCAGGGTGTTTGGCATGGTTGGCACACAATTAAGAGAGGTTTAATGAGTAAATGAATGACATAAAACAGACAGGTGGACCCTACCTAGAGTAGTTTGGAAAAGGGACTGAAGTGCTTTAAGCTAATAGGAACAAACAATCTTCTCAGGGAAGAGAAATAACATTTATTCTACTCCTTTATGATCCAGGAACACTGAAAGTATTTTACTTAACAATTGTTTAATGACAATTACTTCACTTAATTCTCTCAACTTTGATGTAATATTTCCATGCCCGTTTTACAGATGAAGCACTGAGGCACTGAGACCTCAAATCACGTACTTAAAAATGCAGAGCTAGTAATTAGAAGATCAGACATTACAACTGCAGTCTCTCTGACTCCACACCACACCACCACCTACAATTCACAATTTTTGTTTGCACCGGAACTACTGGTCCCTCTGCTCTTGGAAACCAGGCTGGGAAGGAATGAATCTTTTCCCATGCTAAGTGACAAATTTTTAAAGAAAGCTTTTACCTAATGTGAAATGAAAACATTTTCTTTATGAGAAATACGTGATCCATACGTGCGTTTATATTTCAAAGCCCCCAATTCACTCAGATTTCTCTAGGCTGTTTTTGTCAGGGCTTGAAAAATAGCTCCCTGTGATTTTTTTGATGTGAGTTAATATAGTGATAAGCACCATACAGTCTCTGGGAATAACACATCATTAATTTACCTCAGAAAATAAGACTTCAGTGACAAATAAACCTCATAAGGGCTCTGTGGTTAAAGTAGCTTGGAGAGCAATGGCTATTTGAATTGAATGAAATTAAAGGTAAAAAGAGTGCAGCAAATGTAACCAACAATTATTTTATGCATCTGAACAACACATAGCCTGTTTTATGAAGGGTCCTTGACGAAGTTGAAGGGAAAAATAGATTATTGGAAACACCCTGCTTTAGTGAGAGGCAACATTATATTCCAGGAAGAGCATTGGATTCATAGGAGACCTAATTTAAATCCTTGCCTGGACACTAATTAATTGTTTGACCTTGAGAAAGTAGCTTCTGTTCTCAAGACCTTGATATCGTTGTCTGTAACATGAAAGAATTGAATTCTAAGAACTCTCCAGCCCCATCTAAACCTACCTTTCTAGAATTCCAAAGATTTTGTGTCACATAATGATCAGAAACATGAATATGTTCTGAGGGGAGTGTGGTTCATTAAGCTGAAAGTCAAGCGACTCAGGCAGCAGGGTACTTCATGATTATGCATGAGCTTTGGAGCAAACTGACCTGGGCTTGAGTCCTTGTCCCTCCACTTACTGGTCATGTGATTTTGGATCAATTTGCTCACCTTTTTAAGGCTTGATTTTCTATAAGATTTTGTATAATCCTTCCCTCAAAGGGTTGTCATGAGGATTAAATGAGATAAAATATATAAAATCCCGTGCATAGTACCTGTCACATGGTAGATATGTAATACAAGTGAGCCTCTACTGTAATTAACAGCCTATCTTAGCATCTTCCCTGGTGGGGGTTAAGACATGTTTGTAGAGAATTGAGCGGCAATGAGAAGCTGAACCAGCTTCTGGGTGGTAATCTGTGGGCTCCAGGGAGTTCTCACCCAGAGTTGAAAAGCTGGTGTAAGTACTAAAGCCAAAACAAGTCAGAAGTATGTGGAGTGAGTCAGGGACAGATGCCAGTGCTGGAATCAGAGTTATGAATCTGACCCAGGGCTGGAATCATAAATTTGGGAATCAACAGCATATGGATGGTGTTTAAAGCTGTAGAATGAATGGGATCACTCAGCCGGTGGTTCTCAGCCTTGACTACACATGGGAACCACCTGGAGAGCTTTAAAAATGTACCGATGGTTCAGTAACCCCCCGAGATTCTTATCTAGTTGGTCTCAGGTGCAGCCTGAGCATCTGTATTATTAAAAGCTCCTCGTATTTTTCTAATAGCCAGCCAAGGTTGTGAACCACTGACTTAGGGAGAAAGTATAGATAGAAGAGATTCAAGGACTGAGCCCTGGGCTTCTCACAACATTTAGAATCCATCATAGAAGGAGAAGCCAACAAAGGAAACTAAGAGTCATCTTTGAGGCAGGAGAAAAAACACAGAATTCAAGAGGAAAAAAGTGGATTTTAATAAGGAAAGTCTATTTAATGCTGCTGAGAAGACAAGTAAAATCAGAACAGAGAAGTGATTAATGGGTGTGTGTCATGGAAGTTCCTGGTGGACATCACGGTGGAAGTTTCTATGGATTGGTGAATGTGAACCATGTTTTTAACTGTTTTTCCCTTCCTTTGATGCCTAGCATGGGGCTGGGCATATATTTGACTGAGGATTGGTTGAATGGGCTCTTTAACACTCGTTACATTTAGAAACTTTCTGGAATGGGTCAAATTTTAGGATAAATAGACCTATCTTGATACGTATGTCATTAATTCATTGAATGATGGAAGGTTCATTTGAAAACTATTTACTATGTTCTCATTATGCTCCAGTTACTGGCTAGATTCAGAACTGCTATATAAAGCCATAAAGGTTGTTCCCTGAACAACTTCAGGAGGCACTATTTACACACTACAATGTAAATGACAACTCCTGGAGTCGTTTGTGTACAACCTGAATGCCTATACATGGCAGTCCTGACTAGAAGCTGCTAGAAAAGTGTTTGGAAAAGAATGAAAGTAATTTTTATAATGTGTCAATGGCATGCTAACACGTTCATATCCCTCAACTTCACGCTCCTCTGGATAGTAGGATTTCTTATTTCCTTTTTATAGATTATTAAAAATGCAAGACTCTGAAGGGTCCTAGAATGCACAGATAATGGAGCCAGATCTTGTGCCAAGTTCTTGGGTGACATACCTACCAAAGGCAGCAGGCAGTATCATGTTATGGCTCTAATACAATATGATGGAAGATAAATTCAAATTCAGTGAATATTTATTGAGTACCTACCATATCATTAGCGTTGTCGGAGGCCCTTGGAACAACATCATTAACCCAAAATACAGAAATCCCTGCCCTTAAGGAGTTCATAGTCTTCTTCTTATTACCATTATACCTACTAGCTCATCCCAAATGTCCATTGTTTTGACCAACAGACCTGAGAGTCCCCGCTCCACAACATACCGTCTGTGACACTAGGCAAGTCACCTCACCTCTCTCTTCCTCAGTCTTCTCAACTGTTAAATGTGGCACAACAAGCCCTATTTTGAGTTTCCAACAGCTATTCTAAATTCCAGTTTCTTTCCTCTGTCCCCACTTCTGACCAGCCAGTCCCTTATTTTGCACTCTCTACTCTGAGCAAGTGGCTTCCTCTCAATTCCTGAGGAGATAAGGGCAATCCAAATCCTGTCTTCTCAGTTTCCCTCATCTCTATCTTCAAGCTACATCTCACCTGTGTCTCATCTCTCCTCCCTTGCTTCTGTCTGAGAGGAAGCAACATGGTAAAGTGAGTTGAAACATGGTAAAGTGCAGGATTATGGATACGTGTAGACATTGGATAAAATTCCTTTTCCAGCACTTATTGCTCACGTAAAATTGAGCCTAAGTATTTTGATCTGTAAAGTAGGGAGATTAAATAGCTAACCCTATTTCTGTCAAATAGCATAATATATATGATCCCACTGGACGCTAGTTACTAAAATTAACAGCCATTCAGTAACCATCCTTCCATACACACACACATTCCCATGTCCTTCATATATGTGTGATTTACTCTCATCCTCGAAAATTATGTTGGGTGGCCCTTGGTGTAAGCAAGGTCACTAGTTTATTTTTTATTTTATTTTATTTTTTTGAGAAGGATGAAGAGGAGAGAAATGAAATTGAGGTATTGTATGCAAATTTTGATTAATAATGATTAATAAATTATAATATTTATTTGACCTCTTACTATGTGCCTGGCACTGAAATAAGTGTTTTCCACATATTATTTTGCTTAAATCCTCATACAACTCTATGAGGTAGATACTATTAATCTCTGCTTTCTTAGAGATGCATAAACCAGCTCAATGGTATTAAATGCCTTGCCCAGGTTCACATAGCTCAGAGTGAGCTAGACCAGAATTTGAACCAAAACACCTGGCATCTAAAGCCCCAGCCCTTATCTCCCAACTATATTGCTTTTCCATTATCAAATAGGTCTACTCCACACCTTCCACTTCCAATTTCAATTAGCTCCTCTTCCCCTTATCTGTCTACTTTGCCATCTCAGGCTCATGCACGTTGTGAAGACTGTCACATACGGTATCTATTGATTGATCGATTCCGCAAATATTCATTGAGCCCTGCTATGTTCTAAGCAGGAACATCTGGGGCAAAACAAAATAAAGCAAGCAAACAAAAAAATGAACAAACAAAATAATAACAACAAAACAAACAGAAAAATTGACTGCATTTCAAATCTGGGGTAGAGCAAAAATGCCATATAATTTATATCTTGTTGGTGTAGGGGCCAGATGAATCATCCCATATATTAGATAAGAAACTTTCTGTTGTTTCTAAATAATTCAGTTGATAAGGGAATATGAATGCATTTTATTTCTGGAACCCATAATATTAAAACAAAAAATAATAAAAAAAAAAAGTGAAATAATCTTCTCGGGTAACCATTGTGACCTGCCTGCTGGACCCTCCTCCTCCTCCTCACTCACATCAGTCTTCACATTGGAGGGTACAGATAATAGCCCTTGACCCCAACCCCACTGCTTTCTTTATATTAAGCCAGAGAATATCAGTGGATTTTTATGAGTGCTCCAGAGAATGGAGAGACCACAGAGAAGCCATGCACTCTAGATCTAGGGTGAGATGCAACCATGTTAAGGGAGCACTGGAAAGACAGCATGGAGACCAATTCTCATTCCAGCTTTAATTAGCCATTAACTGACCAAGTACAAGATACTCACCTGGGACTGGCCTCAGTTTCCCCATCTTTAAAGAGAAGAGATAGATTAGGTTTGGTTGTGACATTAAGATGCTCTGAAATACAGATTAGACCCAGGGATAAAAGGAGAAAGACTCAGGAGAAGGATTCAGAAAATTATTCTAAATCCCTTCCTTTGACAAAGAACCAAAAATTCAAAAGAAACAAATTGCACGACTCTTCAGTTGAATAACCAGATCTTCAGCCAACCCTCACCTCGGGGATATATTTGAATTATAGCTCAACTGACAGGCTCAGGTGAGACAGGATTAAAAAGGCAACAGAGAGATGGTGCCTTGATTCCGAGAAGGAGGCAAACTAGATGAGGATCAGACAGCATCTTTATCTTCACAAAAATGATGTCTAACCTTGTCTGTGAGTGTCTGGCTGACATCTCAGTTACTGGAAATCCCACATTCAGAATGATGCCCTTAACAGAAATCTTTTCTTCTTGAAATGATTCTTGCTTGAATTGGCTATTTTAAAAATTTACTACCAGGACAGTAAATAAGACATTCTCATGCCAGTTAACAGCGCCTTGATAACATTTATTTGGAAACTGAAAATTATTTGTTATTCCATCTAAACAGGAGAAAACAATATTTATAAAGTTATTATTGAATGTGAGAGCTCTGTTTTAGTAACTCCACCTGCCATCAAGCCTTTGTAGAAACGGAAGTAGATAATTATCTTATTCACACTTATTTAGCAAGCATTTTGCAACAGCACTCAGAATTCAGGGTACAGGAGATACTTGTGGGGTGATGGGCTTCAGCACATTCTTAGGCTTTGTTTGAGGGACCCTTGGTGGGTACTTTACTGAGCAAAACATCTCCAGGTCTCCCAGACAAATTTTTAAGTGGGGAAAGATGGTTGTAGAAGGGGATGGGTGTGAAAAAGAAATTCAATAGATTATTCATTCCCTTCTCTCAAAGCTCAAGTGCCTTGGTGAATGGGAGGGGTGTTTGTACATGGAGAGACCACTTGAAGGAAATTGAGAAGGCTTTCTCCCATTTGAAAAGTGAGGTATGGTGAAGTTAAGAGGGGTGTGTAAAAGGAATTCACTTAAGTTTCTCTCCAATCCACTATTCTTCTGCAGGGAGGATGGCGGTGTTTGCTGCTTGCAAGTCTTTTAGCGAGGATTACTCCCCCCTGAGATGTACAACCACACATGTGAAGACCGCGGGAGGCAGGTGGTCTGCCAGAATTAAACCAGGTTTTAGCCATTGCCTGACCTAGCAGGTCTTATTTTCTTCACCTGATTGGCACCTCCCCAATGCTTCCATCCTTCTCTTCAGTCTCAATTTGACATATGGACCTTCCAAGTAAAGGTTCATTGCAGGTAAAAGGCTCCACTGCTAAAAGCATTTGCAAATCGAAGGAATAGATAATATCTAAGGGTCTAGAGGTTTTTCACTTCTAGGACTCTAACCTAGAAATTGTTACCATTTACGAGGTCTCTGTAAGGAGTAATTTTATCAAACACATGATGTTCCCACTGCCAGCTGGGCTCCTGTCCTCTGGGGGGCCCATTCTTGAGAGTCAACTGAATTCTCAGAATGGAATTACGGTCATCAGAATTCAGCAAATGGTTTCCTGTGTTTTGTAACATTTCCTTTTGCTCCCGCCTTGGTTTATAAAACACTTTTGTACTACAAAGTCTCATTGACACTAAAACAACTAATGAAGGCACAAAGTATTCCAGGGACACCAATATATCAGTTATTGCATTTTATCAAATCCAGAGCTTGAGGTGAGAATCATCATCATCATGCCTATTTTCTTGACAAGGACACTGAGACCTGGGAGTAGAGTGACTTGCACAAGGCAACATGGAGAGTAAGCAGCAGCATTAGGAACCGAGCCCAGGGCTGTCTGAGCTAAATCCAAGATCTGCTCCGCAAGGCCACACTTGCATTTCACACCGCTCTGCTTAGGCTGAAAGCCCACAGCTTCAGACAGCTCACCTGAGGTCTGTTCAGTGTACTAGAACCCACCCATCTCAGCCTATGACCTGAGCCAGTGGTGTTCCCTGAGCCACAGACTCGAAAAAGCCATTAGCATCCACAGCGCACAGAGGTGGGGAAAAATGGAGGCCTCTTCACAAAAACTGGGGGTTCTAAGTATTACTGGAGATTTTAAGCTAGTTGAGAAAAAAATTTTCAAATGTATAAATGAAAATAATTACACAACCTTATTTTGTTAATCTGGAAACCCAAGAGCTCTCAGACTGAGCTCAAACTAGAGAACGGATTCAAATATAAACCCCAAGTTACTAATCAAAATGACAATAACCTTCATAAAAACTAGCATTTATTGAGCACCTACTATGATCCAGGTACTTTACATATGTCATCTCATTTAAGCCTCGCAACAAAGGTTTCTGCAATTGTGACCCATGCGGAGGACATTAAAAGACCCATTTACAGATAAGGAAACTGAGGAGCAGTAAGGCTTAGTACCTGCCAATAGTCACAATAAGTGGAATCCCATTCCCTCTCCCTGTCAGAAACCCATCCTCATTCCATTATTCTGTTCGGACTTCCTTCTTATAAAAGGGTGGGAGGATCCAAATCTGTGTTTTATACCTGAGTTATTATATCTTAGGCTTTTAGCTTTTTCTCTTCTGGGACCAGATATGATGGAATCTCATTATTACGATGACTGAACCAAAACGACATGATCCTTCCGCCTTTGGTGCTTCATATTTGGAATGACATGAAGAAAAAAATTAGCCAAAAACCCATTAGCATCCACAGTGCTAAAGGGGCATTTGTCAATGTCTGGAGACATTTATGATTGTCACAGCTGTGGGGAGGGGGGCTACTGGCATCTAGAGTGTTCCTAAATATTCTACAATGCATAGAACATTCCCCCACAACAAAAAATTATCCAGCCCCTCAAATCAATAGTGTTGTGACTGAGAAATCATCCCCTAGCCTAATGCCAGGCATCTGGCAGGAAATAAGTAGGCAATGTTTTCCTACCTATCCTAATTAAAATAGCACCTCTTGGTCACTATTCCATTACCATACTTACTGATATTATCATATGTATGCATTTGTTCACAGGGATATTATCTGTTTCTCTGACTTGGATGTAAACTCCATGAAGGTCAGGACTAGGTCTGCCTGCCCAGAGTTCTATTTAGGTCACAGCAAGTAGAGTAGAGACTGAATAGGTATTTGTTGACAGTGAATGAATGAATAAGGGAGTCAAAATAGTGGGGAGAGCTAAAACAAGTCAATTGTACTCTTACAGCTGAACATAGAGTCCACAGCTCTCCCCATTTCCAACAAAGTGTGCTGTGGACTTGGAAAGCCTGCCCTGGCTGCAGACCATTAAGTACTGCACATTCAATCTGGAATCCTTTATCCTCTGAAATCTTCTGGGCAGTTTCACAAATTCAAATAGTTTCATGGAGCCTCCATGATACTCTGTGGTTTTCCTAACTAACCACTTAACTGCTTCCTAGGATTCCCATCATTCACGATTCGAGGCTAAATACTTATACCTACAGGAGCTTCTCACTTCCGTGGTCTGAAATCTTCCGAGTCAAGCGCCTTGAGGAATTGAGGTCCCTCTGAGAATCAAGCCTAAAAGCGAAGTGTGAGTCACCCCAGCCTCAAATACAATGAGGAGGATGAAAAGTTGTTCAGCTTTAGGCTTTTAGGAGGAAACTCTTTCCGTGTCAACCCTGGTGTCAGGACTTCTCACGGGGGCGGGGGAGGAAATCCAGGGAAAGTGTGAGCGTAAGGTGGATGAGAGTAGCTGGGACCTGTCTTGGAAGAAAAGCCAGGAGCTCAGGGTGAGTCGGAAAAGGATAACTTGCTGAGGAGACTAGGCCATTGAGGGGACGGATGTGCCAGGGAGAAACTGAGATCGGGAGAAATGTAGGCCAATGGATGGATTAAAAATCAGTATTTGGGTGCCTAAAGTGCATCAAATATGGAGATGATCAAGCATGGAAAGTGGAAAGACCAGGTACCCAGACAGAGAGCCAAGTGGGTGGAAGAATGAGAGTGGAAAAGGAAGATGGAAACCGAGTTCACAGATGGTGTGATGTGTGGGATGCTAGGTCCTACACTCTCTCAAATACTAGACTTATACTCATTTTCCTGTAAAAGGAAGTGAGACTTAGGTCAACTGGCTTGCTTGTGGTCTATTAGACTGTGAACTCCAGGAGGGCGGGACCAGACCAAGTCAGATTTGTTCAGTGCTGTGTCCACAGTGCCTAGAACATGGTGGCTGCACATAGTGGGGGCACTGAAAGTTCTTGCTGGCTGACATGATCAAGGTCACCCCACTGGTAAGAGGTGAATGGCAGGAAGGTGGTGTTCAAAATCCCATTTGCAGGATACAGCTCTTCCCTGCCCCAGAATGATTTCCTAGCCAAAACCAAGCCATAAATCAGAGACAACTGAGCAGGAGAAAGATGTTTAGGCACCAAACCAGCCTGAAATACCAAACCGGCCTGAAATAGAGTTGTTACTTCATTTGTCCCCAAGCCTAAAAGGCCCAGCGCTTAACTTTTGCCACTTCCAAAAAGAGCCAATGATCTCACCAGTTCTTTTAGCTTTAAAGAGAAGAAGTATTATTTTTTTAAAAATATTTGGAATTAGATTGGTTTTTAGCCAACTTAATAAAAGACTGAAAGATGAACATTAATTTCAAACTGCTCATACATTGCAAGTTGGCTTGTGTCACTTCCAAACTGCATAAAATTATTTTGGAAACAAATTATGTTTACTCCATGGCAGCTTTTTATAAGATCAAATAAGGGTCCCCATATCAGATGGCCAGTTATTATGAACATTTTATAGTTATAAATTTGGACTTTTCTTTGGTTTTTCAATAAAATTTAAACTGCATTTATTGAACAGCCCTTATGGTTAGGGCAGAAAGCAGTAAGATGTGAGGGTGCAAAAGAAAGGATCCATACAGGGTGTAATCTCTCAGAGCACCACCCAGGAGAGACTCACTAGCAAATCAGGAGGGTGTCCACAGAACCTGGATAATGCCCAGACTGTTGACTCATGGGGACAGGTGGGGTTGCAGTAACTGCAGTAGGTTAAGTGCCACTGGTGTTTGTCCCAATCTGCTGGCACAGAACCTCCCATTTCCTACAAAATCCTTGCAAGTACTTCTAGAAATTTCTAGGCTGTACTCCCATGTGCTGTTAAGCAATCCTGATCTAGCTGGCCATTGATATTCTTTCATTGAGTGTTGCCACTGATATCCAAACCGCAAGGGTGTCTGGCAGAATCAGGGAGTTTGCCTTTCTCTTGTGTTCCTTTCTATAAGCAAGAGCCTGAAACAGGGAGGCTTCTGTGTAGCCCCAAACCACTTACAAAGCTTTTAGTGAAACAGCTCTCCTATTATTTTGCTTATTATGGTTTAGGGTAGTAGTTAAGATGGTAGACATTGGAGTTAAACCTCCTAGGATTGAATCCTGGCCCCACCACTTACTAGTTGTGTGACTTGTAAATTACTCATTCATCCATACAATGGGCATAACAGTAATACCAACTTTGTAGTGCTGTAGTAAAGATTAAATGAATGAATAGGTGTAAAATGCTCAGAACAGTGCCTGGCACATAATAAGAACTATATTTATATTAACTATTATTAACATTATTTTTACTTAATTAGTAATAATAGTAATTATTATTTACTAATTTAGTAATAATATAATAAATAAGTAATAATAGTAATTAGTAATAATTACTCATTAATAATAATAGCTAGATTAGTTGAGTGCTTATCATGTGCCCATGAGTATACTAGGCATTTTATATTTAATCCTCTCAGCAGCCCTTGCAGCAGGAATTATTGTTATCCTACTTTTAAAGCTGAGGAAACTAGGCTTAGAGAGGTAAATAACTGTGAAAATGCACACAGTTAGCACATGAATTTCAATCCTAGCTGTCAGGCTGACACCAGAATTTGTGCGTGTCCTTGGGGCTGAACAGGGATGGGATTAAACGTCAGCCATTACGCTGCACTCACAACTTCTATCTCCCTCCAAAGACTACAGTCTTGATCTTGAATCAAGCCCATTGCATCTGGATCCTTCTCCCTTTTAGCTGAGTTCTCTCCCTCCTGGGATCCTCACAACAACTGATAAGTTTGAGGAACCTCGTCATTCAATGGGACAATAGGTAAGATGAAACCGGAAGATGTGGAAGACAAGGCTGAAGAAACGAGGATCCAGCTCATACATATACGTCCTTCTTAGAAGTTTGTACTTAATCCCACATGCAGCATTTCCCACACTGGGCTTCGTGAACAACTCCTGCCAGTGCATGATGATAGATGTCATAAGGGGAAAACAAAGAAAGAAAAAGAAAAAGAGTTCCATGATAAACTGTGTGAAATTCTAGGTTAAACCAAAATAGGTTTCTTCACTGCAGGACTTCTCAGAGCTTTTAAGATCCTGATACATATTCCAAAAGGAAGGAGTAAAATAGAGTGCTTTCCAGACCTGTTCCACCACGGAAAACTTTGTGCTCACTGCCCCACCACCCCTCCACACTCCCAACCCCAGAGCATTTCCCAGGACCAGTGTTTCCAGGAACAGTATAACAGGGCAGCTCCTCAAATGAAAGAATATTAGTAAAGGGGTCTAACAGCAGAACCACATAATCAGATTCATGACAACACTTCTCACAGAAGTATGGCAAAGTCAAGCTTAGAAACCAGAAGACCTTCAGAAGCCATCACAAACCCCTAAGAAGAGACAACAAGGGTCTAAGTCAAGGCCACAGGTATAAGGATGGGCAGAGAGGGCAAACCTGCCTCCTCTTCTCCACACCCTGCCCCTCCTCCTACTCACCACAGTTCTCTAACTCCACTCTCCAGCCTTACTGAACTTCCAAACCCTTTGACCTCCACACCTTCACAACATCTCCTTCCTCCACTTGAAATGGCCCTTTAATGACTTCCCGAAACACACATGTACCTGCTGTGCCAGAATGACGTCTATTCATCAGCTTGGGGGTCATCTCAAGACACTTCCTCCAGGAAGCATCCCCTGACCTTCCCAGTCCCAGATGAGTTGGGCCTCCATACACAATTCTTCCTTTCATCACAACACTCATCCCAGGGTCTTGAGAGTCTCATTATTTGTCTCTCTTTCTCTCTAGACTTTGCTCTCCTCCCAGGCAGGAACCAGGTCTCACTCATCCTTGTGTTTCCATCACTGAGCTCAGAGTCAGGCACGTGAAAGTGGTGCAGTAAAGTTTATTATACAAGTGAATGACTTGTTAAGTCTTCACAACAACTCCAGGAGGTGGATTTTATTTCTCTCACTTATACATAAAGAAACAGAGTCCCAGGTGGATTAAGAAACTAGACTAAGCGCACACGATTAATGATTGCATTCAGTAGAGCTAAGACCATCTCCAAAGAGCATAAATTTATCTTTGGGCTAAGGAGAAAAAGTAGCAATTTCTAGGGTGGTATTAAATACATATCTGGAAGACTCCTACTGTGGCAACCCTATCTCCCCTCCATGCTTGAGTTACCGCATGTTTCCTGAGCTCTGAACACTCAGAGAAGACTGGAGAGTAGTATGAGATCAGGACAGTATAGACATACAGAAATCTGGGGGCACCTTCCAGGGAAACAAAATGCCAAGAATATATTCTACATGGAGATGTGTGTTCAGTAATAAAAGACAAGGTTAAATGCCAAGAACTAGCGGAGTGGAACAGGAGCAAGGAGGGTCCTGTGTGTTCACAGAGAATGGTGGAAGAGTTCCTCCAACTCACCCACCTTCATGGAACCTGGCATGTATTTTGCAGGAGTGTGATATATGAGACATTTTGGGGGTACTTACAGGTATGAGCTGGAGCATATGCCACAAGCAGAACACTGAATTAAGAAGTTTCTAACGCTATTTTGTTTAATCCTCACAGCATCCCTATGAGAGGTGCGTTATTATTTTCACGTGACAAATCAGGAACCTGAGTTTCAGAGAAGTCACTCAGTTTGTATACAATGAAGCAAGTGTTTGGTCCCATCTGTGTCCTGTCTATAGCCTCACAGTCCTAAAACAACAAACAAATAAGCCAATATTACTTGAAACTCATAGTCTTTACTTTTGAAGTACTCAATCCCCTAGAAAAGCCCAAAGATTTCTAGATATAGAGTAAATACTTCCCAAAAAGAGCTATTTTCTTTGCAGTGGGTGGCTAGTGCTGTCAGGTTAGAATTTATTTCACTCTGGTCTCTGTCTCTGTCTCTGTATCTGTCTCTGTCTCTGTCTCTCTCTCTCTCCCATCCCATCCAAGGAACATTATTTTCTGTCTGCCAAAGACAGCTTCTCACTTTCCAGAACTGGAAAAGGAAAAGATTAAATTTAAGTGAATGAAGCTTGTTAAATGCAAGACTATTAAATACAAGCTTTTTTAAAATGACATATTGATGTTATGTTAATGTGTTGTTTCTCATAATGGCTTGAAAATGGCTCTAATTCAGATTGCCTTGTTATTGAGTACTAAGTTTACCAATCAACCAAAGGGTAGCCATTTCTAAAGTTTGTCCATTTAGTTCAACAGAATATAATATTCAGCGGCAAGTTTATTTGGAAAAAGGGGCCTCCCGAGTGTTCTAGAAAGATAAGGAGTCAGAAGATTTGGGTCTGAGTCCTGGCTCCTCTCTTGAAGAACTCAAATATAACGTTGGGAACAAATAAGATAAAGGATATAAAAAGTATTTTGTAAACTAAAAGATGAAGGGGACTTATGAAGTGATTATGTTAAAGCTTCTATTTTCCCCCAAGTTGTGGCCACTGATAAAATAAACTTTAATCTGTAAAGCACCTGACCTCCCCATTGAAGAAAGAAAGTCTTCTCATAAGAACGTTAAGGTCCTTGTTTTGCCAGCTGATGCAATTTCATTTACATTTTTGAAAGTCAGACTACCTCCACCCAGTCCTCAATATTCAGTAATTCCTTTGTTCTTTTAGCAAACCTAAATGCCCCTCACAAGATGCAGAGTTGTATTATTATTACAAGGTTAATGGTAGGGCCAAGCTAAACCAGGTTCAGAGGATGGAAGTGAATAATTAATCTTGTTATAGCCAAATTTTCATTATTGTAAGATTTTGTTGTTCTTCTGGTTAGGCCCTGTGCCAAGTAAACCCTGATTTGGGTGGATGGGTTGGGGAGAAGTGGAGTTGCAGAGCGGAGGGAAATGGGGTAGGATTAGAGTGCAGAAGACAAAGTTCTTACTTATGAGGAGTTGCTCATAGACTAGAAGGGACAATATACTTGCAAGAAATAAAACAAATGGCTCTAGTAGCACTGCAGATGTAAGCCATCTGCTTCTCTTTCTGGAATTACTGTGATAGCCCCTGCCTGGCCCCCTCAGTTACAGTCTCGTTTCTTCCAATGCACATCCCACCTTAGCCACCAGATCTGATCACTTTATTGTATAAGTCAGAGTCCCAATAGGAAACAAATGTCATCTGAAAATTAGATAATTCAAGGTGGGTTCAATAAAGAGATGATTTAAAATGGTGTGGACAGGACTGCACAGCAGCCCAGGGCTAATGACAGTGAGATGCACCATCCTTAAGCCTGGAGTAAGGAGGATGGAAATGTTCCCGGAAGCAGGAAGGAAAGAAAACTATGAAGCCAACTTTCTTAGAGGGTCAGTAATGTTGGTGGAGGGATAAAGCCTGTCTGAGGCGACCCTACAGGAAGAGAGCCGAGGAATAAGTGCCACACGTTGACTCTCTTCCCTTCATCCTCTCATCTCCTGCTGGGAAATCCATTGGCCAAACCAACCAGAAACTAGAGAGTAAGGGAGACTTGATGTTATCAACAAAGGGCAGAGAGCAGAGTGGAAAAGGATAAATTGAATCGACAAGGACAAGCAAAAGATGTTCAGCCCAGATCCTTTATTTAAAGCCCATCTGTTTGCTGGAAACACAAGGGAATGAAATTGTTTCCACCCTGGAAGGAGCTGCAGTCAAGAGAATTTGGAGAAAAGTAAGCTACAAAGACGTTCCCAACCTTGAGAATGCCATAAGGAATTTATTTCCATTTGTCTGTTCTTTCATCAGAACTTCCCTGAAGGCCTCCTCTTTGACAAGCAGATGCAGGCCCTGAAGACCCTGATTGCAGGGGTGTGTAATAAGACACAATCCTTATTGTCTATGAACTCATTATCTGTTTGCAGAGAAAGACATGTAAGTAGGAAACTACAATGCACAAAGCTCTAAGGTCTTCCTTTCAACTGAGCCTTCTTTCCAAGCATCCAAACGCCCAGCTCATAAAGCACAATTAGGTCTGCCCATCTTTGCATATATGTGGATGGTAACTGGTTTGGACAGCAGCCTATGTTCATTAGGCTTAGAAACTTTCCATGTCAGTTAATTTGATTAATATCAGAGAAAACTCAATTAGACTTGTCAACTTTTTGCATATGACATTTAATATCTATTAAAATGATATCACCTCTATCAGCCAGGGGCCTTATTTTCAGTTTCTCCAGACCGTCAACTTGAGAATGCCAAATGGCCAGAAAAGGGGGATGGGAAATATGTTCCAATCATTCTTTCCACACATTCTTAAAGCCAGTCTCACATAATGACTTGAAAACAGTTGTCTTGTTAATTTGTCTCTTACTCCAATTTTCCTAGAGAACCATACTTGATAGAAGAATATGTAAGGCTGAAGGTTAATTGTTCAAATAGTACTAAAGAGAGAGGCAGGGAAAGAGAAGCTTCATAGGTAGAGAGAATAATTAGGTTCGTGGGCTTGTTTAGGAGTAATTCATCTACCTGGCTGTCACTTCCAAACAACTACACCATTTCTAGGTTAACAAGAGTCTGTGAACTCCACAAGGAATATTACTGCAGTCCTTAATAAAATAGAAAAGAATGTAAAACTCTATTTACCAGTGGAATCTCTTTATATTAGAAGCTTTAAAACTCTAGATGAAATTGCTACAATATATGTAACACATATGGAAATGTAACTGTATAACTGTATCACTTCAAAGCAGAAAAAAAGCTTAAGGATCTCTGTATTTAATGTCTGTGTTTATTTTGCTATTCTACAATAACTTCTCATTCTTGTGCCTGCTCCACAATTTATATTCTATTACTGGAAAACTCAAATAATTGGCTTTCAAAATACACACACTCACATCCTGACGCAGTAGATCAACGTGGGGCTTTCAAGTCTCCTTTTTGAAATGTGTACACAGGTCATTTCAATGAGCATCCTCCAATGAGAAAGAATGAGCTAGACTGTCTCCAAATAATCCATGCTACTTCATACTTCTGGAAATTTGCTCAGGCTCTTCTGTGAATGTTTCTCTTGTGTGCCTGGCAAATGTCTAGCACTTTACTGAAGTCTCACAACTTCTCTGAAGACTTTTCTATCACCCACGGGTAATTGCCCCACCTGTATATATTTATATACTTTAATGTGTCTACTATCACACTGTCTTGTAATGTGAATGGTACTTTTCTTTCTTTCAAACCAGTCTATGAGTTCCTTGGAGGCAGGAAACAAGTCCTATCTTTGTACTCTGAGAGACAGTGGCAAGCCCAGAGTACATGCTCAAGAAATGCTTGTTGAATAGGAATTGAATTGAATGTATACTGAATATGTTTAGGTCATCTCTTCCTTCGGTTTGTTACTCATAATTAATCTCCATTCTAGGATTGTTTACACAACTCGTAAATTTAGTGGTCCCATGTGGTTCAGGCTAAATTCTGGCAGTACATTATTAAAAGGAAAAGGAAACAAGAAGTCTACTAAACAAAACCAAAAACGATTCTAATTTTACTAGCATCTCTAACAGATGTTAAATGAGATTCAATTTAACCAACGGCATGGCTTTCAGATTTGTTTTTCTCCTTCTTCTCCTGTCTTACTATCTCATACCTGCAACCGCCCAAGTCTTTTCTCTCCCTATCTTTCACTTTACCTAATACCCTACTCGCATGGGTTCTTCTCTTTTGCTCTTCCTCCCTGCTTCTTGCTGACACTAGTTATTTCTCTTGTCTCTTAGTTTTCCCAAATTCACGAAGTCAAGTGTCATACCTGCCCCCACCATCTCTGCCCAACATTTAGCCCAATACCTCTCTGGTCCTAATTCTGTAACTTGATCTGTGACTTTGAACAAACTAGTAATTCTCCCCTGGCCTGGTTCCTCATTAACGGATAATCCTCTGAGAATTTGCATTTTTGAGCCTCAAAATGTCAAAATAGGGTTATAAGATTCATGATGTATCTTAAATGTTTACATTTTATGAATGAACACTTTTAAGATATGGTGATGGACAAATAATAATGTACAACTGAAATTTCACAATATTATAAACTAGTAAGACCTCAATAAAATTAAAAAAATGTAAATGTGTCCCAATAATAATTACAGGATTTATAAAAATCCTCATCCATGGTACACCATAGGCAGAGTGTTTTGTTAGTGGAACATATGTTAAATGTCCCTTCCCTTCAATACATCTGGTATATGCCTGCGTCTGGATGTCTAACCTCATTTAGAAAGAACGTCAAAAAGGTTTCACTTTGGGATCATTTGTAAAAGAACAGCTCACATCAAAATTTCCTTCTGACCCTAACTCCCACTACTGCTAATAAAGATCAAAGAGGAAAATAAACGTGGAACTATTTTATGTCAATTCTGGATTCAAATTATGGCTCTGACTTCCTAGTTTTGTGATCTTAAGTGAGCAGCGAGCTTTCACTTCCAAAGAGGGCTCTCTTACCTTTGAAAAGATAGAGTTATATTTTCATTCCCTGAAGAATTACTGTTTCTCAAGAAGAGCGTGTGGATGGAATACTGAGAGGACTGCCCGACTAGAGCAAGAAAGTAAATACCAGAAGGTCATAGGGGAGGGCTCTGGAGTCAGATGACTTATTTCCAGTGACAGATGAGTTATTCATTGGCTGTATGACTTCGGCCAAGTTACTTAACCTCTCTGAGACTCATTTTTCTCATCTGTTAAGTGACCATTATAAAAGAATGTATTTCATAGGGCTGTTATGAGGATTAATTGGATTAAACGAGATAATGCATGAGCATATTAACTCAGTACCTGCATAGACTGAGGATTAAACGTATGTGCGTGTGTTTGTTTAATAGCATCTGTGTGTTTGCTCTTGCTTGGATACCCAGCACACTTAGAAGGGATGAAAGAATGATAAAGGGGAAGGGTGGGGGAAGGGATTTGGCAATGACAACCAACTTGAGGATTATTCAGGCAAGACTCCAGTACCAGTATATGAGTTATACGGTAAGGGGTTCAGGAAGGACAATAATGACTCCACATTTGTCTGTTTAGTTCATTGATATACCCCAAGCACTGGAAATAGTGCCTAGCACATAGTAGGTGCTCAATAGATACTTGCTGGATTCCCCATGGTAACTAACTTGCCATCTTACAGACAATAGGTCTTCAATGACTGTGAAAGAAGAGTAGTAACAATTGTCATTAACATTTATCGAGCCTTTATTAGGTGTTGAGTACTCTTCTAAGCTCTTTGTATTTCTAATCTCATTTAATTTTCACTTTCACGCTGTGGGATAGGCACTTTATTATTCCCATTTCTCAGATAAAAGAAATGCGGTTTAGACAAATCACTTATATGCTCACACAGCTAAAAACTGATGAGGCCAGGATTTGATGGCAGCCACTGTGACCCAGGCGCCACGAGCCTTAGGAATGCTATTGATTCTCTTTGCTTCTAGTTTTAAATTTCATAATATCCCTGGAAAAAATGCAGTGGCTTTGGAGTAGGGATAAGGCTCAATTTGCTAATATGTAGTTAGAGATCATAATATTATCAAAAAGAATTATTTTGAATATCAATTAAGCTACTGTGAACTACCATAGAGTATATTACATTTTACATCCTCTATGCTGTAATATAACTGAAAGAACTATTGACTTTGGTGTTCAAAGACCTACATTCAAATTTGCTCCCTTTTTGTCAGTTTTATGGCCTTGGGTAAGTCATTCTTCCTTGCTTTTCTCATCTGTAAAATAAGAAATATTATACTGACTTTTAGGGTTACAATAATCATAAATGAGATAAAACATGTAATAAGCCAAAAAACATTGCCTAGCACATGTAGGTAGACAGGGACTAAATGCTATCTAGTGAATGCTCTGGTTTCTTTAAATGTAGTAGGACTGTGATAAACATTTCTTGAGTGCCTACTACATACACATCTCATATAAAGAAACTCAGTGAATATAGCTCCTTACTCCCGCACTCCCCACTCCCTACATCACTTCAGAAGATCCATCCCCACTTCCTCCTCAGTATAGTGTGCCCCTCTGACCTCATCCAAGCAGTCCCTCTGATTGCTTTCTGTCTCATCATCTGTAAAAGTAGCGTGTGTTTCCAGACTTATGTTTTAATGAATATTTATGGTGTAATTTACACTGATGTGAGGCACACAATGGCTCCTTTCTGCATTGTTAAAAGATCTGGAATTTTGTATATGGGGGGCAATATTAGTGTCTAGTTTCCCTGGTTGGCATTAAGAAAAAGTGTGCTGTAAAGTTTAGCGGAGTGGGACTCCAGGGCCTGATTCACGCAGCATAGAAGCCCCTTTGCAATGACTTTTGCTTTTGTTTTTCAGTTTCATGTTTTGTTCCAAGAAAGCACTGATCCCATTTGCCTTAAATATTAACTTCAGAATATTTTAGAAACTCATTAAGTCTTTTTTTCTCACTTCACTTGCAGGTGGAGTTCATTATAGTAAAACTGGAGGGAGTCTTGTAATAAACACACACACATACACTCTCTCACACACATACACACAAACATACACACAAACACACATGCACTGTCCTTGTAAGAAGCATGAGACAGAATTTATATTTCATGTGTAGACCAATGGTTCTCAAGGTGGGGCAATGGTCGTGTAGTGACGTCTGGAGACACTTAAGGCCATTACAGTTGAGGGGGTGCTACTGGTATCCATTGGGTAGGGGCTAGTGATGGTGCTAAGTATCCTGTAATGCACAGGAAAGCTCCCCCATAACAAGCAACTATCCAATTCCATCAGCCAATAATGTCAAATTTGAGAAATCTTGTGAAGGCTAAAGAGAAAGTATTTTATCAGTGACTCTCTTTCTAAGGCTGTGTAGAGCCACTCCTGAAGAAAATTAGTATCAAGCTCTCCACCAATTTGTTTTCTGGCCTCAAGGAGCTCAAAACAAATGTTGAATGTTTTTTGTTCGTTTGTTTGTTTTGTGACAAAGATTAACCCTGAGCAACATCTGTTGCCAATCCTTCTCTTTTTGCTGAGGTTGATTGGCCCTGGGCTAACACGTGTGCCCATCTTCCTCTACTTTATATGGGACGCCGCCACAGCATGGCTTGACAAGCGGTGTGTCGGCCCACACCCGGGATCTGAACCTGCCAACCCCGGGCTGCTGCAGCGGGGCCTGTGAACTTGACCACAATGCCACCAGGCCGGCCCCCAATGTTGAATGTTTTTGAATACATATAAGCCTAAGTTTGAATACTAGTGCCACCATATTTTAGCTATGTGACCTTGGACAAGATGCTTCACATTTCTGATCCTCAGTTTTCTCATCAAAAAAAAAATGGTAATACCTACCTTAGAGGTCAGTTATGCAGATTACATGATGTCATGTTTTTTTTGTGTGTGTGTGTGTGTGTGTGAGGAAGATGAGCCCTGAGCTAACATCCATGCCAATCCTCCTCTTTTTGCGGAGGAAGACCGGGCCTGAGCTAACGTCTATTGCCAATCCTCCTCCTTTTTTATTTTCCTTTTTTTCACTCCCCAAAGCCCCAGTAGATAGTCGTATATTATAGTTGCACATTCTACTAGTTGCTGTATGTGGGATGCTGCCTCAGCATGGCCCGACAAGCGGTGGGTTGGTGCGTGCCCAGGATGTGAACCCAGGCCACCAGTAGGGGAGCGCGAGCACTTAACTGCTAAGCCACGGGGCCTGCCCCCGACGTGATGTATTTATAGCCCTAAAAGTTTCTGATACATAGCAGGCTCCTGACAAATACTATTATATCTTCATAATAATCATGTAACTGAAAGGATCACCAGAGACCTTTAAAATTAGCCTACTTACTCCATGTATTAAGTTCTCATGAATATTCAGGGATGCACTCTCAATTTTCACACAGTTTCCATCTGTAAGGGGAGAACATAAGACAGAGGTATGCACAGAGTGTTGTGTGAGCATCCTAAAGTGGCATATAACGCTACCTAGGAGTGGGGAAACATTTGCTTAAAGAAAAGATGACTGACAAGTTTAAATTATAATGATTCTAAGTGAATTATCTGACATAGTCTCAAAAAATCTATTAACTTACTCCACTTTCTCACTGGCCTCAGTGATTTATTCCTTCAACAAACCGTTGATATTAATATGATTAGCAATTGCATTGATGGTTTAATTAAAATTTGAACATTCCATACAGTTTCAGCCACCTGCTATCTTTTATAACCACTCATATTTCAAAAGCACAGAATGTTCCCTTTTTTTAGAAGTTGGCCATATCTGCTGTGGTTGGAACAAGAATTCCAGAAAGGCTGTGTTGATAGAGCTTGACGAATGTCCATTGATCTGGGTTCACGGCACGTATGTGACTTCCACACATCTGAAAAATATAGGCCAAAAAGGTATCCTTAATTACAATAATTGCAGGGAAATCTCTACTTGAAAGTATTTACTGTTAGTGGCGTTAAGGTCAATCATCTCATTATTTATGAATCTATTTGTGTCCTTTTAGCAACTGAGTAGATATTTAGATCAATGTGCTCTTAGCCTGCAGTTTCCTATTCCTGATAAAAATATTGAACTAACATTAGAGTGGTGAATTATTCTTAAATGGGAAATGGTATGCTATATATGTGGTCACTAACTAATGATATTCCTGATTTGTAGGTATTATAGAAAATTTAAAAAGATGAAATTGCAAACTGCCATAGGACACAAAAGGATTTGGTGAGAGAAAGGTTGGAAATAACTCCAATGTTTCTGCTTGAGGTTGAAGGTACTCCTGTCATGACTCCCTTGAATTATGTTCAGCTGATGGATGTATGGAAGGTGTGTATTCATTGTATGCCTCTGTCTTTCATGTTCCACTGTGAACACCTCATTGGGCAGGAATAGAATTTGAATTATCTTAGTACACCCAATGCCCAGCACTATACCTGGCATATAACAGGCATTCAATAACTATTTGTTGAATAAATGATTTGTTTATAGACTCATATCAGAACCCAGGACACTGGGCTCTGTGGTTCACATGCATTCATCCAGTCGGCCGGGCCAAAAATTTGGAATCATTCTTGACTCCTCTCTTTTACGTACACCCCACATCCAACCCATAGCTCTGTTAGTACTACCTTCAAAACACATTCCCAAATCTAGTACTTCTCTCCACTTTCATTGCTTCCTCTCTTATCCAAGACACCACCATTTCTCGCCTGAACTACTTTAAGTGTCTCCTTACTTGTCTACCACTTCCACTCTCATCATGCCATCTCCCAGAGACCAGAGTGAGTCAGTTGCTCCTCGGCTCAAAATCTCTCAGGGGCTCCCTATCTCACTCACTGTAACAGCCAAAGTCCTTACAAAGAACAACAGGCCTGGAACAATGATACCTCTCTCTACTATTCACTCTGTTCTAGCCACACCGGCATCTCATTGTTCTTCAAAATGCAAGCAAGCTCGCATCTCAGAACGTTTGCCCTTTCTGTTCCCTCTGCCTTGAATAGTCATCTATAAGAAGTCTCTTGGCTCATAACCTTTCTTCACTCAGGTCTCTGCTCTACACTGCTGTTTATAAAATATAGTAGCCTCACTTGCTCTTTATTCTCTTACTCTATTGTTAACCCATAACAGTTATCCCATCCAGCATTATATCTATATCTATATATCTCTATATATAGATATGTGTATATTTGTTTATTGTCTGTTCCCCTCACTAAAATGTAAGCTCGTGTGGGCAGGGACATTTTTGTTAACTGCTGAAGAAGAGTGTCTGGAACTTGCGAGCTGCTCAATCATAAGTGGGATGAATGAATGGACAGAAAGGAGTCTAGTGTAGACGGGCCACAAGTGAGCAAAGAGAAGAGTGGACCATAGTAGGCAGTAGGCAGAGGGCAGATTATGTTGATCTGTAAATCATGCTCAGAGTTTGGATTTTATTCTGAAGGGCAACAGATAAGCCCTTGAAGGGTTTTATGTAGTGCAATCATAAGATATGAATTATGTTTTTGTAAGAAAATAAATCAGCTGCTTGGTACATAGTAGATGGAATGAAAGCAAGAGTTGAAATACGGAAACAAGTTAGAAAGTCCTGTAAGGAACACGGGCAAGAGATGGAGACGGCCTGGGCCAGAGAAGTGGTCATGGGGGATAAAAAGAAGCGGATGGGCTTGAAGTCTATTTCAGGGATCACAGGACGTGCCACTGAACTGAATATGGAGGCGGAGGAGGAAGAGGAAGGAAAGAGAATAACTAGGCATTACCTTTTTGGTTTTGGTTTGAACAACTAGTGAATGACAATGTTGTTTGTAAGGAAAGACTGGGGGAACAATTATTTTGTGTGAAGGAGTCAAAAGCTGTATTTCAAACACTTTTTATTAACATTCTGAGGTTTTGGTTTTTTTTTTTTTTTTTGGTGAGGAAGATTAGCCCTGAGCTAACATCCATGCCAATCCTCCTCTTTTTGATGAGGAAGACTGGCCCTGGGCTAACATCAGTGCCCATCTTCCTCCACTTTATATGAGATGCCACCACAGCATGGCCTGACAAGCAGTGCATCTGTGTGCACCCGAGTTCCGAACCCAGGCCGCCAGCAGCGGCGTGCACACTTAACTGCTACGCAGCGGGGCTGGCCCAACATTCTGAGTTTTAAGTGACTACTAGATATTAAAATGAAGATGGTCCAGAGGCCTTCAGTATATAAGATTGGAAGTGAAGGAGATCTGGGATACAGATATATATGTGAGATTCTTAAAATTATAGATGATGTTTAAAGACATGGAACCAAATGAAATTATTTAGGGAGAGAAATAAATAGAGAAGAAGGCCTAGCCTCCATTCTCCCTGAAAATAGAATAGAATAAATACTCTGGCAACCATGTCAGCCTAGTCCCAAAGCAGGTGACATAAGCAAATATGGAAGACAGTCTAGCAGGGAACTCAAACTACAAAGAAAGGCTCACAATAAAGAACAGAGAACCACAGCTCTACGTTAACAAGTGAAGGAATCAGCTGTTTAAGGAGGGAAAGGACATGAGAAGGGGGTTGGAGAGTTTAGAAAACTATAGGGCCAAAAGTGTAGAGGTCTCAGTGAGGCCCAAGAATTTCAGAGTGGTAATATTTGAGAATGCAACCTAAAAATTCAGGAAGTTGTCAGAGAAAGTGATGCCATGAACATCTGTGCTATGAAGTTGCCTTTGTGCTTTGGCAGTTACTTCTCAATCTCTGTTGATGTGATCACTCAGGTTGACTTTAATTAAAAGTGTTTATCAATTAATGTGTATGAAGGTCTGTCCTTCTAAGATTCTCTAAGTGCCTGGTGGTAATCATTCATAACTAGCAAAAGGCTCTTCTGTCTCTTTGTTTGCCTAGCATCACAATCCCCTCTCTCTCTCTTTGTCCCCATCTGAATACTTTGTGCCCTATTAGAATCTCTGCCAACTTCTCCTGACTGAGTTTCTGTGCTTTCCCAAGGCAGTGAGCCAGGTACACTTTTTGTAAGAGGAACAACTTCTTGGTTGAGGTCCTAGCTGAAAAATAGCCCCCATCCTGTAGCACCCTATTAGTTCCTGTGTAATGCCATTTACTACTTTTTATGCATGACTATCTCCAGGATAACCCTATTTAATCACTTTATGACTTTAGTCTATATTAGCACCTGACACAGCAAACAACTGAGTGGGTGCTAAATAAAGACTTGTTGAGTCATTAATGGATTTATACTTTTAGCACAGGCATCTCCCACCTCCATATCACACATTAACCAAAAGAGAACAAAAGCTGATGTTTGAGGAAATCTAAACAAAGTGTGATAAATAAATTTTAAAATATTTATCCTCTTAACAATGAAGAATTTCTTGAGAAAACATACTATAGATATTTGCTATTGTTTTTTTTGTTTTTTCTTTGTTTTA
Source organism: Diceros bicornis minor (assembly GCF_020826845.1). NCBI lineage: Eukaryota > Metazoa > Chordata > Mammalia > Perissodactyla > Rhinocerotidae > Diceros > Diceros bicornis. Next base: position 51,668,952 of record NC_080746.1, read on the forward strand.
TCTAAAAGATGTAATTATTTATAACTCATGACCTATTTATATGTTAACAGTATTTGTTCTTGCACAATAGTGCAAGCTTTGAATATATCCTCCAGATCTAGTACTACTTCATTTTTTTTTAAAAATGGACACTTCATAAAAATCTTTGTACCTCTGCGAATTATCACTGTTTGTTTACCCCCTCCAGCAGGAAATCCAGGTTACTGATATGTGGAGTAAAAAGTAGGCTGGCTTAGATAGTTAGACTTTTAGAGGACTAAGGCTAAGGTCCACCCCTGTTGTAGCACCTACAAGAGTGCTTGAACAATAGCAGTTGCTCAAGAAATATTCCTAAGTAAGCGAGTGGAGAGACAGTCCCTTATAGGAGCTACAACTCCCACAAGCAGCAAGAGAGAATGTAGAGTTGAGAATCCAGTGATATTTGCTTGTAATTGTGTTCATGTGTACGCATGGTGCGAGGGTGGCACCAAATCAAAGAAGATCATACCACATCAAACCAGGAGATTATATCAGAACTGTAGTATAGAATAACAAGGTAGGAAGTTAAGAGGCTGGGAGTAGGAAGCCAAGGGAATAAGGCAATCTTGTTTGAGTAGCTGTCCCTGAACTGTTTTCCTTCATTAGCTCTCAGTGGTCTCTGGGAAGTGATCATTGTATTTTATGGTCCAGAAGAAGAGAAATAATCATATTTAGCAATGGAACTTGTGAACAATAAGAACATAATTTGAAGTGGACATAGAATTACCTGTATCAGCCCCAGCCCCTATCTTCATGTAGAGTTTGATCAATGGGTTAGACATCTGAGGGTACTGGGGAAAATTTTTCTTTCTTGATAAAAAAGAAATGTGTTGTGTAGCAGTTCAAATGCTTTTATTAGACCAGTGATGACAGGCAGACCCTCCAACAAATTAATAGTGTTCATTTAACATTTATTGGATACCCACTATGGAGCTGGCACTCTTCTTGGCACAGGGGATAAAGTATGGACAAAGCAAAGTCCCCTGTACTCATGGAGTTTCCATTCTAGGGAGTTGGTTGATTTGTTGGAAAAATGAAGTATCCAGGCTACCTGATTTACACATAAAGAAAAAAAAGAAGCATAACATTATAATTTGCACTAACAATCATTGACAATTTGACCATATTTTCTGTTTAATATTGACAATGACATCTGTTGACCCATGTCTGCAATTCTGTGTAATATGCAAGTGCTAGAGATTTAAATTTCAGAAATGACCCAAGTCCTGGGAGACCAGAACAGAGGGCTAGATCTTTTGTAAAGGGAAAATTCAACCACAGAGTCTAACATATAGTAAACATTCAATCAGTGTCAGTTTACTTCTCTTTGTTTTCTTCAATTGTGTCTTGTTTCCTTATAAAGTTATGAGGACAGCCACCTTATTTAAAACTGAGAGAAACAAAAACACAAAGACTATGAGAAATAAGTTTTAAAATATGGATTAATATGAGTTATTTTATTCTAGTGGGTAACCTAGTTCATCCCTACTACAGAGAAAAGTGAATGAGAAGAAGAGATCCCCTTCAGACATGATTAACTGTCAATCATTTTTCTGTGAGTGGCTGAAGGTCAAATAGAAATTCAATAGCTCTGGTCCTGCTGATTAAATCGAGAGCACATAGGTTTGAAGGGCAAGGATGGAAGATTAAGTTAAATCGTAGAAATTCAAGCAGAGGAAATAACAATTAGGTTGATCAGCTTATGTCCTGCCAGGGAAGGGGGAACATTTTTAGAATACTACTTTGTCACTATCGTGATGTTAACATTCCAATTTTGTAAGTCCCGTTCAATTCATTCATTCAACAGATATTTATTGAGTGCCTGCTATGTGGCAGAAACTGTTCTCCACCCTGGGATTAAAGCCATGAACAATCAGACTAAGTCTGTATCTTCATAAAGCTTATAATATAATCCTGGGAATAGACAAATACCTACATCAAGTGTCAGTAGTGATAAGTGTGAAGATAATAAAAGTTAGGCTCAGAAGTCCCAGAATGTTACTTATATCACATTCCATTGGTCAAGCAAGTTATTAAAACCAGAAAAGATTCAATGGAAGGAGAAATAGAATTAGACTCCATCTTTTAAAGAGAGGAGTAGCAAGAATTTATAGTCGTCTTTAATCCACCACAGGCACCTTTAGAGACTGTGAGCAGAGGAGTGATGTGGGCTGAGTCATGTTTTAAAAGGCCCACTCTGACTACCGTGTATGTAATCAGCTGGGGAGGGGAGGGTGCAGAGGTGAAAACAGGAAGATCAACTGTCCTAATTTAGAGTCAGCCCTCCGTATCTGCGGTTCCACACTCGAGGATTCAACTGACCATGGATCAAAAGACCTATGATGGTTGCATGTGTACTGAATACGTGCACTTATCTTCCTTGTCATTTTTCCCTAAGCAATACAGTATAACAACTATTTACATAGCATTTACATTGTATTAGGTGTTAGAAGTAATCTAGAGATGATTTAAAGCATACAGGAGGATGTGTGTAGGTTATATGCAAATACTATGTCATTTTATGTAAGGGACTTGAGCATCTGTGGATTTTGGTATCCGTGGGGATCCTGGAAGCAATCCAGGATGAGGGATGACTGTACTTCCAGCTTTTGGGCCTCTTGACTCTCATTAGCAGAGTTATGGGGAAAAAAATTAATACGAGGGATAGCACTTGACTCAGGATTACACGTTGGTTCATCTTTCACATGGGGTACAATACGTGATGCAATTTAATTTGTTCATCCACCAAATATTTTATCAGCACCTATTATGTTCTAGGCACTGGGGACACTGCGATGAGCAGCCCCAGCCCCTATCTTCAAGGAAGTTGCCATCTAGTTGGGGAAAGAGATGAATAACACGCAAATTTCAACATACTTTCCAAATGGCATAGTGTTAGATTTTGGTTTCTCAATATTCATTGTAAAATGTCAACCTTATCACCCACTCATTTTTCAAAATATAAAAATCCACCATTTTTCATAGTATAGAATATCTACTTTCCAGATTCTCATTATAGAGTATAGTCTCAAAATTACTTATACTGAAATTTATGAAAGTTCAATTAGCAAGCTGATGATTTGTCCAAAGTGTATTGTATCTGTCCACTCTTAGAGGAATCACGTGGAGTGAATTGAACCATGGAAGGCTATACTTTACTTTGACCCTATCAGCCTAGGCCTCTCCTGAATTGTACTTTAATCGTACTTCCATCACTTTCCTACTTTATGAACTTATTAATTTTTAAGGTCTAGCTAAACATGACACCTCTTCCATGAAGCCTTCCTTGATTCTCCTCAGTGAAACTCCCACAGTAGATCGCTTACACCTCTTTTTAGCATGTATTTAATTCTTCTTTTTTATATAATCAATGGCAATCATTAACAAAGTAAAGGAGTTGTAGAACTATAACTTTTAAGCACCTCTAAAGTGTTAGGCACTAAGAAAGATAAGGTTTCTACATTTTCCTTAGTGTTAACAGAAATTCTTTAGAGATAGTTAATATTACATCCATTCATAGATAAAGAAACTGAGGTTCAGAGAGCTTAAATGATTTTACCTAGAGTTACACAGTTAACATTTTACTAAAGAATCCAGGCTTCAACTCAGTTCAATTTGGTCCAAAAATTCATGTCCCCTTGAGACCTTAGAATGGGACCTTATTTGGAAGTAGGTTCTTTGCAGATGTAATTAAGATAAAGATCAAGGGGCCAGCCCAGTGGTTCAAGTGGTTAGGTGTGTGCGCTCCGCTGCGACAGCCCCGGGGTTCACCGGTTCGGATCCCGGGCGCGCACCGACGCACCACTAGGCAAGCCATGCTGTGATGGCGTCCCATATAAAGTGGAGGAAGATGGGCACGGATGTTAGCCCAGGGCCAGTCTTCCTCACCAAAAAGAGGAGGATCGGTAGATGTTAGCTCAGGGCTGATCTTCCTCACCAAAAAAAAAAAAGATCAAGATCAAGATGAGGACATACTGGACTAAGGTGGGCCTGAAATCCAATGAGAGTTTCCCTATAAAAGTCAAAAAAAATCACAGAAAAACACAGAGGGAAGAAGGTCATGTAAAGACAGAGGACGAAGTTGGAGCTATGCTGTCATAAGCCAAAGGCCGCCAGGAGCCCCCAGAAGCTGGAAGAGACAGGGAAGGATTTTCCCTTAGAACCTGCAGAGGGGTTATGGCCCTGCTGACAACTTGGTTTTGGACTTTTGGTCTCCAGAACTGTGAGAGAACAAATTTCTACTGTTTTAAGCCACCCAATTTGTGACTTTGTTATGGCAGCCCTAGCAAACTGATGCAGCCCTAAAACCCATGATCTTTTCCTGAACCTCCTCCCAATCCAGGATTCTCCTCTGATTTGTCCTAGGATTCTAGGGTAATATTTTACCTTTCACTCTGGACTTTCATCAGTGCCACCCCACCCCACCAACTGCTCCTGCAAAATGGAAGGAAGGAAGAATAGAGGGAAGTATTTCAGGGTGATTTTGGCTGCGAGTTGCAGACATTCAACTGAAACCAGAGTACTTAGAAAGGGGAATTTATCGGCTCCTGTGACTAAATAGAAGAAGAGCAGGAGTGTAGGGAGACCTCCAATATGGCCGGAAGCAGGGTTTAGAACTCCATCAAGTTCCTCTCTCCCTCTCCATCCCTCTTTTCCTTTGCAGCTTGCTTCATCTCTCAGCCAACCGACAGGCAGACCACACCTGGGGCTCACAACTAGCCAAGTTAGATTACCATAAAGGAAAAGACTTTTTCTTGATTTCCCACTTGAAACTTCCTGAGGAAGATTTGTGATTGGCCCAGCCTGGATCACATGCTCACACTCATATTGAGGAGACAGAGTTCTGAGATTTACTGCTTTCACTAGGACCAGGCAGTATAGCAATGAAGGAGCAAAATTTATCCAAGAAGTAGGATGCTGTTATCAGAAGAGAGGTGTGTAACAAAGGCAGATATAGACATAGATATCAGTGTAGATCATTTCCATGTAAAGGGTGCTTAGCTGCATTCTTGGATAAGACTTCTGCTTGCAAAAGACACAAAAAAAACAAAGCCAAAATACAGACTTACTGACTATACATTTCCAAGCCACTCAATAGGAGTGTCAATGAAGATGTTAAAATGTAATATAAGCATTTTTTTTTAAAGGGCCAGTGGCTGATGAGAATTCTTTTGAATAGATGCGGAAATGCAAGCAGTAGAACTTTCATTATCCAGATTATATCACCAGGATTTACATGGGAGGGAAGAGCGGTTCCAATAAATAACAGCGATCTGATCTTTTTTCAAATATTGCAGATTGCAGTATCTTCAGAGCTAACTTCCTCTCTGATTGCAAAGAAAGTGCTGAACAGAACAAAAGAGAGGACTGATGGGAGGAGGGTGAAGTTCCAGCAATGCCTGCTCCTCCACAGGACCTGGCAATGGCAGGCTGGCCAGGGAAGAGAGAGAATCGCAGGACTAAGTAACCTGCTTTCCTTGGAGGGCCATTCAGGTCTTTCTTTTGCCAAATTAGAGACAAATCCCAAACGTTTACTTCATAGGTAGTCTTGGTCATCTTTTAAGAAGAAGATGGTTTGTGTCCAGAATCAAACCAACCTTAGAGCGATCCTTCCTCCAACATAGAAATACACGTGCCCCTAGACTGAAAAGCAGCCGTGGATGACACTATCTCGGAGCAGAAGTGACAACAGGCCAGCTCACTTGTCACCTCCCCAGTGAAGCCTTCCTTATGATTGTGTAGTACTTTGTAACAAGCATATGATAACACACCTCAAAACATAACTGTTTGCATGCTTTTGTTTCTCCCCATTAGACTAAGTGTCTTCAATTTGGGGATCTTCCTTCTTCGCATTCGTGTCCCCAGCGTAGCACCGGGCTCTGTATACAGTAGTGGCTCATTGCACTCGTCGGGGTAGAAAGCTGAAAGAGGCAAGGAACTGAGGAGAGATGAAGGGATGAAGATAATTTTTCTATTTCTCACTAGAAAAGGAAAACAAAAGTGAGCAAAGAGGGAGGATTAATGGGAAATGATTGTCTGTCTCGTTCCAGACACTTTGATAGCGGTCTACACACTTCACCTCAATTTATCATCCCTAAAGTGCCTCTATTTCCTGGATTATTTCTGTAACAAGACAAGATGTGAACATATAACCCACTGGGGTATGTACTATTGTCTCCACTTTGCAGATGAGGAAACTAAGGCCCAGAGAAATTAAGGGAAAAACCCAAGGTCACATCATAAATATTGCTTTTTCTTTGTCTCAGTCCACTAGGGATTTGAGACAACTTACAAAACGAAAAAATATATAGCAGAAATATTTGCTGATGCTGGGACCAGGGAGACAGCCTTCTAGTTAGAGGTGGGCCTGGATTTCATGTCCAGCTCTGGCAGACTGCTCTTTACAGCACCACACTGAGAGCAGTGTAAATAATTGGGTTCCATGTCAGATGGGGCATCATTACAGAGTGGAAACATAAAAACAGGCTGTCAGGATATAAAATTCATCATATGTTTTCCTTGTATTAGTGACACCTACTCAAGTGTTTGAATGATTTTCAATAATTTAGGACTTATATTTGATTAGTATGTGGATGGATTATCACAATGAGGTGTATGAAAGCATCAGTCTAATGCAAGATATCCCACTCTGAGCCCCGTTTCAATTTTCCAATGTAGTAAAATGATCAACCATTCTGCAAAGATTAGGTGATTACCATTGTAGTTGGATGAATGGATCAGAGACCAGGGTCTCCTGGCTTCTCTCAGGTGGTTGAGTGCTGCTGCTTTCTCATCTGAATATCTTTGCCAAGGCTAAGGAGCCACCACCAGATTGAAGTCTTTTAGATGATGGCTCTCATTTGTAGGAATACCAGCTTTGGAGGGAATGAACAGAAAATTTTGCATATGTATATATGTAATATGTGCATACGTATGTATGTTTGTGTATATACATGCACATGTGTGTATGTATATATATTCATATATGCGTATACACACATATAAAATTGTCCTCCTTCGTCCAGGCCCTTCTTTAACCACCTGCTGTGGGTGACACCATGCGTCTTGGCATCACTGGGACTCCTCCACCTCGAAGGCCTAAAACTCCCATAACTCACCGTTTTGATAGCCTCTTCCCCTTCCAGCTCTGACTCCAACACTCCCGCCAGATACATTCCTACTCTAATAGTTGTTGCCTCTGTGTCTGATTCTCAATTTACTCCCTAGATTAGGGCCAGAGGACTCTGAAAATTTTCTAAAAAGCTGGTTTCTAACCGTTCTATATAACTTCTTAAGTTTTGTTTTTGACATTTCCTTGAGATAGATTGTGGGTGGTTGCCTCATATATAACAATCTTGTCCACTTATTTTTATACAGATTTTCACAGGACTTTCCTTCTGTGGAATAAGGTGATTATTGTGGTGAGGATGATAATATTGCTGATCATAACAAGTAAAAATACAGAAGTTATTGAACTTCTCTGTGCCAGGCACTGCACTAGGTGCTTTTTATATTTTATGTCATTCAATCCTCCAGAAAGCTGTGACGTGGTAATTATTACTCTAATTTTAAAGACAAAATCTGAGATTCTGAAAGGTTAAGTTACTTGCTTATGCTGACTTGGCCTTAAAGATAAAGAGGCAGTGTTTAAATTCCTGTGATCTAATTCTAGGTGTCAAATTCCTTCAGCATCCCCACAATTGTCTCTTAGGTTCTATTCATTCCTTGGTAGGAATTCCTAAGTAGGACTTCCTATTTAGAGGCAAGAAATAGAGGAAAGTTCTTACACTCTCATCTCACCATGTATCTTTGTAATTAGGTTGGGTGACCATATCAAATCAGCTATCCTTATTATTACCATTATTATTACTACTATTATAATTGAACACTTGTTAAGTGTTTATTTTATGTGAGGCACTACCATGTGTGCTAAGCACGGTACATGTATGATTTGGTTTAATCATCTAATAACCCTATGTTTTAAAGCATTCTATTCCCATTTTACAGATGATAAAACCACAGCTGAGAACAGGGTAAAAACAAAAATTTATTCAGTCCATTGTATCAATCAGTAAATGAATACACCCTTTAATTAATTCAAAAAGGGCTTATTTATAAGGGGACTTATTATAAAAGTGTAAACAAAATATAGGGGCAGCACAGAGGACAGTGTAGAAACCCAGGGATAACGGAAGGGAAATTGATATCACTCTATTTCTGAAAGGCTTAGGCAAGGGAGAGGTTACTGGGTCTGAAATGAAAGAGAGGCATGTAGAGCAGTCCAACTTGAAAAGTACAGTGACTCTTGATCAAGGCACAGCCAGTCCTAGAGCACATCTCAGGGAGAATGAGGGAAAATAAATATTCTGACCTCACTCTTCCCACCCACTGATCTCCTCTTGGGGTTCCCCATTGGCTGAATCCAATGGAAGCCAGAAGGCACAGAGGCCTGTTAATGTAGCCCATACAGGACAGCCTCCTAGGGCAGAGAGCAGAGTAGAAAAGGATGGAAGATAGATATTGAGTGGCAAACAGAAGATATCTGGCATGTAAGCCAATATTTATTGAGAGCCTACTGTAACGGTTAGTTTTACATGTCAACTTGGCTAGGCTATGTTGCCCAGATGTTTGGTCAAACACCTTCTGTGGAGGTATTTTTTAGATGTTATGAACATTTAAATCAGTAGACTTTGAGTAAAGCTGATTACCATCCATAATGTGGGTGGGCCTCACTCAATCAGCTAAAGGCCTTAAGAGAAATGAACTGAGGTCTCTGGAGAGAAAAGGAATTCTGCCTCCAGATTGCCTTCAGGCTCAAGACTATAGCCTCAACTCTTCCCTGGGTCTCCATCGTACCAGCCTGCCCTGCAGATTTTGGACTTTCCAGCCCCTATAATCTCATGAGCCAATTTCTTAAGATAAATCTCTCTCCTTCTCTCATACATACACATATATACAGAGATATACATATATGGAGAGAGATATACATACATACACATCCTATGGGTTCTGTTTCTCTGGAGAACCTTGACTAACACACTACCATGCATCAAACACTATGCTGGACCTTGGTGATGCAAAGACAAATCTTTCCAGCCCCTGTCCTTAAGAAACTCATTTCCTGGTGCTGTGATCAATCATATGGAAAGGGTAATACAGGATGTTTTATGAGTGGAAAGAAGTACCTCCTTAGCCAGCCATGGCAGGCGCAGGGAGGAAGGCAAGGGGATGTCAGGGAAGGCTTCCTGGTGTTAACTCTATGAACCATACATCTGATAATCAGTGAAGCCCAAATACTAACCTTGATGTTCTAATTCTAAAACCAGGGCTATCTTCATCACTGTGGTTTCTACTCTTCTCTCCAGCCCACCTTCATCCTGGTCAGTCTGAGCTAGCAGTTGATATCCGCAAACCACATATAGTCTCTGCTACCTTCGTGGGAGTAATGACTTTCAAACTGGGGTATAAACTTCTGCATCTAATGTAAGGGAAGATCGCATCCATTTACTTTTATGAACAGCAAGATTTCCCCATACCCTACTAATATAAGCAGAACGTTCTTAAGGACCATTCAATGGGAAGGAAAAGCCACCAAATTAGTGCAGGGAACTTAGGTTCAAATCTTGGCTGTGTCACTTCTGAACTCTGTAATTGTAGGCAAGTCATTCGACCTCCCTTGTTCTTATCAAAGTCTGTGGTAAAGAATGAGAAAGGATTTTTGTAAATGTTAAAGTTCCTTACACTTACAGATAAAAATTAGTGTTTTGAGGATGTTTTTCTCTTTCACCTGTAATCCCTAAAAGGCCCTCATATTAATGTCTCAATTCCCTTCATTTTGCCATAAAACTACCTGAGCCCAGAACATTGGTCATTTGATCCTTTGAGGCCCAGGATTTGTCTGTGACCAGGAATCTGAAAGTGAAAATTCCACTGTAACTTTCCTGAAACGCTGTTTCCAAGGGTCAATTCTCTTGAGAGACTGTGTTTGGTTAACCTGCAATTAGCTGCACATCTACGGGTAATTTCCAGCAAAGAAAAAAAAAAACGTGTATAAAAATACCTTCTAACATCCTGGTGAAGTGGCCTGGTTTAAGAGGAAAGGCTTAGGGCTGGCGACAGCAGATCAGGATTGGAGTCCAGTCTCTGAGCTTATGAGCTGCCTTCTCTGAGCTGCTATTTAGCTGCCTTTATGGAGAAGTGAGTTTATGAGGTCAGGCCCAGGCACCAGCAGACCCTGTGCCTCAGAATTCCTCCTCACCAACTTTTCCCCTAGTTTCACTGTTCCAGGTCGTATTTCCTTGTTAAGGCCTTTCTTGCTTGACCCCAGACTAACACGCAGACTTTGGCTCGCACACTGATTTTGCTCAAATCTGTCACCATCTTAGTACATTTTCTTGGTTCTTGACCACATCTGACCCCTTGTTGTCCTGTTTCACGCTCCCAGCCCTGGCCCCCTGGTTTGGGCTTCATGCTTCAATTTCAGCCCTGATTACCTCTCACACTGTGTGATAAAGAGACTGAACATGTGATCCTGTATGTCCCTAAACCTCCCTGGGACTCAATTTCCTCCCCAAGACAGAAGTAAGTTCCTTCCATCTCTAAGCCTGTGGGTCTATATTTGCAATCATCCTCCATGTCTCCAGACACTAAATGGTTGCTCTCCTGATACATAGGGAGCGGGGAGCTGGCACAGATCTCAGTTGACAAGACTGTTATCCACTCTGTGCCCTGTACCTGTTGTCACAGAGTAAAGCTCCCTTTCTGACTCAGCAACAGAAATATCCCATTTGTAACTGTGCCAAACTAATGCATATTAGTTTATCTCATTTGAATAAGGCACTTGTTTGTTTTCAAACCGAGAAGGCAAAGTGCAGGTAATAAAAAAGCCTCAGCTACCGCTGTTTTACATTTTTTACTGTATCCTCTGCCTGCAAAGTCAAAAGTACATTAAAAAGTAATATTGTGCTGAGCTCAGACATATGCAAACATCTCTAGATATCTTGTCTCAATAAAGTTTATAGAATGCAATCCCAATGGTCTGACAACAAAACAGAATAAATTGCAAGGCTCGTAAAAATATAATGCACGCTTTTTTTTTTTTCTTTGCTTACATAAATAGGAGCAGATGCAATGAGAAAGGGAGTGTCTGGCTTAAGAGGAGGCCCCTTCTCATAACAGAGCCTTTTGTCATCAACCCCCAATACAGAATTGATTAGTTCTGAAAGATACACAAACATGGAGACATAAGGAAAGAAGAAGGGCTTGAATACATTGCAAATGGTTTGGATCATCCAGGCATTCTTCCCTTCGTTTATTAAATTACCTGGTCAATTTCTTATTCAACATTTCAACCAAGTTTTATTGACTACCTACTAGGCCAAATGTGACGGTAGGCACTCTGAAAATAGAAGAAAACCATACAGTTGCTGTTCTCAAGGAATTCGCAGTCTTGTAATAAAGCATGTGCAGAAAAATTAAGCACAATTAAGTGCTATAATAGGAAAAGCATTTTTTCACATTTTCAATACATTGATTAGATGTTCATATTTGGGACATGCAAAAAGAATTATGCCCAGTTTAGCAAGCCAAATTTTGTTATTGCATGTAGGAGTGGCAGGAGTCTAACATGTATGAGAATGATTGCCATTATTTATTGAGCAACTTGCAATATGCCAAAGTCTGTTCAAAGCCCTTTACAGAATTAACTTCACAGCAACCCTAAAGATTGAGTACTATTATCTTTTCCAAATTTACAGATGAAGAAACTGAGGCTGAGAGAAGTTAAATGACTTGCCCAAGTCACATGGCTTCTAAGTCACAAGGATTTGAACCTTGACAATTCGGTTCCAGAAACTGCACTCTTAGCCGCTGTACTCCACTGCTCCTCACGTATGTGCTATGCCACATCCTGAGTTCGTAGGTAATATTTCCCCATCTTGCTCAGTCTCTTGGCTGTTAAGGGATAGAGCCAGGATTTGATAAGGCAACTTGGGTCAGGGAGGACATCCCCATCCTCTGTCCTGAACCACTCTGAGATGGAGGGGAAGCCCCAGTCATTCACTTAACCTGCACCCTTTTCCTTAGCAGATCGACTCCCAGACAGAACTCACATCGAGGCAGAAATGTCATATAGCTATATTGTGTTAGCAATTTCACATCATGTTATATCAGGATCTCCCTGTATTAATATTGCTTTTCTCTGAAAGATCACATTACTGCTTGTTTCCATCAAACAAAACTCTGAGTTTCCTATAAACACAGCTCCTGGGCTAGTTGTGGCCTTGCACAGGCATGGCAGCCTCTTTACTGAAAGAATGCACGTGCAGGAAGGCCTGGACTCTATTTCCCACAGGTTAGCACCACTTGGAGGATCCTAGATATTTCTAAATGGGAGAATAATAAACATAGAGCTAAAGGAGAATTTGTCATCCAACGAAAGGAAATTATTGCGCAGTAGGCACAATAAGGTACCAAGTGTAAGCTCTTTACATGCATTTCCTTATTTAGTACTGAGACTTACTTCAAGGGGTACATGAGGTACACCCATTTGATAAATAAGTAAATAAACTAATATTTCAGCATCAGCGCCCCTCCAGGATGAGCAGTGGGCAGAATCTGCAGAGAGGATGTTCCCATATGGCTCGGCATAGAGAAGCAATGATTGTTAGAATGAAGACAGGCTTTGTTCTTCCCCTCCAAATATACCTCACTCGGACAAAATGATTGAATACAGAAGACTAATCCGCTCAGTGTGCAATGCTGTCTGCATTCCCCATCCTTCTGTGGACTTTCAAGAGAGCTCTGTGGGACCGGGGGAAGATGCATGCTGGGAAAATCAAAACTAGCGCTTCGAAGCCCTCACCACACAGCATCCTGACACCGAGGCTTGCACCAGGGAATACCTGTGATAAGCCAGTAAACGGATGCCTTTCATTGGGGATGATTATAATTTTTTGCCCTTATTATTAATTTCATGTGTCATGCAGACATAAATAGGTACAAGCAGAGTTCAACAAAGGCAAAATTTATAAAGTAAATTCTTTCAACTCCCAGAAATAAATTTACAGTCTCTTCCAGGTTCATATAGGAAGGGAAGGGAAAAGGAAAGGAACAGCATGTATTACGTCTACTTTGATTTCATCCCATCCTAGACTAGAAGCCACATGTTTCTACAAGGTGCTGGAAGGTTTCACCAGAGCTTATAGACATACAATCGCCATTATCATCAGTAATGAAATCATTACAATGGAAGGCAGTGCAATTTGTCATGAGAGATCTAATTTGCATATTCTGTGTAATTCCCTGGCTCCTGCAGGTATTTAAGGTTGAATTATAGGGCAGTTGTGAAGATCTCAACAGGCTGGTTGGGGCTGCCTTAACACCTGTGTGCCCGCCCGATGAGACACCTTGACATAATTTAGTATTTAGGGCTCCCATCATCCGTTCTAGAAAGGCATATGCACACAGGATTTGACTGCGTATAGACACACAAGTGAATATTCCTAAATACAGAGGCACAGCCAGATGAAGGGCTATCGGAAGGAAATTTCACTAAGGGAAAGGTGAAGGGAGAAGGTTTGAATCTCTCCCTTACCCCTTCTGTGTCAAGCAGTGTGGGGTGACGAGGACAAAACATGGTCTTTGGTATCAGCTATGTCTAAGCTCAAATCCCAGCTACGACTGTTCCCAGCTTCATTGGTCCAGATAATTAGAGTTTATAAGCCTTAGTTTTACTATCTTAAAAAGTGTATTGTGTCTGAAGTTTATTTTGCAGTAGGTTTTGAAAAAGAGAAATATATAATATGATGGGCATTAGGAAGATTTCAAGAAATGTATATTCTATTCTTCTCTTTATATATGTAATTTAATTTAATTTATTTTTTTAAAAAAATACTAGCAGGTACTTTTAATCCTATTTACAAAAGAAGAAGCTAAAACTTCTCGGAACATTTGACTAACTTGCGCAAGGCTGGGATAATACTTACTACTTCTTATATTATCTAGACAGGTCTACCCCTTGGGTGAGCAGAAGCTCTAAGCAAATAATTTTTGTGTAACTCTTGTCTCTATAAACATTTGAGTCATCCAAATGGACATGTCCACACAATTCCAGCAGCTCTACATCTCAAAATTCCACTCAATTACTAATACCTGGCTAGAAACATGCCCTTTTCTAATTTTATCAGCAACCCCTGAGTTATTCTTCTTATTGTACACATGAGCACACTAAGGTTGTATCACATATTATGCAGCAGAACTAGGACCAGAACCTGGGTCTTCCAACTCCTAGATTACCACATTATATGACACCATTTTTGACTGGAATCCTAGTGGAGTTATTTTCTAACCATGACATTTATTCTCTATAGCCCTTAGTTGTATTCCATGTTTGGTCTGTTAAAAGGATCAACTATACTTTCATTAGACTCCTTATGGGGTCAGGAGTGGAGGTAAAGAAAGAAAATCACATAATAAGATGCGCTTGTAGTAATAGAATTGGAGCCTAAGTCAAAGGGAAGAACCCTTTTGTGTTAATGGAATACAATTCCTTGACTTTGAACAAGTCCTGGGACTTTTAGTCTCAAAATCTTCAACCGTTCTACTGGAGGAAGGATATGGGCAGAAATCACAGTACTTTTTTGAGCCTCTATCTCTTCAGTAGCATAGAAGATCATAGTGGTTATTGAAGGTTATTTTCAAAAGCAAGATAATATAAGTACCTAGCATATAATAAATGATCAGTAAATGATAATTGTTACGAGTGGCAGAAGCAGTAGAGATACCTTCTTTGTCTTCTTCATCAGGTCATTGTGAAGATGAAATACAATAATAGTAATCAGGATGGTTCCAAAAATATTAAGCATCTGTAACAATGTAAGTCCTTCTGCCACTATATTTTATAACATCTCCTCGGAATAGCCGGATAAGTTCCTTCCTTTCCTTCAGCATGATGCTTATCAACTTATGGTTGGACAAATCTCCAAAGAATAGAGATGGATGGTTAGGAGTTTTGAGGCGGCATTTCTCAAACCATGCTCTAGAGGACACTAGTCCAGTCATATGTTCCATTAATATTAAGTTAAATACAAAATATAAAGGGCGGGTGATCAAATAAGTTTGGATTATTAATATGTATATTAGCACTTCAAAAACTACAAACTGAAAATTTTTGCCATAAAAAAACATTTACATGAGACTCATGTTAAGTGTTCTTACCACAAACAAACAGACAAAACAAAAGGACACTAGGAAATTCTGGGAGATGTTGGATATGTCTGTTACCTTGATTGTGATGATGGTGTCATGGACATTTGCAAATGTCCAAACTCATCAAATTGTGCACATTGTGTTCAGTTCTTTGTATATCACTTATATATCTCTCCCCCCCTCCTCTCTTTCTCCTCCTCCTCACCCAATGCGCTTGTGCATGCACACGGTACTTAGCCCCGAGAAAGAGAGAGTGGGGCAAGTAGCTCGGCAGAGGATTTTTACAAAGAAGAGAGTGGTGACATAGTATGTGGGGACTCCTGATGCTTGTGATCAGTCTTGAGTCTGTTTGCTTCACGTCCTTGTTTGTGCCACCAGCCAGGGTTGTACTGGCAGGAGCCAGCCCCAGGCTTCCCAGCTCTCTGAAGTCCAGACAATCATGACTTTACCCCCACCACCTCCATCTCTCCCTTTCTGGAGTTTGGAGGAACCTGTAGAAAAACGTCTGAGACTCAGCAATGAGTGAGCGGTCAGGGGCTGTCTTCCATGTCAGATCCTAGATCTGTAGAAACTATAAAATTGATCCACAGAGGGAAAAACAAAACCCACTGTTTGTCCCTGGAGTCAAGATGTGGGTCTGTATGTCACTACCTGGTAGACAGCCAGCCTTGTTTTCCATTTATGGCTGCACTCTGGAAGCTGAGTTCCTGTTGGCTGGGCAGCAGTCACCGAAGAGGAAGTGTTTAGGGAGGCCAAAACACAGACAAGCAAGTGCTGGGAATACATCTTTGCACGGCAAACAGAATAAACCCATTATACAAAGCCTCATATTGGTAAAAGAGCAATACATTTCCATGTGTTTAATTATGAGTAGGTGGTATTGTTACTTTACATTTTGGCAGATATATTGTGAAAAAATGCAGCCCACACCACATACGATCTAAGAGTAGGAAATACATCTAACAGTTGGACCAGGATCTATCGTTTGGTAATGAGTGAGAGTTAGAAGAAGAGGCGTAGGCATTGGAGAGTCCATCTCCAGGCCACTGACAAACGCAATCTTTCTAAACCTTTGCTGTCTTCTCTGACTTTCTACACTGTAATTTCTTGTACTTACACACAACACTAAATAAAAGGTAAACGTCAGTGGACATCGCCGTGAAAAATAAGAATTAGAAGGAAGAAAGCTTACCAACTTCTCAAATTTTATTGGTAAAAAAATACTATATCTTCTATTTTTCCATGGAAGAGCCAACTCACATATTAATATAGGAACTCTGTTCCCATCCAGATGAGGTAGAAGCATTCAGTTGAGTAGGAATACATTAATGTTGCATTTTTTTAAAACAACATTGTACTGTACATGTGTCCCATTCCCCAAAACAAAAATAAAACAAGACAAAAATAATATTTATCCTAGTTTGACATGGCAGGTTGTTTTCTGCATTTAGGGGAAACGGGGCATCTTAAAAGCCAGCAGATTATCTTAGAATAGAATCTTTAATTTAATCATAAACAAAATCCCTATTTTGGACTCTGCATCTACCTAATTTGGTTGTACTTGATCTCTAACTTTGTGCTTTATCCCCCACCAACCGTATTGCCTTGTTAGAAGCTTTTGATACAGTTTGTTGTAAGAGAAAAAAACACTTTGTGGGAAACACAAGAGAGTCGAATTCTAGAGTAAAAGGCTTGTAGATTAATTATAAAGTGATAAAAGATGAACCAACGATGGCAACAGTGACAAGTGTCCTTAAATTAAGTCGTAGGGTTCAGAAAGGGGCCTCTGAATGATGACACAGAGATAGGGACAAGAACTAAAGGGGCCTCTGAATGATGACACAGAGATAGGGACAAGAACTGTAGCAGCGGCCTTGACATCCGTGCCCAGGCTCCTGCCCTCCCAGTGGCGAGCCTGTAGTGAAATGCTGGGAAAACACGCATATAAACATATGATGAGGGGGTGAAAGTGCATGAGGACGAGGCTCAGCAAGCAAGGGGCATGTTGGGTATGTCAGTCCGTGCTGGCTTACATGGCACAGCCCTTGCTCTCTTGGCAGTGCTGGGTCATATGGCAAATGAAACTGATCTAATATACCTTTGCATGTCTCTCAATGTCCACATGACTTCAATGATTTGTGGAGCCACCATTCCATGGAGAAGAGGCCATGGAGTAAATGGACCTTGTCCCCAGGCCCAGATGTTCTTTGCCCTACAGCATGTCTTCTCAATAAATGAATAATGAGTGGGGCATGGAATTCTATATTCTAGATATGTATATTTGTCTAACCTTGTACATACGAATGGTATATTTAATAATAGAGAAGGAACATGTTTTAAGTAAACTTTTTAAATTTTAGAATAATTTTAGTTTTACAAAATTATTGTGAAGATGGCACAGAGATTTCCCATATATCCCACACCCTCCACACCCAGTTTCTTCCTCTATTAACATCTTACATAAGATACATTTGTCACAATTCCATGAACCAATCTTGACACATTATTTTTAACTGATGCCCATTCTTACTGAGATTTCCTCAGTTTTTCTCTAATGTCCCTTTACTGTCACAGGATCCATCCAGGATACCACCTTACATTTAGAAGGCATGTCTTCTTAGGCCCCTTTTGGTTGTGACAGTTTCTCAGACTCCTTGTTGTTCATAACCTTGACAGTTTTGAGGATTACCAGTTAGGGATTCTGCAGAAAGTCCCTCCAGTGGGATTTGTGTGATGTTTTATTTATTTATTTTTTTCACGATTTAACTGAGTTAAGGTGTTTTAGGGAAGAAGATCACAGGGGTAAAATATCAATCTCGTCACATCTTATCAAGGATACATGCTATCAATATGACTTCCCACCCTTGATGTTCGTCCCGGTCACCCGGTTTGACATAGTATTTGCCAGGTTTTACCTCTGTAAATTTATTCTTCTTCTCCTTTTTTCCATACTTTACTCTTTAAGAGAAAGTCACTATGTGTAGTTCACACTTAAGAAGGGGGACATTATGCTCCACCTCTTTAAGAGAGGAGTGTCTACGTAAATTATTTGGGATTCTTCTGCATGGGAGATTTGCCTATTTGCATTCATTTCTTCAATCATTTATTTATATCCGTATGTACTCATGGGTATTTATTTTGCATTTGGGCTTATTATCCAGTACTACCTTACTTATTTTGTTGCTAAAATTGTTCCAGCTTTGGCCATTGGAAACTCTTTCAGTTGGCTCCCGTGTCCCTTTCACATACACTCAGCAGCAGGATTTGTCTGTGTGTGAGTGTATGTGTGTGCGTGTGGTTTGTTTGTTTTTTAGCACATCCTTACTTTCTGTCAATATAAGGTGCTCCAGGCTCATCTTGTATATTTCCAGCCCCAGTCCTAGAATCAGTCATTTCTCTAAGGAGCTTCCGTTCCTTTTATTGGAGGCTAATATCAGAAACAAAGATATAGGTGCTAGGTTCTCTCAGTTCTACTAGGATATTGTTGCTTCTGGGCTGTCAGCTGTCAGAGCAAAGAAATATATGTATGTATATCATAGTACCTAGTACATAATAACAGGCAGTTATAAATTATTGCTTTTTTTTCTTAGACTTTTCCAATAACAAGAATTTCTAATTAAATAGACATGATTCATGAGTAACTCCACATCCTAATTTAGGAAAATAAAATGATTTAAAGATTCTGATTTGTAAGACCATAAAATCTTTGAATATTTGTACAGAGGACTGGACATTCATGCATACATTCACACACACAAAGGTGTCACATTGGATGCAAATAACCTACAAAAAAACAAAAATTAAATTTATGATTGCCTTGTAATAATTGTACATTATCCTGAAATATTTGTAGGCATCAATGAATGATAAGCAGAAATGAATTTTGTAATGCTAATTATTACTCAAGATGTATAAAATACTACTGATTTTTTAAATTTACATTTTGACTTTTTCTTTGAGAAACTTAAATATGTATATGTATAGTGTTTTATTATATTCATTTGGCACCATTAGCAAGCTTCTATACTAGGAGGAATATTTTTAATATTATTATTGTGCTCTTTTCCTTTTTGAATACAAGACATTTTCCTTAGTAAAAGAGAGACATCTATTTTCCTAGTCAAAATTTAGGACTTGTAATAGAAGAATGTTGAAAGAAAGAATGAGAAAAATAGAATGAGCAAAATTTCAGCCTCAGATGTGTAAAATAGGATTATGCTAAGCTTTGTGAGAGAAGAGATTTTCCAAATTCTTTGGTTTTCTTTCTTTTTTTTTTGTGAGGAGGACTAACCCTGAGCTAACATCCGATGCCAATCCTCCCCCTTGTTTTTTTCTTGAGGAAGATTGGCCCTGAGCTAACATCTGTGCCCATCTTCCTCTACTTTATTTGGGATGCTGCCACAGCACGGCTTGACAAGCAGTGTGTCGGTGTGCTCCAGGGATC